>NW_026067917.1:2799647-2818686 GCF_014885135.2 Alexandromys fortis | reverse complement strand
GATCAACCTACCCCTGGACCCAGCAATACCACTCTTGGGAATATATCCAAAAGAGGCCTTATCATACAACAAAAATATATGCTCTACTATGTTCATAGCAGCATTGTTTGTAATAGCCAGAACCTGGAAACAACCTAGATGCCCTTCAATTGAAGAATGGATGAAGAAAGTATGTATTTATTTATTATATAATATTCTGTCTGTGTGTATGCCTGAAGGCCAGAAGAGGGCACCAGACCTCATTACAGATGGTTGTGAGCCACCATGTGGTTGCTGGGAATTGAACTCAGGACCTTTGGAAGAGCTACTTAGCCACTTAACCACTGAGCCATCTCTCCAGCCCCAATAGCCCTTTTGAATAAGCCAATCATAAAAAGTTAAAGAACAACCCCCGGACACCCCTTCCTTCTGTGGTTTTTCTCTTTAAAAATAGCCTGTACCAGACATTTGGGGTGTTCTAGCCTCCCAAATGCTGGAAGACCCTTTCATGACAGAATTAATAAAATCCTCATGCTTTCACATCAGCTGTGATGTGAGCGATGGTCTCTTGGGGCGACTCCTCCTCGGTGTTTGGACTCTAGGGTCCAACACGATCAGACAGGCAATACCACAGAGATAAAAACATGGATTTGCTTTCAGATATGGGTTTAAATACCAATTTTAACAGCTAAAAATTTCTAGTCTCAATTTCCTAATCTGTAAAATGGAGCTCCGGAGCCAAATGAAACTTCATGTCACTTCAAGCCCCAGAGGTGGACAGCCTTCACCCTGTCATACTATCTTTCTTTACCCAAACACATAGCTTTATTTTTTTGTTTTTGAGAATTTTACACAGGCATCCAATGCATTGTTCATAGTCCCCTCCCACTCCTTCACCAAACTCCTCCCAACTCCACCCTTCCCATCTTTATGGTCTCCCCTTTTTTAATAGACCACTGGCTCAAATTTGTGTTTCCCATACACGTATGGAATGGGACCATGTACTAGAATATGGTCAACCTACCAGGGGTCACATCCTTAAAGAAAACTGACTCTCCCCCAGAAGTCATTAACATCACACTGCTGTCATTATTTTCCCCCAATTGCCTTTGAGACAGGGTCTCACTTGGCTGACCTGGAATTCCTTAAGGAGTCTGGGGCTGGGATTAAAGGTGTGCACCACCACACCTGGCTTTGTTCTTACTTTTTTGTTTCATTTTATTTTTCTAAGTGAATGTGAGTTTTTCCTACATGCAAACACAGGTACCAAGTGCATACTTAGTACCCGGGGAGGCCATCAGAGGAAGCTAGAGCCATTGAACTGGAGTAACTGGTGTTTTGAGCAGCCATGTGGGTGCTGAGAATCCAACCCAGGTCCTCTGAAAGAGCAGCAAGTGATCTTATAACTATAGAACCATCTTTCCAGTCCCCTTGTTTTGTTTTGTTTTGTTTTGTTTTGTTTTGTTTTGTTTTGTTTTGTTTTGTGACTGAGGTTTATGTAGTATGGGATTGCCTGGAACTCACATTATAGCCAAGGCTGGCCTTGAACTCCTGATCATCCCACTTCAACCTCCCAAGTGCAACCGGCATTCATCACCACACCTGGCTTCTTAGTCTACTTTCTCTCAATATAACCAGTATGTTTCCTTTGTTTGGTCTCTCTCCCCTAGCAGAATGCTGTGAAGGCAACGTGGGGCTTTGTTTCACTTGTCTTAGCTGCAGATACTAGCACAGTGATGGCATCCACTCCACATCTATTCCTAACTCCCAGTTGGATAACACAGTATAAGTCTGGGTCTAAAATTGCAGCCCCTTCTGCGGGTTTTCACACTGACTTCTATGAGTAAACGTATGCAGATGAATATAAAATAGCAACACCATGATATAAATCAAATATATAGAAATAAATCCTAGTGAAAAAATAATAAAAATAATAAACTTAAGGAGTGACAGGTTTCATCTTATTAAGCCCTTCCTGAGTCATGGATAAATACTCATAAGCAGTTGTCAGAAAATTCTGTGTTGTTAAAGTCTATGGAGGATGACGTACTGTCATTGATGGGTAATGAGGAACAACTGAGGCTCATGAACTCAAGGCTCAAAATAAATAGCAATTAATGTCCAAGCTCATGAGATGCCAGGTAGCATCATCAGGTTTCTATTGCTGTGAAGAGACACCATGAGCACAGCAACTCCTATAAAGGAAAACATTCCATTGAGGCTAGCCTACAGCTTCAGAAGCTTAGTCCACTATCTTCATGGCAGGAGGCATGGCAGTGTGCAGGTAGACACAGTGATGGAGAAGCAGATGAGGGTTCTACATCTTGATCCACAGGCAGCAAGAAGTCAACTGTCACTGGATGTGGCTTGAACATATATGATACCTCAAAGCCCACCTCCACTTCCTCCAGCAAAGCCACGCTTGCTCCACCAAAGCCATAAATCCTAACAGTGCCAACTCTACAGGCAAAGTATTCAAACACATGGTCTATGGGGGCCATTCCTATTCACACCACCACATTCCCATCCCTGGGAGGAGAAAATACTTATAAAAAGAAACGAAAAGTTTCTGAGAGGGCTGGAGAGATAGCTCAAAGGTTAAGAGCACTGGCTGCTCTTCCGGAGGTCCTGAGTTCAATTCCCAGCAACCACATGGTGGCTCACAACCATCTATGAGATCTGGTGCCCTCTTCTGGCGGGCAGGCATACACGCAGACATAATAAATTAAAAAAAAAGATTCTGAGAGTGGTGGCGTGGAAACCGTCCTGCTCTGCCTAGTATGCCCAGTGCCCTAAGTTATACACACACACACACACACACACACACACACACACACACACCTATAATCCTAGTACTCAAAATGTAGAAGCAAGAGAGTCTGAAGTTGGAGGTCCAGCCTGGGCTAACTGACACACTGTCTCCAAGAAACAGTAGAAAACGACAAAGTATTAAGTTCTTATGTTTCTACTGCCAAAAATCCCAGATGAGAAATAACCAAATAAAAAGTTCAAATTAATCATTGCAGCTTTTCGATGAGTTTTTTAAAAAAGAAAACGCAGTGACAGCAGCTAAAGAAACAGTAGAAGGAGTCATTCTGTTGGGCAATCTTCAATTGTCTTTCTTTCTTTTAAGACGTTGTCATTTGCTTTTGCTTAAGGGACTGTATGAGGCATTCGGAAATTGTCAAGAGACCTTATTTGGGTTGGTGTTAGAGAAACTGTTTCTGATTATTTTCCTGTCTTGAACAGTACTTGCTAGAGATATCAAATGGTTTCAGGGGGAAAAAAAAAGCCACTCATCAGTTCATACTGTTAAAAAACAAAACAGAAAAAAGTAATAATAATAACTCAACTTTTTGACCTGAGTTGAATTTGTTTGCTGGCTGGTCTCAGTAAGTCTTGTTTGTATGTAAAGATATTGTTGTTAGTAATTCATATTTTAATATATTTATCTCTGTTTCCTTTCAAGTAGTTGTCGTAGTTTCAAGAAAAGAAAACAAAGTGTTTGCAAGAAGACATCTGTAGAGCATTCTTCTCAGACAACTGGGGACACCTGTTGAAAACATCGAATGGGATCCTGTAGGCTTGGAGTGGAGAGTCTTCAGGTCAAAGGTTACCCGAGAGCGTGGTTGGTGCTGGGGTTTGGACTGCCCAGGGACTAACCACGTTGTGTCTCACTGAAGCAAAGAACTGGAAGAAACCAGCCTTCCCTGGGAAGAGTCTGTCTGAAGCCTGCCTTGCTTTGGTCAGGAAGCCCAGAGCTTTCTTCCTGTTGGCCAGTCTGGGTGGTGGCAGATCCAGCAGAAGGAAGTAGGGTATTTCTAGGAGCCTACGATGCCCTTTTCCTGAGGAAAGAACAGCATCTGCCCTCGTTTCCTAAAGCCTCTCCTTCAGAGAACACTGGCTCCTTGCCTGTGTTTGGGCCGACATCGTGGCTACTCTGAGCCAGAGAGGAAGGGATAAACTATGGGGTGAATGGTTCACCCTGACAGAAGAGCAGAAAGAGGAAGTAGGGAGAAGCCAAGGGAGAAAAGAACATGACTAATGTGTCTTGGAACTTAAAAGGAATATTCTTTTCTCTTTAATTAATTATTCATTCCCATTGATTCTGAGCAGCTTGACCCAGTGTGCAGTGTAACCAGATAGAATGCTCTCACACACAGGGCTCATTTTAATAACATGATATCCGCATGGGGCAGTTTGATGATGTTTGATATTAAAAAACCAGTGTTAATTTATCCCCCTTGGGGTTTGAACTCCTCCAGGGAGATTATAAATAAAAACAAGTTTCATCCCCAAATGAAAATAAAACACATAGAAGTATCCTTTCAGATAGTATCTCCTGCTGACTTTATAAATTGAAATGAAAACAATATTGCCTTTGGGGACATTTGACCTTCACTGTTTTTTAACCTTTTGAAGAATAAGACTCAGGTTCTGGTGCCAGTTCTTGGAGTTTTCTCAGGTGGATGACCCAACTCACCCAGGAAGTTGGCTTGGGGCAGAAAGTGCGTCACCTCTAAATGCCAAGTGAGCTGAGGCGGGCCCTTGCTGTGGCCTCGACGGCTCTGCGGACTTGAACTTGCACAATGAGTTTGGCATTGACCCGGAGCTCAACAAAGCTTGCGCAGCTCACTGTGTTTCCTTGCGTCGTTCTGAAAGGCGGCGGTTTCTCAGTGTCCTCAAACAGGACTGTGCCAGTTTCATGTTGCTATGACGAAACACCTGAGACCATCAACTTCAAGAGGGACGCGAGGTTGATGTTGCCTCCCGGATCCAGGTGCTTCAGCCGGTGCGTGCTTGATGACACTGCATTTTGGCCTCCTGTATAGCAGGACTTCCTGGTGGAGAGCGAGTGGCCAAGGTGACCACTTCCTCGAAGCTAAGGCTCAACAGAGAAAGGAAGGTTCTGGGTCCCAATGTAATAATGTCCATCTAACAATTATAAAGTGCCAGCCGGGCGGTGGTGGCGCACGCCTTTAATCCCAGCACTTGGGAGGCAGAGGCAGGCGGATCTCTGTGAGTTCGAGACCAGCCTGGTCTACAAGAGCTAGTTCCAGGACAGGCTCCAAAACCACAGAGAAACCCTGTCTCNGGTCTACAAGAGCTAGTTCCAGGACAGGCTCCAAAACCACAGAGAAACCCTGTCTCGAAAAACCAAAAAAAAAAAAAAAATTATAAATATTATTATATTATAAAATTATATATATTATTATCGTATGTGTGTGTGCGTGAGCATGCGCGTGTCAGAAGGGCAGGCATATACCAATGGCACTCATGTGAAAGACAGCGAAGATCTATGAGGAATGGGTTCTTCCCTTCAACTTAGAGTTCTGGGGACTGAATTTGGCTCTCCAGTTAGGCAAGGCGAGCTCTTTTAGCCACCGATGACTGTTTTGTTAGGATTAAGTGACCTAACACAGGGCTGATGAATTAGCATCTGCCTGAGAGGCGCAGGGCATGGAACCCGAGTCCCACCCAGCACAGCACAAAACAATAACCCTTTAAACAATGAAGAATTAGACCCTGGCATTACCATATTTTTCCAGGTTTAAGGGATGATTGAAAGAGTCAAAATGGGTGGATGGTGTCCCGGAGAAAAGCACTTGATAAAGTCTGGGCCCTGAATCAGCTCCCCGCAGTGCACTGCCCAGGCCCCCTGGTGTGCACTGTCGTTGCGCAACGGGGCGAGGGAAGGTGTCGGGGCTGCCAAGTCCTGACTTGGTTAGCTGCTGGTCTTGAATTGAGTAAGTCAAATAACAAATCTGAGATTCAGCCCTCTGCCCGGATGGATAATCGGAGCAGGTACGGTTCCAGCCTTGTCGGCACATCCTGCCACCTCGACTCTGCCACCTGGGTCAGCTGTGCTCTTTCCCTGCTTTCCACGGAGCGTCTGCCTGGCCACTAACCCAATCTGCCCTTCCCCCGCAAAGCGACATGACCTGATGGCCCAACCGGGAAGTCCAATTCAGCGTGATTTCGTTCCCGACGTGACAGGCGGCACCCCCATTCCCCACAGCCTCCTACATGGAAATGCATGGCTTGATGGTTTCGTTCCCACAAGGCTTTCCACGGTGGTTAATTAACATCTGGCACCCACCCTGCCACTGAGTCCCTTTTTCCTTTCACCCCGCCCACCCCGCCGCATTCTGCTTCTGACCATCATCGTCACGCCACATGTTAACCACTTACAGATGACAGCCCATATATAAAGTCCAAGCCACAGAGCGTTCCCTGTGCTCTTTCCCCGGTCCCAAGTCGCTCTCTCAACCGAGACTGGCTGGCTACCCTTGTCGTTCTTGTACCATCCGTCATGCCTTTTCTCCACAGCCAACTGAGTTGGATCGCTCCCAGAGTCCAGAGCAAACAAGGCCCCTTCTGGCTCGCACCTTGTCTGAGGCACTCCCTCTATCCTTTCGAAACCTCAGCGAACACTTGGGCACGTGAGCGAGCGCTCAGCAAGCATCCACAGAGTGCTTCGTGTATGGGGTGATGTCCCAGCCTCATGTCAGCCCATCGGGATGGTGCTACCTGGCTCGGCATCGTGGTTCATGATTTTAATGGGCAGGGGCAGGAGAATTGGGCTGGAGAGATGGCCCAGTGGTTAAGAGCACTGACTGCTCGTCCAGAGGACTTGGGTTCAATTCCCAGCAACCATATGGCAGCTAACAACTGTCCGTAACTCAAACACCCATGGCAAAACACCAATGTATATAAAATAAGAATAAATGAATTTAAAAAGAGAGAGACGGGGATTTCTATGAGTCTGACGCCCTCTTATGCTAGCTACCTAGTGTGTCCTAGGCCTACCCAAACAATGTCTCGGCCAGCAAGCTCGAGCATGGCCTCAGAGAACACTTTCCAGACATGGGGCATGAGCCCATGTCAGACAATACACATTCACTCAGGACTTCACTCGCTCCCAACACTATGAGTTTTTTTGGTTTTGGAGGGTGGGCGGTGGTGAGATCTCACTCTGTAATCTAGTCTGACCTGAAACTCACCCTGCAGCCCATGCTTGTAGCTTGTGTGGTGATCTTCCTGCTTTAGCCTCCCAATGGTGGGCTTAAAGGGAGGAGCCATTACAGCCAGCTCTGACCCTTTACTTCCTAAGAAAGATTAAGTAAATAATTAGAAACTGCGGACATCCCAGTGAAGTCATTCAGAATCACGGTGAAGATGCCTGGATCACAGCGCTCATTGCTGAGACAGAATACCAGAGCCCAGCAGCTTTAGGAGGGAAAGGCTTGTTAAGACTAACAGTTCAAGGACAGTCGGGGAGGCGGAAGTGTGACAACAGGAGGCAGCAGTGGGTGGTCACTGTGTACCAAAGTCAGGAAGCAGTGATGAGAGCAGGTGCCCCTCTGGCTGTCTCCTTTGTATTCAACCCAGGACCACAGTCCATTAGTTGGTGCTGCCCATTTTCAGGGTGGGTTTTCCATGTTGAATTGAACAGGACTTGCCCTCACTGACACACCCAGCCACCTGCTGCCATGGTGACTCTAAATCCTGTCAAGCTGACAATGAAGGTTCCCTGTCTACAGAAGACAAGAGTGAGGCATTCTTGAGACTCTTGAAGCAAGCCATGGATTCTTTTTCTAGAAATAGCCACCAGTATACAAAACCACCTGAGATACCAAATGCCTTGCTTAGCTCTATGATGTCCACAGGCTTTTGGAACCTTAGCTAAGAACCGTGGCTTGAGTAGCATCTTACAGCACTTACTGGGGCTTTAAAGTTAGTGTGGTTGCAGTAAGGGGCACACTCTAGGAGAACTACCCCTTGGGACAACTACTGCATCTAAGAAGTTTTCTCTCTTGGCCTCGCCTTGGAGACAGCAAAGCAGCAAGATCCAGGCACTGTCTGTCTCCCCTAGACCGTCACGCTGCTATCTGAGGTTTCCAGATAAGCAACTATTACCAGCTCTACTCATGGGTGCCAAATGACAAATATCAGTAATGACCTGGAACCAGACCACCTTCGTCTGGTTGACCTAACTCATAGGCACCACACCGTAAAGTGCAGACTGATTAATGTCTAACGGGGAGGATTTATTAAAATGCAACAACAAGTTGGTCTCAGACAGGAGTTGTTTCATCAGAGACTGTGTAAACTAACGTTTTAGACTTAATGCATAAAACAGTGAGATCATCACCTCCGAGGACGGCAGAACCAACTCACACAGAGTTACTCAAATGAGTCAAAGAAGTGGGACCTCCATCCCTTCCCAGGGGCGCTCAAAAGGCTTCTTTGTAATTGACTTTGTTCTGGAAGAAGAAGATAGCTTATTTACAGGGAAATTTTTCTTCCATGGTGCAAACATGAGAGAAGAGATAAATGACACTTTCTCAGATTTCATTCTGATTTGGCGTCACTGCTTGAGAAAACGGTTTTTATGTTTTTAATCTTTGGATTGGCTTCCATGGTTTGAAGCTTCTTGGAGCCTGCTACTATGATGAAAATGTTATTGAGGAGAACTCCAGGAGAAAGCAAGAAAGAATTAGCTCAATGTGTACTTATGAAGATCGCGGTCCATTTCTGCTTTTTTGGGTATAAACCAAAGTAATATTACACACACAAAAAAAAGTCACTGTTTTCCAGAAAAATCACCAAAGAGATTGCATCAGTCGGCTGACACAGTAGGAGAGGGTGTAAGTGTGGTGGCTGTGATTCCGAGGCAATCCCATTTCATCTTCTGTGACGACAGTGATAACACACCCAAGTGTCTGAAATTCGGGAGAAACCTCTCTTTACATCATTCTGCATGCGTCAGGGCCCATCCTTCCACATGGACAGATCTCACTAAAACTATTGCAATGGCTCACAGGGTCAGGGTACAACAGGAAAAGAACAAAGCTAAGAGAAGCATCTTCTCTGGTTCTCCCCTGCAGCTAGTTGCCACCATGCCCTCAGAAGGAAAGTGCTGGGTGCAGGAAGTGAGATGGGAAGGAGACGGGGACACCATCTCTTGCCCATCTTTGGCTGTTCCTGGCTTGTCAGCTCAGCCATATGGAAGTGAAAAGCCTAGCCTTCTCCAAGCATTGGTTGTTGGGCACAGAACGTAAGTAGTGTCAAATGTTGTAAGGAGTGGTGCCCCTTGTTCCGACCGCCCGGCTAGCTTACACCCAAAATAATCACACAGAAACTGTATTAATTAAAACACTGCTTGGCCATTAGCTCTAGCCTCCTATTGGCTAACTCTCATATCTTGATTTAAGCCATTTCTATTCATCTGTGTTCACCACGAGGTCATGGTTTACCGGGAAAGATTTAGAATGTCTGACCTGGCGTCTCCATGGCGGATCTCTGACTCTGCTTTCTTCCTCCCAGAATTCTGTTCTGTCTTCTCTGCCTACCTAAGTTCTGCCCTATCAGGCTAAGCAGTTTCTTTATTGATTAACCAATGAAAGCAACACATAAACAGAAGGACCTTTTACACCAGTCAAGCCCACTGTTCAAGCACTTACATCTTCCCCCTCCATGAAACACAATCTGAGTAGCATAGATGGAGTGTTATCATGGTTGCCTTAAGGAGGTGTACTCCTACCTACAAACACCTGTTGAATGAGATAATAGGAACTCACTTAAAGCCTTTTTCCCATTTAACCCCAGTTCTAGCCCTAAGATGCCTTACTCCTTGAGAGAATGGAAATTACATCTGAGAACCAAAAATCTCTAAGAGCCAGGAGATGATGGTGCATGGCTTTAATTCCAGCACTTGGGAGATGGGGCAAGCAGATCTCTGTGGGTTCAAGGCCAGCCTGGTCTACAAAGTGAGTTCCAGTACAGCCAGGGCTGTTACACAGAAAATCCCTGTCTCAGAAATAAAATAAAAAAAAAAAACCAAGAACTGTAGACTACCAGAAAAAATTTTAAAATGTTGGACAACTTTCAAGTTGTCAGAGGTCTGGGCCGTTGAAAGGAGTATTGGCTCTAAGATTATGACCCAGATAAGTTCAGCTCAATGATGATGAAATCATGTGATAGAGACATACTCGGTGCTTAGAGTAGAATTTCAGAGACGGAACTTTGGACAAAGGCTTTAAGATGACAGTGTGCTGAGTGAATAAGTCATTCACAGAAGGTTAATATGCCCTGGCTTTGTTTGCAGGTGGCCCCCAGGGAAGTCATTCACGGATATGGAAAGTGCAGCTGTGGCTGCCAGGAGCTGGAGAAAGAGGTGAATGAACGGTTGCTTGCTTCAGAGTTTCAGTGTGCGAACCAAAGAGCCCAGAGATGAACTGCGTAACAGTGAGGGTGTGTTGGATACAATGGACCACTTCAAGTAGTTAATGGCGGGTAGGTCCAGCTCGGTGGAAGAACATTGGTCTGGTAGGCAGAAAACCCGGGGTTCAAATCTCAGCACTCAACAGCTAAAAGTTGACAGTAAACTTTGTGTGTGCCATGGTGCAGAATACTTGTCGATGTAAAAGAAAAGCGGGGGGGGGGGGGGGCGGGGGGGGGGGGGGGGTGGGAGGGGGGGGGGGGGGGGGTGTGGGGGGGGGGGGGGGGGGGGGGGGGGGGGGGGGGCGGGGTGCTGGGGTCAGAAGATGGAAGGAAAGGAGGAAGAGAAAGGTTTCTGACGGCAGCTTACAGAAATCAACTCCTTTCAGTTTTCCCAAAGCACATTGAACACACCCAGATGCCCAACAAGGGCAGAGTCAACCAGACTGCGATTTGACTTCCGAACACAGCTCTTTGGCCTGCTTGGCCATCATGACGAAACAAATCTGACTTTCTACTCCAATTTCTGAGAATTCCCTATTAGTCATTTCAGTCCAATTAGTCTTACACATTCCTGTCTCCTGGCTGCATTCACAGAACCTCAGTACGAAAGACATCAGAGCTCATCCTGGCCAACTGTCTATCACGGGCCTCACTCTACTTTCCACGGTTGTTTGTCAAGATAACCTGAGCTTTTAAAAAAATAAATAAATAAATAAGCCAGGCGGTGCCTTTAATCCCAGCACTCGGGAGACAGAGGCAGGCTGATCTCTGTGAGTTTAAGGCCAGCCTGGTCTAGAAGAGCTAGTTCCAGGACAGGAACCAAAAGCTATGGAGAAACCCTGTCTTGAAAATCCAAAATAAATTAATAGATAGATAGATAGATGATAGATAGATAGATAGATAGATAGATAGATAGATAGATAGATAGACAGACAGATAGATAATGTCTCACCCTGTATATAACTCAGCTGAGCCTGAAACTCACTCTGTAGCCCATGCTGGCCTTGTCCTACTTATCGCAACCCTACTGCCTCAGCTTCCCAAGAGCTAGAATAACCAGCAGGAACCACTATGCCCAAGCTCAGCCTCCATTTCTTTCTTAGGTGAACTTCTGCTCCTTTCTCATGTTAGACTCAAAGAACTATTTTCATTTTACTTGTTTTTCAAAGAGCTGAGCCATCTCAGCTTTTACCCAAGCCTAATGGCCTAATGGCTTAATGGCTTGGGCTCTAACCACAGGATCCACATGGTAAAAGAAAACTACTGATGCCACAAAGCTGGCCTCTGACCTCCACACGCATGCCATAGCATGTGCGTGCACGTGCACATAGCTTCAAGAAACATTTTGCAAATTAAAAATGTGAGTTTCTCTCTCTCTCTCTCTCTCTCTCTCTCTCTCTCTCTCTCTCTGTGTGTGTGTGTGTGTGTGTGTGTGTGTGTGTATGCTCCCCTGGAAATGTGGCTCAGAGATAGAATGCTTGCTTTGTGTGTATAAGGCTCTGGTTTCAGGTCATAGCATTGCTGGGGGGTGGGGGGGAACTTCTCAGAGGAAAAAAGTGAAAAAGAAGAAATAAACCACAATAACTTAAATTCAAAATTAAGTTTCCTCATTCATTAATTATACTAATCATATTTTAAAGCAATATTTAAGTATAGTTACAAAACATTAAATCCAGAGCAATTCCACCTTTGCTATGATATGTCTATATACACAAAAAAGGTCCCAACATAAAAATAATTGGTTTATTTGGAAGTAAAGTTAGGGAGCAACTTATTTTGTGCCTTAATTTGGATTTTCTAGTTTTTAGTCAATTAAGTTTCATTCTTTGTTAATGAGGAAATAAAGTATAAAGTAGGTTTTGGGTTTTTTTAGTGTCTTTTTTTATTAATTTTATTGTGCTATACATTAGTGCTATGAACTTTTCTCTTAACACTGCTTTCATTGTGTCTCATAAATTTGGGCATGTTGTGTGGTCATTTTCATTGAATTTTAGGAAGTCTTTAATTTCTCATTTTATTTTTGCCTTTACCCATTGATGATTCAGGTAAGCATTGTTTAATTTCCATGTGTTTGTGGGCTTTCTGGAATTGGTGTTGCTGTTGAATTCTAATTTTAAGCCATGGTGATCCGATAAGATGCATGGGGTTATTCCAAATTTTTTTTGTATCAGTTGAGGTTTGCTTTGTTACCTAGCATGTGCTCAGTTTTTGAGAAGGTTCCATGAGGTGCTGAGAAGAAAGCATATTCTTTTCTATTTGAATGGAATATTCTATAGATGTCTGTTAATTCCATTTGAGTCATGACATCTGTTAGCTCCCTATTTCTCTGTTAATTTTTTTGTCTGACTGACCTGTCCATTGGTGAGATTGGATTGTTGAAATCTCACACTATTAGTGTGTGGGGTTTAATATATGATTTAAGCTGTAGAAGTGTTTCTTTTACATACGAGGGTGCCCTTGTATTTGGAGCATAGATGTTCAGTATTGAGATTTCCTCTTGATGGAGTTTCCCTGTGACTAATATGAAATGTCCTTCTTTGTCTTTTTTGATTGATGTTAGTTTGAGGTCTATTTTGTTTGATATTAGGATAGCTACACCAGCTTGTTTCTTAGGTTCATTTGATTGGAAATTTTTTTCCCAACCCTTTATTCTGAGGCAATTTCTGTCTTTGAGGTTGAGATATGTTTCTTGTATGCAGAAAAAGGGTGGATTCTGTTTTTTATCCAATCTGTTAGCCTGTATCACTTTATAGGTGATTTGAGTCCATTTATATTAAGGGATGCTAATGACCAGTGGTTGCTATCTCCTGTTAATTTAGTTTTCATTGTTTGTGTTGTTAATTGTGTGCTTTTCCCTCCTTTGGGATTTGCTGCTGTGAGATTATCAATTGTCTGTGTTTTTGTTAATGTAGCCAACTTCCTTGGGATGGAGTTTTCCTTCTAGTATTTTGTGTAGGTCTTGGTTTGTGACTAGGTATTGGTTAAATCTGGTTTTGTTGTAGAATATCTTGTTTTGTTCTTCTATGGTGATTGAAAGTTTTGCTGGGTATAGTAGTCTGGGCTGGCATCCGTGGTCTCTTAGTGTCTGCATAATGCTTGACCAGGATGCTCTGTCTTTCATTGCATCCATTGAGAAGTCAGGTATAGTTCTGATAGGTCTGCCTATATATGTTGCTTGGCCTTCTGGCCTTTTTCCTTTATGCTTTTTCTTTATTCTGTATGCTTAGTGTTTTGATTATTATATGGCAAGGGAACTTACTTTTGATTCAATGTATTTGGTGTCCTCTAAGCTTTTGTATCATCATAGGCATATCTTTCTTTAGATTGGGAAAGCTTTCTTCTACAATTTTGTTAAATATATTTTCTGTGTTTTTGAGTTGAATTTTTTCTCCTTCTTCTATACATATTTTTCTTAGGTTTGGTCTTTTCATGGTGTCCCGTATTTCCTGGATATTTTGTGTTAAGCTTTTGTTAGATTTAATGTTTTCTTTGACTGATGAGTCTATTTCCTCTATTGTATCTTCAGCGCTTGAGATTCTCTCTTCCATCTCTTTTATTCTGCTGTTTATGCTTGCATTTGTTGTTCCTGAATATTTTCTTGTGATTTCTATTTTTATAATTCCCTCAGGTTGTGTTTTCTTTATTGTCTCTATTTCAGGTTTCAAGTCTTGAATAGTTTCTTTCATGTTTGATTGCTTTTTCTTGGTTTTCTTTAAGGGATTTGTTGATATCTTCCAATTTTTTGTTTGTCTTTTCCTCCATTTCTTTGAGGAAATTTTTCATTTCTTCTTTAAGGGCCTCAAACATTCGCCTAAAGTTATTTTTAGGTCATTTTCTTTTGCTTTGTCTATATTTGATTGTTCAAGTCTTGCTGTTGTAGGGTCACTAGTTTTTCCTGGTGTCGTGTTGCTCTTTATGGTGTTGCATGTGTTCTTACCTTGTCTACCCATCTTTTCCTCTGATTGGTGTAGTTGGGGCTGTCTGTGTCTCTGGCGATCAGTCTTCCAGATGCAGTGGATGCAAGGCTCAGATGGTTGCTCTTTATGGTGCAGTCAGGGCCACAGTTCCAGTCACCCCATTGGTCATTCCATATTCCTGGAGGTCGCTTGGCACTCCTGGGATTTGCTCTGCTCCTGTGGAATTTGCCGTCTCAGTCCTGCTCTGGTCTAAGTCACTGGCTCAATCCTGTTTCTGTAAATGTCCTTCATCTTGGTCTGTTTCTGCAGAAGTCCCTTGCTTGGGTTTGGTCCTGCAAGGGTCTCTGGCTCCTGTCTACTCCCTCAGAGGTCTCAGTCTCGTGCGCCCAGACCCACAGCGGTCCTGGCTCAGGCTTACTCCCTCGGAGGTCCCAGACTCATGCCCAGACACACAGAGGTCTCTGGTCTAAAGTATGTTTATTTATATAAATGAATAGGCTTATGGTNACAAACACACATTCTAAGAGGAAATTCTGAGAGTTATATTAACAGTGGGCAAAGGAGGTTAGTGATGGAATGGGATACTTCACCTGTAAGTTTTGCTTTCTATGGGCTTGGGGTTTTGAAACAGAATATATATTGCTGGTCTGGACTGCTGATCCTCCACCTCTTTGTTGGAATTTCAGGGATGTGCCACCATACCTGGCCTTTGCCTGTATTTTGGACTATGAACTCACCAAGTTTTTGAGAAACGTGAGAAGAGAATAAAGTTTTGGAGAAGAAGGCAGCTCCCCCCCCACACACACAAGGTGGAGCATATAGGCTGACATCATCCCGTGAAGTCTGAAACTTAATTCTGAAGGATTTTAAGAAAGTAGTTGCACAGGCACATAGAATGCTAGCGCTGGAGAACCTCAGGCAAGACGATCTGGGTTCAAGGACAGCCTGAGCTTCATAAAGAGGCTCTGCGTCAAGAGAAAGAAGAAGGAGAAGGAGAAAGAGGAGCTTCATGTTATTGAAAGATTTTAGCAAAGAGCAATACTCTCTGACTTACATGCAGGAAGAGCATCCTTATTGTAGGGTAATAATCGAAAGGAAGAAATGAGGGAACTGGAGACATGGCTTAGAAGCCAAGAGCACTGGCTGCTCTTCCAGAGATCCTGAGTTCAATTCCCAGCAACCACATGATGGTTCACAACAATCTGTAATGAGACCGGGTGCCCTCTTCTGGCCTGCAGGCAAACATGCAGACAGAATGCTGTATATATGATAAATAAATCTTAAAATTAATAAAGAAAGGAAGAAATGAAGGCAGACTAGTCAGAGGATACCAAGAGGCTGAGAGATTTGAGAAGGAAGGGTAGAGTCGAGGGATGGTTAGAGTAGGCTTGGGAGTCAATTTTGGGAAGCTAGAGAACTGGTAAATTGTCAGAGCATAAAGTACTCGAGTTGATAATTAATTGATGGATAAATGAATGAAAAAGAGGCATCTAAGGTCACGGTCAGTTCCTGGTGTTTCTGGTACTATTGCCATCACATGGGCTCAAGAAGAAAAGTAGGTTTGGGGAGAATGGATGTGGGGCGTGTGCTGGATAAACAAGTGGCTGTGTCTCACAGGATAGAACTAAGATTCCAAGACCCGATGGAAAGAACTGTACACAGGCATCCCTCAACCTTCCACAGAAGGATGAGGAGATTACAGAGAGCAAAGACACAAGAAAAACTGGTCTGGACAAATTCTCCAAGAACCTGAGTTCGTTGTGTGACTAGAAAAGGCCTAAGAGAAAACTATGAAAACTTAAATGGGCAGGGAGCGACTCAGAGGCCACACAAGGAGTATGCATGGCAACAGCCATAAAGCAGCAACAACAGCCACAGTGATATAGCTACAATTCACCATGAATAACTGCATGCCAGAGAGGCATGGTCAGCATTTGGCCTGAAAACCACAACAGAGATGAGATTTTCTTATCTGCATCTCATTTAAGAGAAGACAGATACTTGGTATTGGGTCAGGCAGCCAATGGCAGAGAGGAGAATCCAGACTACCCCTGCAAGTGACTACTCGGTTACTGTTTCATTTACTGTTAGGGAATCGTGAATCATTGCCCTTCTTTCACAGAAAACGTCTGATGAGATATCTCTGTATAACGAGTCTTTCTCTGTACCACTAGCTCCCAAATAATGACAGGGAGACTTATTATTAATTATGAAAGTTTGGCCCTAGCTTTGGCTTGCCCCAATTATGAAAGTTTGACCCTAGCTTTGGCTTGTCCCACTAGTTCTTGTCACTTAAATTAACCAATTTATTTTAGTCTATGTTTTTTCGAGTGGCCCGTTACCTCATCTCTCCTACTACTCAAGTTGTTTTCTCTGTGTCTGGGTCATGACTCTGCCTTTCTTCTTCCCCAAGTCCTTGCTGTCCTCCAGAAGTCCTGCATAACCTCTTCCTGCCTAGCTATTGGACATTCAGCTCTTTATTAAACCAATCTCAGTGATACACCGTCACACAATCTAAAGGAATATTCCACAACATCTCTGAACACTCTGAAGATGAGAAACCTGGAGAAGAAAATAGCAGTAAGCATTTTCACTCCTGGGTAATTAGCTCATTTTCCTATTAGAAGATGAATAAAATATTAATGAAAAACAAGGAATCATTATAACTTTCGGTATTTTTATCAGAGCAAGGAGAGACACTGTTTTAAGGAGGAAGAATATAGGATATTGTGATTCATTGAAGTAAAACTAAAATACAAAAAGTGGTCAGCAGACTCCAGATTCCTGTGACAGATGCTGTGACAGGCACAGAAGGAAGATGCTTGGCTATCGTTCTGCAGTGAGGAACGAGACAACAGCTAAAGGGAGTTAAGCAAGGGAAAGCTTCAATTAGTTGGGCGAAGATGCAGCATGCTTAGATGCATTTGTAAAAGAGACAAGATAGCCAAGGATGATGGGACCACTCTGGAACAAAGATGAAGGATTACTTAGCCCCCAAGAAGAGGAGGAGTACCTGAAAAGCACATGTGCACACACACACGCTATAAATCAAAGACAAATTAAAAAGTTGAAATCAAATAGGAGTCTCCAAACCCCCTCCATGTCCAGCACAGGTGGGGAGCAATGCATTGGAGCTAAGAGCTCTCAACAAGGCAAGGGCTTCAGGCAAACTTGACTGCCCTTTCTATATGGATATATAGAAAGATGTGTTTAAGACCAGTTGTGGCGGGGCAATGGTGGCTCACGTCTTAATCCCAGAGAAGGAGAGGACTGACTTTCACAAGTCACACACACACACACACACACACACACACACACACACACACGCACACACACTTTTTTGTTTTGTTGGAGTTTGTTTTTAAGGACAGGGTCTCACTACATGACCTTGGTTGTAGCGCACCTCGCCTGTCTGTGCTCTCTGTGCTACCGCACAGTTCGTGAACCGGGCAAGGGGCTGGGGATTGAGACACAAAAAGACACACAGGCAGAGACACAGATCATCCTTGATGCCAGAATGCCCCAAGAATGCCCCCTTTATTGTGCCCAGGGGCAGCTTATATAGGGATAGCCATGCCCCAGCCAAACCCACCAGAAACCATTCCCCTGCCATCAGGAACTCCTGAGGGTTTCGTGCTCAGAGCAGCTGTAGGCACTCAGATCAGGGGAAAACAAGTTGTTTTACAAGAAATTCAGGTTCTGGGGGGTTCACTGCTCCCAACACTTGGTTGGCCTAGAACTAGCTATGTACCTCAGGCTGACCTCAGCTCACATAGATTCACCCACTCTGCCTCCCAAACACTGGGATTAAAGGTGTGTACCAACACACCTGACCAACACAATAAAT
The DNA here is from genome assembly GCF_014885135.2 of Alexandromys fortis. Lineage (NCBI taxonomy): Eukaryota > Metazoa > Chordata > Mammalia > Rodentia > Cricetidae > Alexandromys > Alexandromys fortis. Next base: position 2,800,716 of record NW_026067917.1, on the reverse strand, counting down.
ATATTTAAGTTTTAAATAAATGAACAAAGATAGATGAATATTACTAAAACAAACAAAAAATTCAATCACACAATGATACCCTCCTCTGGGTACTCCCACAGAAGAGCAGGTTTGGTCTGTAAGATCAGCGGCACAGAGCAGAATTGAGCAGATGTCACTTCTCAGATTACATCATAAAAGACTGACCTCACTCTCTTGCTCCTCTGTGCTTGTGTGTGTGTGTGTGTGTGTGTGTTTATCTGTGTTTCTCTCCTCTCTGTCTCTTCTCTCTGTCTTCTGTCATGTGTGTGTGTTTCTCTCCTCTCTGATCTCCTTCTCTTCTTCTTCTTCTTCTTCTTCTTCTTCTTCTTCTTCTTCTTCTTCTTCTTCTTCTCTCTCTCTCCCTCTGTCTTTCTCTCTGTCTCTCTCTCCTCTAGGGAAGTCAGTTGTGAGGATACTCAAGCATCCAAGGGAAAGCCCCACTGGCAAAGAAGAGAGTCTCCTAAGCTATGGCCTGTGAGGAATCCATGCTAGTCATTCACTGTGTGCGTGTATGCGTAAGCTTGGAAGTGGGCTGCCCGGGCCAACTTTTGCTCTGAGATGACTCCAGCCTCAACCTATGATGTCATCAGAGATTGTGAGCCAGATCCACCCATCCGTACCACTCTTGCGTTTCTGGCCTTGAAGACTGTATGAAATAAGTGTGCCTTGCTGAAAGCTACCATGTTTCAGAGAATGATTTTAAGATCGTGATAAATAACTAACAGAATTCCATTATCCGAAAAATGTACAAAAATTTTACAAGCCTAAATTTCCAAGATCCATCTGAATATTTACAATGTATATAAGGTGTCATGTGTGATTCAAAAAAAGGGGGGTGGAGTTCCTTCTCATTGCAAAAATTGTTCGCCTGGATCCTGTAGAAAGAGCAGAGGGAAGCCGGGCAATGGTGGCGCACGCCTTTAATCCCAGCACTCGGGAAGCAGAGGCAGGCGGATCTCTGTGAGTTCGAGACCAGCCTGGTCTACAGAGCTAGTTCCAGGACAGGCTCCAAAGCCACAGAGAAACCCTGTCTCGAAAAACCAAAAAA
>NW_026067917.1:2792855-2798864 GCF_014885135.2 Alexandromys fortis | reverse complement strand
GGGGGGGGGGGGGGGGGGGGGGGAGGCTCTGCCCCTTCTCTCTCCTCTTCCAATAAACCTCCCCCATGAGCCCTGTTGTATGGTGTGACTTCTCTTTGCGGTGTTTTTAAATAAATTACAACACCCAGAACCAGCAGCCCAGGGATGGCATCACCCACCATGGGCTGGGCCCTCCCCATTGATCACTAAATGAAAAAATTCCATGGCTCAATCTCAAGGAAGCATTTATTTCCTCAGCTGTGGTTCCTTCTTCTGATGACTATAACCTGTGTCAAGTTGACACACAAGATCAACTAATACAAGAGTAAAATTTTTAAAGTGCAGGGAATATTGGCTGTACTTTCTTCAGTGGTATAGCCACTGTTATTTTGTCCATGCTCCAGAAACTAATTCACTACCCATGCTCATACAAGCAAACCTAGTTCAAATAGTAGGAGCCTTGCTAGGCTCCAGGAGTCAGTGGGAATGGGAGGGGATAAGAGAGGTGTGGAGGAGGGGTGAAGAGGTGCAAAATATGTAATCTATGAAATTGATAAAAATAATAGATTTCTTAATACAGGGGGAAGACAAAACTTTCAGAAATGGGAAATTTAAAACACACCTTGAGCCGGGCGGTGGTGGCACACGCCTTTAATCCCAGCACTCAGGAGGCAGAGGTGGGCGGATCTTTTGAGTTCAGGGCAAACCTTAAACTACAGAGATAGTTCCAGGACAGGCTCCAAAGCTGCAGAGAAACCCTGTCTCAAAAACAAAAAAACAAAAATAAACAACAACCAAAAAAAAAAAACCCACACCTTGAATATCCATTTTGAAGAAAAAATTAAGACATAAAATTATTTCATGTTTAATTATGTGTATATGTGTGTGTGCATGACTGCAGGTGTCTATGGAAACAGGTGCAGGATCACCCTTGCGGCCCAAATCAGGCAAAACACTTAGCCAGCTCACGTATTTGTGATCTCGCGATTTCTGCCTGTTAATAATCACTTAAGCACCTCTTGAAGGTCCCACCTCCTCTTTTGATATATCTGCATATCAGTTAATGTTTGTACTTTATGTATACTAAGTACATATAAGTAATATATGTATATTACTTACTGAAACTTGTTTTTGAGATCTGAGTATGAGACTTAGTATTTGAGATTTTAGTATTTTATGGGTGGGCGTTTGCCTGCGTATACCTCTGTGCACACGTGTGCAGTGCCTGCCGAGGCCAGAGGAGGGCGTCATGTCCCCTGGAACGATTGCGAATCACCTGACATGGGCGCTGGGAACGGAATGGAGGTCCTCTAGAAAAGCAGCCAGCGCTCTTAAGTGCTCAGCCATTTCAGCCCTGTGAACCCACTTCTTGACACATGACGTTCTGTTTATAACTAATACTTTTAGTTCCCACTACTATTGCAATGGCAGCAGCTTTCCATGTGGCTTTTGCAGAACGGACACTCAACCCACAGCAGAGTACCTGCTGTTCAGGACGGTGAGGAGGTAGAAACTCTTTGAACTGAGGACCCACTAGACGCTCAGCCAGTAAAGGTGTTCTCCACCAAGCCTGATGCACAAGCTGGATCCCTAGAACCCACATGATGGAAGGAAAGAATTAGCTCCCAAAAGTTGCCCTCTGGGGGCTGGAGAGATGGCTCAGTGGTTTAGAGCACCGTCTGCTCTTCCAAAGGTCCTGAGTTCAATTCCCAGCAACCACATGGTGGCTTACAACCATCTGTAATGAGATCTGGCGCCCTCCTCTGGCGTGAGGGCATACATGGAGGCAGAATGTTGCATACATAATAAATAAATAAATAAATAAATAAATAAATAAATAAATAAATAAAATAGCTTAAAAAAAAAAAGTTGTCCTCTGACCTCTCCATGCACCGTGGCACACACACAATATAAGTAAATAAATGCAAAGAGAAGAATAGTTTAACTCATTAAGTTGAACATGCAATGTCTGTATATATCCCTGTATATAAAACCCTGCCTTTATCCCCAGCATTCAAGAGGCAGAGGCAGGCTGATATCTGTTTGAGGCCAGCCTGGTCTGCAGTACGAGATTCAGGACAGTCAAGGCTATTACACAGAGAAACCCTTTCTCAAAAAAAAAAAAAGGCAAAGTAAATTATAAATGCATATACATATATTCATATATATATAATGATAATAAAAATAAGTCTATATAGAGCAAGCTGATTGGATTTCTTAAAAATGGAAGTTGGGCTTTCAACACTGAATTGTTTTCAGTCAATGTCAAAAAAGTTAGACCTATGGGTCCTCCCATCACCTCCTCCCTATACGGGAGCCTAGACATGGAGGGGAATAAGCGAGAAGAAGGCTGAATCACAGAGACAAGCTATTAAAGCTGTGGTTTGCGGGAGGGATCTCTCCTTATGGGGCTCTTCCTGTGCTGGCACGGGGTGGGAACACCTCATTACGTAGCTGTCGATCAGTGTTACTCATGGGGTGTTTGGCTAGATCTCTGGGAAGAAACTGGAAGACAGGATTAATAAAAGTATGAGAAACCTAATAATAATTTTTACCTCAGAAGAAAATATAGCAGTGTGACATCATGTCTGGCTAAAATATAGGAATGGGAAAAAGGGAGACAGATTTTTTTTTTTTACAAATAATAAACGGCACCAGCCAACTCCCAAGTAGAATAAAACGTTATTTTCCTCCACCTTCTCGCTGCTATAAATAGAAGTCACACGGGCACAGAGCCCACACGCACAGAAAGGAGGTCCATACATCTTGAAGGAATGTTGTCTTCATTTCACTGAAGTCTAAAATCACTTCCAGAAATAAAATTCTTAACCGTTTTCTTTTTCCTCCCTCTTTGTCCCGATTCTCAACTTCCCCACTACAAAAAAAATATTGTTGTTTATATTTTAAAAACGGTAGTTTATTGTGGGTGAAACAAGGCCTTCTCTGTTGAACATCTAAGTATAAGCACATCGCTATGAAAAATCCATAAAGAGCAATTCGAGTTTTGCTCAAGATAAAACGTGAAGTTAATTTCTGTCCTCAGTAACATTCCAGGCATCGGGAGGAGACGACTCCAGATTTCGGGTCGTGCTGCTCCCTGGGGCTGGCTGCTGGGTAGAATAGTTCCCTCACGGCTGCTCTGCCATCTTCATCTAAGTCGCCCTTGGCTACAGTCTCGACAGCAAAGTTGGCTCTCATCGCTGTCTTATGTTCTACTGGTGCTTTAACTGCGGGCATAGACTCATGAAATCTACCTAAGCCCTGCCCACGGGGATCGACCTTAGCTGGCAGCTGAAGACCCCCTTGAGGATTCCATTACTGACAAGGTTGGGAGAACAGACAGCAAAGAGCAGTGAACAGGGTTGTCTGCTGACCCTGAAAACAGAGGCGGCGGTGTCGGCTGACCCCTTAGAGCTCAGCTACGTCATTACCCTAATCCGCTGATATCGCAGAGCAAGACTATGAGCTGGCACGGGAAAGCACCTGCTCACTCTCGCCATCGCTCGGTATCTCACTGGGAAAGGAAGGGAAAAGAAGTTTTCGAAACTGCCCACGCGCGCACAGCGAGGACGAGGAGTCATGCATCACAGGCAAGATATGGCACAAACCGACTGTGACAACTGACTCCCCATGAGAGAGGAAGCAGAAACTAAATGTTGGCTGGCATGGAGCTGAGAGTCGAGATGCCAAGAAGCAGGAGGGAATGGTTGCCAAACCCTTCAAACCCTCGGAAATTAGAGACACAAATCGTCTCTGAACGGAGAGGCAGATGACGGTCACAACACGGCTGGCTGATGGCTTGACCCAAAAGTAGTCGTAGTCTGGGGTATGATGATTCATGTTTTGATTTTTGCTGCTGGTTCCTGGATTGTGACTCTGACCAACCTGCCTCTCAGGAGGCCACGTGACCCTCCTCTTTCCTGGTAAGGAGGAACGCCATAGGGAGGAAAGAAGACTCTCCACACACAGGCCTTGTAGTGTGTCTCTGCCCAGCCTTCCAGCAACCAAGCCTTTGCAGTAAAGTCCTCATAAAAACCCCAGAGATCAGGGTCCCGGGAGCTGCCAGGCAGCCAAACTCACAGACGTTCTTAGGGGTCGGAAGGCATGGGAGTTCTGAGCTCCTTTCCCATACTCTACTTCTGCATCTCTCCATCACACAAACTAGTTCAGTGCAGCGGGTGGTTCAGCACTGACCATCAGTGCCACCGTGTGCATGAGCCTTCCTTGTTCTGTGTGTCTTAGGATGCTTTCAAAAGATACGTACAGCCGGGCAGTGGTGGCCTTTAATCCCAGCACTCGGGAGGCAGAGGCAGGAGGATCTTTGTGAGTTCAAGGCCAGCCTGGTCTACAAGAGCTAGTTCCAGGACGGACACCAAAGCTACAGAGAAACCCTGTCTCGGAAAAATAAAAAAAAAAAAGATAAGTACATAATATTGTAGACGTAGATTGAGTGTGCTTAATCAAGAGTTCCGGTACTAGAGACCTACACAAGTTTGTTCTCAAATTAATGTGAGTTGACACTAATAGATTTCTTGGCAGGCAATGTAAGAGTCAAATAAACACTGCCTTTTTGTTATTGTGGGGGTGTTGGTGGTTTTGGTTTTGACTGGCTGGTTGGTTGGTTGGTTGGTTGGTTGTTTTTAGAAAGGATCTCACTTTATAACCTAGCCTGGCCTCAGATCTATGATCCCTCCGCCTCAGCCTCCTGAGTATTGGGATTATAACCATTCTAGTATATGCTTGTCTATGATAGTTCACATCCAACCTGGTCATTCTCTCCATATTCATTCTTCAAATGAATGGGGGGTCAGGAGGTGAAATTGCTGTTTGTTCATAGACTTCTGCTGCATATCGTGAAAATGCTTTCCTGAATACATTGCTGAAGCAATAAGATGTGTCCTGCCCAATCTACAGGACAGATGCATGATCTGAACAAAGACACCCAGCCTCTCTAGTTAGCTATAAAGGACCACGGGGAGGCCAGGAAGACAGGATCTTCACCATGTTAAACATTCACAAATATTAGCCAACAACTCAACTTCTGAGAACAATTTTCCATTTATATAAGTGCCCTTGATAATAAACAACACAGCATAGACATGTTTGCATAGGTAGGAGGTTTGTCTGTCTCTCTGTCTGTCTGTTTCAAGACAGGATTTCTCTGTGTAGCCCTGGCTTGCTGTGGAACAATCTTTTTATACACTGTAAATATGTATTATTCTCATTGGCTAAGAAAGAGCTGACTGGCCAATAACTAGGCAAGATTTTAAGGGCAGAGAGAACACTAAGAGGGAAGAAGGGCAGAGTCAGGAGTCTGGGGAGTGGCCAAGGAGACACAGGAGAGTCAAGAGATGATCAAGCCACAATGGAAGATGATAGATAAGAAATATGGGTTACTTGAAGTTGCAAGAGAAAATTAGTAACAAGCGTAAGCTATCAACCAAGAATTTATAATTAATAATAAGTCTCTGCGTGGTTATTTGGGAGTGGGCTGGCAGGCCAGAACTGATTGGCAGTCCTGATGAAAAACTGCCTACACCGGCTGTCCTGAAAACCATGCTGGCCTCAAACTCAGAGATTCTCCTGCCTCTGCCTCCGGAGTGCTAGGATCAAAGCCATGTGCCACCACCACCCAGCTGCTAGAGAAAAAATGCCAACAACCTGAGTTCAGAAGCAAACTCTGCGTTCACTCTTAAAAATTGAAGGAAGGGGCTGGAGAGATGGCTCAGTGGTTAAGAGCACAGACTGCTCTTCCAGAGGTCCTGAGTTCAATTCCCAGCAACCACATGGTGGCTCACAACCATCTGTAATGAGATCTGGCGCCCTCTTCTGGTGTGCGGGCATACATGGATACAGAATGTTGTATACATAATAAATAAATAAAATAAAAAAAATAAAAAATAAATTGAAGGAAGTATTGCTATGTATTGATATGAGAAGTTCCCCAAGCCATGGTAGATAAGTGAAAAGAGCATGTCACGGAGTGTCCTCAGTAAGACAGGTATGTAAAAATGCGTGTGAAGGAGTGTG
>NW_026067917.1:2788047-2792101 GCF_014885135.2 Alexandromys fortis | reverse complement strand
CTGATGCCCTCTTCTGGCTTCGGGCAAACAGAATATTGTATACATAATAGATAGATAGATAGATAGATAGATAGATAGATAGATAGATAGATAGATGATAGAAAGATAAAAGGAAAGAGAGAGAGAGAGAGAGAGAAAGAGAGAGAGAGAGAAAGAAAGAAAGAAAGAAAGAAAGAAAGAAAGAAAGAAAGAAAGGAGACAAAGGGAACAAGAGTTTATTCTTGAGCCAAATGTGAGTGACCACAGACCCCGACCCGGGAATACAGATTCAGTTTGCTCCCAGCAACATGTTCCAGCGTAGAAATCATTTCCTGAAGTTGTATAGCCACAGAGTAAAAGAACATCACACACCAACACATTTTCTAAATGCATTGCAGGGCGTGGCAGGTAGGCAGCCTACGATAAAATGGAGAAGCCTCTACTACAGGTTTCAGATGCTATCTGATGGCAGTCTTAGTTTATGGGTTCACGGAAGTCAGTGGTTTGTTAAAACATTCCAAAGGGTTCACCTGATAGTCACAAGTTGAGCGACGAATGGCTATTAAGGAGAAGAAACGTAGCCCAAGAGAATCTTAGCTCTAGATCTGCAACATTCCAACATTCTACCATCACAGAGGTCTAGGCACTCATGAGCCCTGTAGGATCTTTAACAAAGCTGTGCCTTTTTTTTTTTTTAATATAAGAACGTCCAGTCACACTGTTAGACTCTAAACCTAACTGAATTGTTCTGTTTAAGGGACTGTATAGGAATGGTATACTATTGTTAGTCTGAAATTTCCATTTCTTGGCTAACTTATTGGACACTTTGGATTTGTGCTGTTTTCTAGGGGATTACTCTCAAGTATTACTAAACAATGGCCTTGGCGTGTTAGACCCAGGGAAATCTGGGCCTCATTAGTGAGTCATTCCCTTTGGCTCTGGTAAGACAAACACGCGCTTGGGAGGCAGAGCAGCAGGCCTTTGCCCTGCTCTTAGATAGTGAGCAGAAGCGACTGTTATTTTCATAAGCAGAGAAGGCTGGTGCTAATCTGCTCAAAATGGGGCATGTGTTTTAGGTTTACTTTTTAAAGACGCGTTGGATCTCCTTCTCCTGACCCCAGGCTCCAGCCCCCTAGATCGCTTGCAAACTCCCTTCCTAGGCTGCCAGGGCTATCTGTCTGGGCCTTTGGCTGGAAGCAAAAGCAGGGCTAGCCACAGCATGAGCGCAAAAAGTATTTTTCTGTTACATTTATTTAGTGTGTGGGGCTAGGGGTCATTTCTCTCCTTCCACCGTGTGGTATCCAGGTTGCCAGGCTAGGTAGCAGATACCTTTGCCCACTAAGCCACCTGGCTGACCCAAGGGCAAGTTATTGGGTCAATAGAGCTAACTGAATCAATGAAACTGGATGGACAGGCTTAAGAAATGGGAAATCTCAGGGAAGAGCTGGCCAGACATGGTGGTTCACCAAGGCAACAGGGACTCTGACTCTGATAAACCGACCTCCATGTTTTCTCCTTTCGTCTCTTTACAGAACAAAGTGCGGAAGAGAGTGTCCAATAAACAGCTGCTCCAAGGCCGTCTGCACGATGAATCTGAGATGTTAAGAGACCATATTTTAGAGATTCTTCAACAGGATGAGAGGGGGGAAACAAAATGCTGGTCTGTGAGGTAGCGGTGGCCCAGGGCAAAGCCACTGCCCTAATGGGGATATGGTATTGATATTGACTTCTTGGTGGGGCCCTGGGAACCCTCGGCACCATTCTTAAGTCACCCTTAATCATAAGATTACTCATTTCTTTGTAAGAATCCTGTGTCTTTCACATCTCAACAAGTTATCAAATAGTCTTGTTTTGTTAGCAACCAACAACCAAACACTGGAGACGAGGAAGCTTAAACCTACACAGGAGTCAGCAGGGCCGATGCACGATGCTCCCTTCAGCCCTGAGAAGCTAATGGCAGCTGTAAACCAGGGAAGGCTATGGGTTTACAAACACGTTGACATCCTCTCCCCGAACCCACTAACACGACACAAGCCACTTGTATTTTTAAAGACCGGACAGGAAATTTTTGGAAGCTCAAAAGTAGACATGAATGGCAACCACCTATCTCTATAGTGAGTCTGAGAGAAATGTGTAGCCTCTTCCCGGAAAATGAAGAGGCTCAGGAGCTGACACTGAAGAACCAACAACGGCTCAAAGTCCCACGTGACCACAAACGTCCCTTGTGACCCCTCTCTGGTCAGCTTGTCTCTCATCCTTTTCTAAATAGAAGGGAGAACCGCCAAAAAGGTTCTGAAACTATTTCCTAAATGCAATGTGTGTGTGGAGGTGGGGGGGTTAGTCGTGTGTGTGTGTGTGTGTGTGTGTGTGTGTGTCCAGGCAGCAGCCTGCCTCTGTCTCCAAAGCAGTTACATGTTGAAATATGAAGCGGCGGGGCTGCGTCCCCAACACCCCAGCCGCTTGGCTAGCTCATGCCCGAAATAACAACACACAAACTGTATTCATTTAAAGAACTGCTTGGCCCATGAACTCTAGCCCTTACAGGCTAATTTTCGCACCTGGACTAGCCCATTTCTAATGATGTGTGTAAGCACCCCAAGGTGCGCTTACCGGGAAGATTCTAGCCTCCATCCATCGTTGCGTCTACCCAGGAGAGCTGAGCATGGCGTCTCTGCCCCAGCAGAGCTGTCGGGTCTCTCCGGGAGCAGAGCAGAGTCTGACCTCACTTCCTCTTCTGCCCAGAATTCTATTCTGTTTACTCCTCCCATCTATGTTCCAAGCCATGAGGCCAAGCAGCTGGTTTATTATAACTTAACCAATGAAATCAACAGATTGATATATGACACTCCCACATCAGTTACATCATCACTTGTTGTGCCTTTCCATGTTCGGCTATACCGACGTGTGCACTCCTTAAAAGTGCCCGCCAGGCTCAGCTCGCTCTTTGTCCCTTTGCCCTCTTATTACCCCTCTTGCTCCTCTCTTGCCTCTTCTTTCCTTCTTCCTCTTATTTCTTTCCTGTCTGTCTGGCCTCCTCTCTCATGTCCCCATATTGACTTGACCTTTCGCTCTTTCTCTCCCCGCTTCCCCCAATAAAGCTCTTGCACTAACTGTTGTGCACGTGTTTGCTTAGGGCATACCTTGGCAGGGACCACTGCCGCTGAAAGGTACCCACCCCACCTTTCTTTTTTATTTATCATTAGGGAGGGGGAGAGCAGCGGGAAGCCTGAGGGATGCTTAATTCCTGCTGCTACTAGCTCCAGCAAAGAAAACGGATTCCTTGGGGGGGTGGGGTGGAGCAAGATGGGATAGTCCCTGGGCCCAATTAGCCAAGAGAAAGAGGAGACCCAGTAAACAGACTCAGAGATGAACAGGGAAACAGTAGGACACCAGAGACATTCAGAGCATCATAAGCGGATGTGACCAAGAGCATGTGGGCTGCACAAACTGGGCTTGATGGGTTGAAAGGCAGGGAGCACAAACTTGGGTAGGCAGGGAAAGTCATGGATCTGGTTGGAACTGGGGCAGGGGCAAATATGATCAAAGAAGAGGTCAGCCACCTAAACAGACCCATAATAAGTCAGGAGATGGAAACTGTAACAAAAACCTGACTAGGAAAAGCTGGGGCCCAGATGGGTGCACAGCAGAACTCGGCCGGAAGACTCAAGTGTGAGTGAGCATGATTCCACTCTCAGAGAACCACAACCATCACTTCTGAACTTATTTTAAAAACATAGGAAGGGAAGGAGCACTCCCAAACTCCTGCTTTGGAGCCAGTACCACTCTAATGCTAAAACCAGGTAAAAGGACATCAAAAAAGAAAGTAACAGGCCAATATCCCGACTGAATGCAGATGCAAATATTCTCAAATACTTGCAAGCTGAATGCAGACAAATATCAAAATTATCATCTGTAGCGAGCTGCTTGAAGCCACATCTGATAATCAGCTCCTATTGTGGCTAAGGCCTGATCACGCAATGGTTGTCAGCTGCTTGCATATGCGTGAACCTATGGGCAGTGCCCACGTGGCAATCCAGGGTTGGCGGCCCGTGCCTTTTTAAGGGCTGGGAGAGGT
>NW_026067917.1:2762526-2776930 GCF_014885135.2 Alexandromys fortis | reverse complement strand
AAAAAACCAAAAAAAAAAAAAAAAAATCATCCATCATGGTCAAGTTGGCTTTACCCCAGAGATGGTTCAATAGATACACATCAATAAAGATAATGAGTTATATAGATAAACTTAAAGATAAAAATCACGTTAACATCTCAATAGATGTAGAAAGGCCTTTGAGAAAGTTCAAAATACCTTCCTGATAAAAGTCCTAGAGAGAGGATTAGAGGAAACATATTTCAGCCGAATACAGGCTGTGTATGACAAACCCAACCTCACCTAAATGGATAAACTTTGAAATGATCTCACTAAAATCAGGAATGAGACAGGCTTGTCCACCAACACCATTTCATCTTAATACAGTGCTCAGAGCACCCAGCTAGAGCATTTGGGCAAAAGAGGACATTTAAGGTATACGATTAAGAAACGAAGAAATTAAACAATCGCTAGTTGCAGATAACACGTAAGAGTTCCTAAACACTCCACCAGAAAACGTCTAGAAATGATCGACGCTTTTCAGTAAAATGGCAAGATACAGAATCAGAAGAAAAAAATAATGTAGTCTTTCTATATAGCGATAGCAAGCAAGTTAAGAAAGAAGTCATAGAAACACTCCCATTCGCAATAGCCTCAAAATAACAATCTAGGGAATAAATCTAACCCAGGAGATGGAAGACTTCCACAATGAAAACTTTTAATCTCTGAAGAAAGAAGTTGAGAGGAACACCAGAAAACGAGAAGATCTCCCATGCTCCCAGATTGGTCAGTTTACATTGTGAAAATAACTATCCTGCTAAAAGCAAAAAGCAATTTATAGTTTCAGTGTAATCCTGAACAGAATCCCCATGACATTGTTCATAGAAATAAAATAAAATTTATAAGTCATATGGAATTGCAAAATACCTCAGATAGCTAAAGCAAAAAGAACAATGCTAGAGCGATTGTCCCTCCAGATTTCAAGCTATATTACAGAGGTATAGTAATACAAACAGCATGGTACTGGACCTAACACAGACCTGTGGATCAATGAAACAAAGCAGAAGACCAAACCACGATGAGTTCACAGAATTACAGCCTTCCCTCATATTTGGTCAAGTGATGGCAGAGCCAGGAATGGTGGTACATTTAGAATCCAATCACTCAGCCAAGTTCTACCATGATTACCTAGAAAATTCAAGGCAAACCTGGGACTACATGAGACCCTGACACAAGTCTGAGAAATTTCAGACTCTATCAACAAAGAGAAAATTTTAGAAGATGCTAATGTTGACAGGCCAGACACTCATGAAAGGAATTATCACGTCGAGACAAACAATGAGACAATGCCATTAAAACTCTGAGAAATACTTTTATTTTCCTTTTTTTTTTTTTTTTTTGGTTTTTCAAGACAGGCTTTTTTGGGGTTGTTGTTGTTGCTATTGTTGTTGTTGTTGTTTTGGTTTTTGGAGACAGGGTTTCTCTGTGGCTTTTGGAGCCTGTCCTGGAACTTGCTCTTGTAGACCAGGCTGGTCTCGAACTCACAGAGATCCGCCTGCCTCTGCTTCCCGAGTGCTGGGATTAAAGGCGTGTGCCACCACCGCCCAATTTAACTCTGAGTAAGACTATTTCTAAATTGAGGGTTCTGTCTTCACCCACGCTAATAAGTACTTCAGGCAAGACACTGCTATAGGGGGACAAAGCACCCCAATAGGGTGATGTGGGAAGGTCCACAAAGGGACAGAACCCTAAAGCCACCTGCCTTCTTCTGGGCTATGGGCACCCAGAGGGGAACTGCAAGCAAACTCACAGCACCAGACTCCACACTGTGGGAGAGGTAACCGACCATTGTCTCTCAGCCCAGCAGGAAATTAGCTCTCTTGCTGGTAGCACCCAGAGGCCATTCGCACCTGAAGATCAGACAGCAGACCCTGGTGTTGCCGCGTAAGCCTTGGTCTCCCTGGAATGGGGAAAGTCATAGGAACTAAATTAAATTTTTAACATTTACAATACAGCTTGAGACTTTTTAAACCCTCAATGCACCTTTGCTGTTGCTGCTGGTTTCATCATTTATTGTTATTAATGAGGAATTGAGTTAATACTCACATGAAACCAAACATTGCCAAACTTTTCTAACCCCATTTCAAATCCCCTCCCACTTTTCCTAGGAGGATCGTACAACACAAATATAGGGGAAAAAATATTATACATTTGGATTAATCTATAAAGCAAGTTTCCACTGGCTCTCAGGGACTTTTGAAATGTTCTCCAGATTTATTAGCGATACATCATTTGGGATAAATTTGTTCTGGGACTTCCTAGGACGTGATGTGTAATTCAGAAGTAGGAAGACTGGGCAGACAGATCCATTGAGAGCTGACTCAGTACTTCCATTTTCCAGGAACACGTTATGACTTTACCAGTGTCTTCCCCTGAAACAACTTAACCAGATCAGCACAGTGTAATAAGAATTACAGAATAATCCCCGGAGATGCTGGATAGGATTGAGTAAATGGGTTGGAGTAGGTGTGGCAGAATGAAATAACAGAATGACACGGACACACACCAGAAATTAATCCAAGACACGAATAGCCGCTGCCAAATATTTTTAATAATTCCGTCTCAAAACTAGCCTAAATTCAAGGTTAGCCTGGCCTACCTGAGACCCTGTCTAGAAGAAGGAGGAGGAGGAGGAGGAGGAGGAGGAGGAGGAGGAGGAGGAGGAGGAGGAGGAGGGGCTAAAGAGATGGCGCAGGAGTTGAGAGTACACACTGCTCTTGCAGAGGCTGTGAGTTTAGTTCCCAGCACCCACATGGGCAGCTCACAACCATCTAACGCCATTTCCAGGAGATCTGATGCCCTCATGGGCACTACGTGCATGTGGTACGCAGACATGTTCAGGCAAAACAGTAAAAGTCAAATAAAATAAAAAATTGTTTAATCTAAAAATCATATTGTAGAGAAAAACTAAACAATGCTCATTTTTAGCACTCTGCGTCCTCTAAACACCAAAAACCCCACTACAGCAAAGAAGATAAAACAATTTTGATACTCAGACAAATAATTAGGAAGGTCAAGAGGACTCTGTTCCGCGGAAAAGGGCAGTCAGTTTAGCAGGGAAAGAAAGAAGCTGGCCATTGACAAGAAGGCAGCAATCTACACCTGAACTTACTGTTTTGTGTGAGGAATAGAATAGAGACTTGGATGTAGCTCAGCTTAAAGAGTGCTTACCTGGTGTATTGCTGTGAGGAGACACCTTTATCATGGCAACTCTTATAAAGCAAAACATTTCACTGGGGTTGGCTTACAGTTTGGCGGTTTAGTCAGATCATCATGCTGGAACACGGCAGCATGCAGGCAGACATGGTGCTGGAGAGGTAGCTGACAGCTCTACATCTGTATCCCGTAAGCAGTCAGAAGTGAATGTCACACTAGACCTGGTTTGGACTCCAGCATTTGAAAACCTCAAAGTCTGCCCACTAGTGAACCGCTTCTTCCTACAAAGTCACACCTACGCCAGCAAGGCCACGCCTCCTTATAGTGCCACTCCTTTTGAGCCAATGGGGGCCATTTTTATTCAAACCACCACACCTAGTTATGAGCCCCAGAATCTTCTAAATCAGCTGTGGTGGCACACACAGGTGGGGGAGACAAGAGGATCAGAAGTTCAAGGTCATCCTTAGCTACAAAGGCCTGTGTAGGGTACATGAGACCCTATGTTTAAAATTAGAATATTTTTATAACAATTCTATTGACAAGATTGAAGAAAAACTCAATTCTGACATGAAAATTAGCATTGCCCACTTTGAAAGTGAACATTCATTCACCCACAAGAACCGCAAAGTGACAGACATGAGAGGAATCTGGGGCTGGGCGGGGCTGCTGCGGGGGAGCGTCCTCTGTGTATGAGGATGCAATTCATTCATTTCTTTGGTGAATCCAGGGCCTTGGTCATGCCAGACAAGCGTGCTACCCACCCCTGTGCTGTGCCCAGCCTGGGGCAGGTTCCTAACCAAACAAGCAAAATCAGCAGAAGGCGTCTGTGCTCTGGCCCCCTCTTGTTCCCTGAACTAGAGCAGCTCTCTCTCTCGGTCTCTTTCTCCATCTGCCCACTTCTGCTTTGGGAAATCTCCTGGCAGAGAGCACAGAACGCCCTCACATGTTCTCGCATCCTGCCGGCATGGCACGCTTTCCAACTGACGAGGGGAAAAGCCAAGCACGGAAAGAAAGTAGGGAAATTCCCCTTTGGAAAACCCTGAAGATCTCACTATCTCTTGGGTATTTTTTCTTCTCTTTATTTCCTAGCAGTGAGAGAAAGAGAGACTCTGGGGGAGAGAGAGAGAGAGAGAGAGAGAGAGAGAGAGAGAGAGAGAGAGAGAGAGAGAGATGAAAACCATTCCCCTGCCCTTTGCTTTGCAATCTGCTGCTCAGCCCTGTTCTTTTGGAGAGAGGAAAAGAAATGACCATAATGACAGCTTCAGTAGAAACCCTCCTTTTTTTAAAATGTTTTATTCTAAATTCTAAATAAAATAGGGCCCAACCAGTTACATTGTATTCATGATTAAATTTTTCAAATTAAGAATGTTATCTAGGAGCTGGGCAACGGTGGCGCACGCCTTTAATCCCAGAACTCAGGAGACAGAGGCAGGCGGATCTCAGTGGAGTTTGAGGCTAGCCTGGTCTACAAAGCAAATTCCAGGGCAGCCGTGATTGTTACACAGAGAAACCCTGTCTCAAAAACAAAGAATGTTCTCTAGGTACTGGAGAGATGGCTTCAGCAGTTAGGAATACTTCTCATTCTCGTGGGGGATTTGGACACGACCCCCTGGAGTCACGTGGTGGATTTCAATTGTCCACAACTCCAAGTTCAGGGCATTTGATGATCTCTTCTGATCTCTGAAGGCATTAGACATGAAAGTGGTGCACAGACACACAAGCAAGAAAAAACACTCATCCACATAAAATAAAAATTATTTTAAAGGTAGTAAAAAGGTAAGTGTCTTCACACACACCCATAATCCCACCACTTAGAAGCGAAGTGGAGAGATCGTGAGTTTGAAGCCAGTTTGGGCTACATAGCCATGTTTTGATACACCGTATTAAAACAAAGAAAGGGGGTTCTCTGGCTTATGCTCACGTGCCTTGGTTCTTCTTAACCTCTGAGCCATCCCTCCATCCTCAAGTACCTTGGTTCTTCAGAAGGGCACTAGTCGCCAAGGGAATCAGCGCTCCTGAGTGCCTGCTACATGTGCAGCCCTTGACTCTCAGAGGAGCCCTGCAGGAGATATTGATCCACCTTTTACAGGCAAGTAAGGTGAAGCTCAGTGTAGGAAAACAACACGGTTAAGGTCAAAGCCACGACATCAGACCTCAGCCCCGGGGCCCACCACTGTCGCAGGCTTTCCTTTCCTAAGTGCGGCTCTCAGCGTGTCTAGGGCTTCTCGGGCAGGACTTGTTCCTTGTTCGACAGCCGTGCCTGTGAACTCTCTAGAGCGGTTGCTGTATTGGTAGCTGGGTTTTCTCAGGATTATTTTCATGCATGCATTTATTTATTCTCTCAACAAGTCATATTACATTGGGGAGTCTTTGTTGCTGTGACAAATGCATTTGTGACATCGGTAGGTGTATTCAGTTCATAATTTGAGGATTTTTGACCTCTTCGATGCCATCCATTGCTGTGTGTCTGGGGTGAGACCGGACATCACAGCAGCAAGAGCCTGTGGCAGAAAGAAATTGCACAACTCTTGGCAGCCAGGAAATAGAGCAAGAGACAGGAGACGACCAGGGCAAGATGCTCCCTTCAAAGATGTGCCTGCAGTGAGCCTTTCTCCTCCAGACCTCACCTCCAAACCACACACGAATGAAATTAACCCCCTTATAATTATATCACCTACCCACGGTACCAGCAGCTGTGTAAAAAGTCTTCAGGGACTTTTTGCAAAACACTTTTTGCAAATAATCCAAATTATCACAGGCCAGTGACGCATTTTCAATTCTTTTTGATTCAGAAAATATTGTTATCATAAGAACCTTTGTTGGAGGATGGTGGCGCACGCCTTTGATCCCAGCACTCAGGAGGCAGAGGCAGGCGGATCTCTGTGAGTTTGAAGCCAGCCTGGTCTACGGAGTGAGTTCCAGGACAGTCAGGGTTACCCTGTCTCAAAAAGCAAAATAATAGTAACAGCAGTAACAGTTTTCTAACTTATTTTTATTGTTCTTATGTGTTCTTGTTCACTAGGAGCGGGAGGGGAGGGAGCCACAACATAGACATGGAAAGAAAAGATAACTTATTTCTTCTCATTCAAACCCTTACGTGCAATCCCGAGAATAAACTCAAACTGCTCGACTTTAGCAGCAAACACCTTATCTTGCCAAGACAGCTCAGCAACGCAAGAATAAACTTCTCTGAATAAAGGCTGAAATAAATCGGTTTTCCCTGGAGAGCATAAAAGGAAGTTGCTTGAGTGAATCTAACGGCACAGCAGAGCCATGCACCCTTAAAATGCCTTTTCTTAGCATGGGGTCCAGAGCTGTGGGTATTGACACCCTCAGCCTCTCTCCCTAAGCCAAAGGAAATCAAATCCCGAAGACCCAGGATCCTCTATCCTCAAAGTCTCATTATTAGTGGCAACCGAGGTACCAAGGTTTCCATGATAAAGACAAGAGACATTTTTTTTTCTGGTTCTATACTTAGCCAAATCTGCCCTTCCCAAAGCTGACTAGCTTTAGTGGTTGATTACAGAATTAAGAACTTCCAAACTGGGCTGGAGAGATGGCTCGGCAGTTAAGAGCATTTGTTGCTCCTGCAGAGAACCTATGTTCAAGTCCCAGCACCACAGGGTGGGTCACAGCTATCAACTCCAGTTTCAGCGGTGCACACACATGGTGCACATTCATACATGGAGACAAAACACTCACACATAAAATTAAAACTATTATTATTATTACTATAATTATTATTATTAGGTTTTCCAAGACAGGGTCTCTCTAAGTAGCTCTGGATGTCCTAGAACTCACTTTGAAGACCAGGCTGGCCTTAAACTCAGAGATTCAGCTGCCTCTGCCTCCCAAATTCTGGAATTAAAGGCGTGCACCACCACAGTCCAGCTTACAATTACTTTTTGAAAAGAAGTTTCAGGGTTAGCAAGATGGTTCCACAGGTAGAGACATGGCACACAGGATGATGACCAGAGAGTAAGGTCCCCAGATAAAAAGAACAAACTCCCAATAGTCATCCTTTGATCTCTACATGCATGCCGCGACACACATATATCTGAACACACATGCGCATGCACACACAGATCAACTTTTTTAGTAAAAGAAGTTCCCGAGTGAGAAGCGCTAGTGAACAACAAACCTATTAGAACACGCATGACCCTGAGGTCTCGGTTCCTCCGCCTGAATGAGTGAGAAAGTTGCAGAGCCACCAACCTTCTGCCCTGCTTCTCGTCTGTCTGTCCTTCTCGTCTGTCTGTCCTACATCAGGCTCAGAGGGAATTTGTCCTTTTTAAATATCTCAGCGTGCACCTTCTATTGCGCTTTCACATCAGTGATCACAACTGCCGTCATTTGTTGCTTCCCCTTCAAAATCCATTCAACGTTTTTTCTAAATTTTTTTGAACATATCCTAATCATATACAATAATTGGTTTCACTGTGTCTTCACATGTATCTAGTTCATTTTGGTCATACCTCTCGCCCCACTTCCCCTCCTGCTGATCCTCTTCCCCATCCCAACTCATTCCCCTTCTGTTTTTGAGTGGTGTGTGTATTAGTGTGTGTGTGTGATGTGTGGTGTTTGTGTGCGTACATGTTGGGGGGGTTGTGTGGGGGTTTGTGTGTGTGGTGTGTATGTGGTGTGTATGTGGTATTTGTGTGTGTGGTGTGTGTCGTGTTTGTGTGTATGTCTCTGGTATGTGTTGCGTGTGTGGTTTGTGTGTGTGGTGTGGTGTGTGTGTGTAGTGTTTATGTGTGTATCTGGTATTTGTGTGTGTGAGGTGTGTGCGTGTGATGTGTGGTGTGTGTGTAGTGTTTGTGTGTGTGTCTGTGGTGTGTGTGTGTGTGGCGTATGCATGTGGTGTGTGGTGTATGTGTGTGTAGTGTTTGAGTGTGTGTCTGTGGTATGTGTGTGCAGGTGTGGTGTGTACATGCGGTATGTGGTGTTTGTGTGTGTGGTATTTGTGTCAGGGGGCATGTGTGCATGAGTGTGAGGGGGTTGTGTGGGAGTTTGTATGCGTGTGGTGTGTATATGGTATTTGTGTGTGTGTGGTGTGTGTATAACCCCATATGTTTTATTAGCATTGCTTACAGGAGAATGAGTAGAAGGTTAACTTATAGGAATATTAACACCTTACCAGTAGCTCCACCACTAATTTGAAGGGCTGGAGATTGAGTCCTGGGCCTTATATATGCTAGCTAGCATTTTAGTCATTTATAACACACACACCCTTTTGAGACAGGATCTCACTGTACAGCCCTGGCTGCCCTGAAGCTCACTATGTAGATTAAGCTGGCCTTGGACTCACTGAGATCCACCTGCCACTTCCTCCCAAGTGCTGGGCTTAAACCACACCTTGCTAATTACAGCCATTCATTCTGACTTTTAGTATTTTATAACTATCCTTAAAATTATTTTATCATGGTTGTCTAAGCTCATAAAACGGAACACTTTCTAAAGGGTGAATTACTACATACATCCTTCTAAATTTTTTTATTATATAACCTTTAAGATTTTTCATCTGTCATAACTATATCTATTATATCTGTGTTATTTCAGTATTTCCACATTGCCGCTGTAGGATTTCTATCAAAGCAGAGTTTTAAGGGCTACAATCTGTTCCAAAGGAAGAATTCTTTAAATCTAATAGTATGTATTGGAATGGTATTTAAACACACAAAAATAACATTTAAATATATGTGTATTCTTTGCATATATTTAGTTTACATATATTTTATTTATTTTATTCTCAACATAACACCTGATAGCAAAAGATCCCTAATGTACAGAGATATCTATTAATTATTCGCCTCTGAGTTAAAAAACAAAAAAATCCCTTCCTTAAAACAAGCACTCAAACTCGATAAATAAGTGAACTCGGGTTGAGATGCCACTTGATGGTGCAGAGTTTTGCCAGCAGACTTGACGGCCTGGGTTTGATTCCTAGCACAGTAGACAATAAATAAATGAAGCATTTAACTATCCACAGAGACAGATAAACTTTGAGCAAGAAGACTTCTGAGAAGTGGGAGTGCAAGCAACAGAGAAAAGAAACCGGGCAGAGAAGTGTGTGAGTCTCAGAAGGTGTCCTCCCACCTCGATGCTTCCTCTCCAGCCGCCCTTCATCCCCAGCCGTACCTGTGAAGCAGACACCTGGCGTTCTCCACGGGAGATCTGTTTGGGTCTTCCAACTTCGGTGCATATGCTTCCCTTTGCAGAGAACATTTTGGACCCGGCAGGTTTATCTCACCAAGATACCAACACAGTTTAAAGAGAATTCTTTGCTTAAAGTTTACATTTCTTGCTGGCAGCAGCTTCTACGTCTCAGTGTGTGCAGTGTTATTTATCTCCTTTTCAAGGCTGCCAGAGCAGCCTGGGACCAGCTAGCCACCCTCCCCATCCTAAGGCCAGGGATCTTCATGAACCTTGGCTATGCAACGGCTCAGTGACTATACAGATGCCTTTAAGAAAAAACCCTATTTTCCCTCCAGAAGAAAACATTGCAACCCCGTAAATGATGAGTGTACACTACTCAGCACACTTTGCATCTTGGTCTAGTCTAGTAAACACGACCTTGACTAGTCACTTTAATGTCTCAGGATCCTTTTTATTATGTCTACCAAATAGGAGTGTCAGAAAAACATGCCTTCTCCCAGATCTCAAATTACATAACAAATTGTATCAATTTTTTTTCATTTCTAAATTTAACCAATTATCCAATAGCTATATTGCCACTTTAAATACTTAAATAATGTTGATAAGCAAATGTTCTCCCATAGATTTTGGACTTTTGTTTGGTTTTGTCTTGAGACAGTGTAACCCTGGCTGTTCTGGTTGTCTGTAGAGCAATATAGACCAAGCTGGCCTTGAACTCAGAGATCCGACAGCTCTGCCTCCTGAGTCCTGGAATTAAAGGTGTGCACCACAAGCCTTTGGTACTGGAATTCTTACCTCTCATTCCTTAGACTCACTGTGTTCTGACCAGATGACCAGAAGCTAGTGTTTAGCTAACATCATGATGGCTTCTGGTCTGTTTGTGTTGAGCGATATTAGATCAAATGTCCTCCTACGTCGTGTATCTTCTAAGATAGATATGGGTTTGTTTTTGTTTTTGTTTTTTTGAGACAGGGGGTTTCACTGTAGCTCTAGAGCCTGTCCTGGAACTAGCTCTTGTAGACCAGGCCTCGAACTCACAGAGATCCGCCTGCCTCTGCCTCCCGAGTGCTAGGATTAAAGGCGTGCGCCACCACCGCCCCACTAGATCTGCTTTAAGTACAGCAGAAACTTTGTGCTCTAGGCATTGTCTTCACACTGAGTTAGCTAAAAAGAAAGAAGTCCCCTTGAGATGGAGAATGCTGACAGCGTAAATGTCACAGGAAATCAGAACCTTGCAGCCCATTGAAGTGTGTCACCTGTGTACGGCACAGTCTCTCTGGAAAGGACACCATGGTCCTTTGGGTGGTGATGTCCTTCAGGTTCAGGTCAAGGAAAGGTAGGAAGGGGGTAAATCCTTGGGAGCCAGGACTGTTGGGCAGGGGTTAATATTTTCAACTCCCTGAATCACTGAGGCCTTAACGACATGAAACAGCAAAGAATTCCTCCTCTTACTCCTTAACTCACGAGGTCAGGGTCCAGGGAAGGAAGGAGCCTGGAAATTTGTCTCTCCAAAGACAGAGGAAGCTTAACTACAGAATAATTTTCTTTCTTTTTTTTTTTTTNGGAAATTCTTTGGAGGGGATGGCAGGCACTGCTCAGCGCTTTTTTTTTTTTTTGTTTGTTTGTTTGTTTTCCGAGACAGGGTTTCTCTGTGGTTTTGGAGCCTGTCCTGGAACTAGCTCTTGTAGACCAGGCTGGTCTCGAACTCACAGAGATCCGCCTGCCTCTGCCTCCCGAGTGCTGGGATTAAAGGCGTACACCACCACCGCCCGGCTCAGAATAATTTTCAAGCCAGCCTGGATTACATGAGATCCTGCTTATGAATAAATAAATAAATAAATTCCCATAAGAAAGAAATGACCCTGTCATTTTGTCAAATTGTCTTCTAAATAGTCAGGTTTAAATCCATAGATTAATGCTGTGCTCACCCTTGGTCAGAGAAGCTTCTTGCTGTAACTGGCATGGTTAATACACAGGTTCACAGCTAGTCAAACACTGAGCACCGAGTGTCAGTGCACTGCCTTAAATGGGACAGCCGTATCATCCCTTCCCAGGCTTCAGGAACATTGCGGAAGAGCGGCAGAAAGAACATAGAACTCTCCTGGTCATGCCATAGCCTCTGTGATCATGAAGCCATTGCAGCTGTGAGTACTTGCACAAGATCTGAACAAGACTGGGCCAGTCATTTCACCGTGGATGAGGGAGAGGCCATGTGGTCTCACCCTTCCTTGGAGGACAACGGCAGTTGATGGATGCTAGGGAAAGAAGTGCCATTTTCTTAGTGATAAAATCAATGATAAGTTGCTCATGCTCCAGTAATAACCTCCACACATGCTCAGATAAAAAGTGCTGATCAAGCCAGGCAGTGGTGGAACACACCTTTAATCCCAGCACTCCAGAGGTAGAGACAGGTGGATATCCATGAGTCTGAGGCCAGTCTAGTTTACAGAGTTCCAGGAGAGTCTCCAAAGCTACAGAGAAACCCTGTCTCGGAAAAATAAAACAAAAGAAACGATATCCTTGGGCTGGAAAGATGGTTCAGTGGTTAAGAGCACTGGCTGCACTTCCAGAGGACTGGGTTCAATTCCTACCACCTACATGGCAGCTCATGACTGTCTGTAACTCCAGTTCCAAGGGACCCAATCCCCTCCCACAGACATACATGGAAGCAAAACACCAATGCACATGAAATAAAATCATTAAAAAAGAATGAAAGAAAAGAAATGCTATTCTTGTTGTTATAAGAAAACGTGGGCTCTTAATTGGGAGACCTACAAGGTCTGATTTGTGCTTTGGAGGTGTGCAGTTATTGACGGGTCAAATCTAGGGCAAGCACTCCACCACTGATCTCCATCCCTAACCCACCCAGGTTGCTCTATGAAGGATTCTGAGGACCAAGGGCAGTTGCTAGGAGATAGGAAGCTGTTGGAACAGTGGAAACAGAAACATGAAACACAATGTCACAGTAGCATAGAAACAGAAGACCAGACTAACTGGTGACCCTGTATCAGTCAGGGTAACACTAAACCCGCATCTCAGAGATTTAGTACACTAGAATGTTGTTGGAGGTTGCTGAGTGGTGGGTTCCTCCTGCTGGCCACAGACTTTCAACTTTTCACTCTGCTTTCGAGGGCATCCAAACTCCTCCTGGTTCAACTACCAACTAGACATCAGCAGCCACCTGGGGCAGTCCCTAGAGATCACAGGATTGCTGGGAGAGAAAGGGAGTCACAAATGAAACCTAGGACTTCCTTACTAGTGATCTTTATCTTCTTAGAGATAAAGAAGAAAGAAAAGACACAAAACTGTGCTTGATTCTTCTCCTCCCTGGCTCTGTCTGCTGCACCAAAAGAAGAGATAAAGTCAAGCAAGGAGAGGCAGGCCTGTGATGTCAGCACTCAGGAGCCTGAGGCAACAAGATCACAAGGTCCAAGTCAACCAGTTGAGGTCACATAGTGGAACCCTGCTACCAAAAGTAAGGGAGAGGGGAGCATTACCCATGTGCTGAAGAAGACATAAACGTCTTGCCCATAGCAACAGAGTTCCATCCACTTTCCCACTAATGACATAATTTCATTTCTTTATGGCTAAAGAAAGTCCATTGTGAATATATGCCACATTTTCTCCATTCTCCTGATGAAGGGCATCTAGGCTGATTCTATAACTCAGCTATTATTAGCAGTGCTGCAAAAATCACAGATGTACAAGTGACTCTGTGGTGTGCTGGCTTGGACTCCTTCAGGTACACATCTACTAGGGGGGTCATAAGGTAGTTCTATCTTCAGGTTTTTGAGGACCCATTCTACTGATTTTGATGGTATATATGTAATGTTTAATGGGCATAGTGATTGGCTCTAGAGGCAGGATAGAAATTATTCTACCATGGGCCAGGGAGATGGTTCAAGTGGGTAAAGGCTTTTGTTGAGCAAGCCTGATAAGAAGAGCTCAGTTCAGGCTGGAGAGATGGCTCAGAGGCTGCTCTTCCAGAGGTCCTGAGTTCAATCCCAGCAACCATGTGGTGACTCACAGCCATCTGTAATGAGATTTGATGCCCTCTTCTTCTGTGCAGGCATACATGCAGGCAGAATACTGTATATATAATAAGCAAATAAACCTCAAAAAAAAAAGTTCTGCTCCCAGAATTTACATAAAGGAGAGAACTGGGGCTGGAGAGATGGCTCAACAGTCAAGAGCACTGACTGTTCTTCCAGAGGACCTGAGTTCAATTCCCAGCAACCACATGGTGGCTCACAACCATTTGTAATGAGATGTGGCGCCCCCTGGCCTGCAGGCATACATGGAGGCAGACTTTCTATACATAATAAATAAATAAATAAATAAATAGGAGAGAACTGATTTCTACAGAGTTGTCCTTGATGTGTGCTCCATAGCATACACACTCATCCCCAAATACACACACACACACACACAACCATGCACATATGTACATTATTTATTTGTTTACTTACTTATTTTGGTTTTTCAAGACAGGGTTTCTCTATGTAGCCTTGGCTGTCCTGGAACTTACTCTGTAGACCAGCCTGGCCCAGACTAGCCTCGAATTCACAGAGATCTGCCTACCTCTGCTTCTCAAGTACTGTGATTAAAGATGTACGCCTCCACTGCCAGGCAATAACAAATTTTTATACTATTTTTATAAGAAAAAAAGTACCCTACCTATGTTATTAGGATGAAAAATGCTGAGAACCAGAAGCTTCCCTTCACTACGGAAGCCGTGGGATGACAATGGAGCACAGGGCTCCATTTCATTAAACCTCCTTCCCAAACGTCTACTAAAGAATCAAACCAGCTCGGTAACTGACATGGTAGGAAGGAGTAAACTCTTTTAAATCGTTACCATAGTGTTAGGGGCAGAACCTAGGACATGGGAACCCCCCCAAACCAGGCTCCCTCACCTATCATTAAAAAGAGAAACTGCTAGGGGAAAGAAGGAAAATTGAATTTATTCAATGTGGCTGAAGAACAAAGAGATAAACACACACACACACACACATACACACACACACATACACACACATACACACACACATACACACACACATACACACACACA
>NW_026067917.1:2748481-2758683 GCF_014885135.2 Alexandromys fortis | reverse complement strand
AAAGAAAGAAAGAAAGAAAGACCAGAAGACAGTTTCTAATACAAAGGCAGCCTTGCTGGGTTTCACCGGTCCATGGCAGGTACAAAAGTTCTTGACTGGTGAAGTCGCCTGGCCCTGAGAGGACATTTTGCTATTGCATCTCCTCTTCGCTCCCCAAAAGGAAGCTCTGGGTAGTGTGACCTGGAGCCGAGCATTTCTTAGGCAGTTTCCATATTAAGTTCGCTGGTAAAAACTCCTTCTCTCTCCCTCCCCAGCCCCAATTATCCACCTACTCTTCCGTATATAACCTTGTTCATCATTTCTTCCACAGCGGAACTGAGCACAGGCAAAACCAGAACCCACATCCTTAGGCATTGCTTGTGACCGAGTCTAGCTTACATTGCTCGTGCTTGCCTTGAACTCGGGATCCTGAATACTGGGATTCTATGTGTTCCCAGAATGCCAGACTTAGTCAGTGTTTCCTATTTCCTTAACGACAGAAGAGGGATAAGGTTGCCAAATACTGTATTTAAGAAGTATGAAAATCTTTATGTTCTGCACGGCTGTTAAAAGACGGAGGAAAGAAATCCTCTGTCTCACATTGGGTTGCTCCATCAGAGAAATGCATGAAGTTTTCATATAAAATGACTTGACCGCTCATACCCTGCTGTCCTTGGAGCATCTTTGCAGATGCTTTCCCGGGGCGGGGGGAGATGAGATATTTGAGAGAGATGTTGAAACGGCGTGAACGGGCAAAGCGACAGTACAGAGGGCTGTGACAGTTTTGCTGCAGGGTGGACGACGTCAGGTTATGTTTGCTTCCTAAACCACAAACTAAAAATATTCACGTAATTTCACTTTCCAGAGACAGCTACAATCTCACGGACCATCTTTGTTCCTTATAGCCTCTCCCACATGGGCACCAAATTTAAACTTAATCAGTGGACTTTTTCCCTGTCTCTCGTTTGCCAGGGCACAAAGTTTAAATTTTCAAATTATGATAATTATAGGTATGGGGTCCAGTAAATTCTCTATCCCATAGACACTCCCTTTGAGGAAAGAAACCAGGATAAAGCATATGCTGTCCATTAAAAAGATGTCTCCAGGCTGGGCTTGGTGTCACACACCTTTAATCCCAGCACTATGGAGGCAGAGGCAGACGGATCTCTGTGAGTTCTAGGCCAGCCTGGTCTACAGAGTGAGTTCCAGGACAGCCAGGAATACACAGAAAAACCCTGTCTCAAAAAAAATTTTTCCAGAACATAAAGCTAACTTCATACTAAAGCAAGTCTAGAAGGTTGCTCCCCTCACACACACACACACACACAAAACAATCACTGAAGAGGCTAGGAAAGTCTGGTAGAAACGAGGGCTGTAATACAGCAAATGAAACCAGATGGGCACAACAGGATTAGGTGGGCAGGGTGGTACACGCCTTTAATCCCACCACTTGGGAGGCAGAGGCAAGCAGATTTCTGTGAGTTTGAAGCCAGCCTGGTCTACGTGACTGAGTTCTAGGCCAGTTAGAACTACTTAGTGAGACCCTGTCTCAAGCAAAACAAACAAAACTGAAACCAGATTGGGTGGCACCAAGAGTTGCAGAGAAGCTGGGATTGGAGAATGGAACAGCCTGCTTGCTGCTCCCTTTTTTGTTTTGTTTTGTTTTGTTTTGTTTTGTTGGTTGGGTGGGTGGGTTTGTTTGTTTGTTTGTTTGTTTTTTGAGACGCGGTTATTCTGTGTAGCCCTGGCTGTCCTGGAACTTGCTCTGTAGACCAGGCTGATCTCAAACTCACAGAGATCCCCCTGCCTCTGCCTCTAGAGTGCTGGAATTAAAGGTGTGTGCCATCACCATCCAACCTGCTTATTGTTCTTGCTGCTTATTGTTCTTGCAGAGGACCCAGGTTCGATTCCCAGCACCCACATGGTGGCTTCCAGCTATCTGTTATCCAGATTCCAGGGGATGCGATGCTCTCGTCTGGCTTTTCCAGGCACTGCATGTACATGGTGCACAGGCATACATGAGGCAAAATACCCATAAATAGTACCCATAAAAAATACCCAAAATACCCAAAAATAAAGTGAATAAAATTTAAAAATAATTTTTTTTTTGGTTATTCGAGCAGGATTTCTCTGTGGTTTTGGAGCCTGTCCTGGAACTAGCTCTTGTAGACCAGGCTGGTCTTGAACTCCCAGAGATCCGCCTGCCTCTGCCTCCCGAGTGCTGGGATTAAAGGCGTGCGCCACCACCACCCGGCCTAAAAATAATTTTTAAAAGAGAATAGAGAATGTAAGTAACAAAGAAAGACCAACGAGAGAGAAACAACAGCTCCATAGAGGGCTTGTCAACCAACAGCAGCAGCGAGACTGTGACCAGACATGTCGCCTAAATGTCTTGCATTTTTGCGGGGAAGGAGAGTTTGAGAAGTTGGAAGGCATAGTGATTTTCCCAGATCTTCACCTATTGGTCATTTTCATTCAAGTTAGATTGATCCTGGGAAGCTGGTCCATACTTCTGTTAGTTTTATTTTCATTGGCTTGATACCAGAATCTTTGTCTGGTCTCCCTTTCCGCTGGTCCCTGTGAGCTCTGTCACAAAGAATTCAGGCAAAGCATCAGAGTGTAGACAAAAGGCAGCGTGCATCAGAGGGCACAGGACACTCTCAAGAGTGAGAGTGAGCCTGCCATGGTGGCCCACGAGCCTTGTCTGCAAACCTTTAATCCCAGCAGAGATTAAAGGGAGGCAGAGGCAGGCGGATCTCTGTGAGTTTGCAGCCAACTTGGTCTGCATAGCAAGTTCCAGGACAGTTAGGGGTACTTAGAAACCTTGTCTCCTTACACTTATATAATCTACATGGGAAGTAGAAAGTATACGAAGACAAGATCTCCGGTGTAAATTGGGAGCATAGGGACCTTGGGGAAAGGTTGAAGGGAGGAGGGGAGAGGCAGGGAGGGGAGCAGAGAAAAATGTAGAGCTCAATAAATATCATGGGGGAAAAAAAAAGAAACCTTGTCTCAAAAAAATGAACAACAAAAAGAAACAGTCTATAGCCAGAGGGTCCAGAGGGACTACTACCCCAGCCTACAGTGGTTTCATTGTTGTTTGTATTTTACCGGCTTCCTAATGCTTTCTAAAACCTCTAGACAAAACTTCTTCTCTGAAAGGCTTTGTCCTCCTCAAATGATTGACAAGCCAGTTTGTGCTGATTCTGACAGGAAGGAGAATGGCATTCGTTTGTGTCTGTATGGTGCTGCCGACTGGACCTAGAATCCTATGATCTTATATGCTGCTAGGCCAGCACTGTACCACTGGATTCTCTCTCTCTCTCTCTCTCTCTCTCTCTCTCTCTCTCTCTCTCTCTTACTTTGAGACAGGGTCTGGCCGTGGTGATAGGTGTGAGAACAGGTTGAGTGAGTAGGTACACAGACATCTCTGTGGAGTGGGTGGGTACATATGCATCTCTGGAAGGAGAAGTTTTGTAGTTCAAGCCTGCCAAGATTATAACTCTTTGCAATCCAGCCAGGTTGGCCCTGAATGGAAAGCCTCTTGCTTTCTCACAAGGCTTAGGGATACTGGAGTCAGGCTTAGATAGCCATCCATCAACAACTTTCTAGACAGTTCAGGATGCCAGGTCTCCTCCCAGGACCAGAAATATGACTCAGGTTCTATCCTTCTGACCAGTAACTCAGCGTGGCAGCCCATTGCCTGGCAGGCTGTGGACTGTAAGGGGGAGTGGGGGTGTCCATCCCTGAAGTCCTCCAAGTCTGCTAATAGAAACTTAAAATACTCCTTGCTATAGTAGGAGATTCCAAGGCAACCTGAATGTCCTAAGACTCACTGAAATTGGACTCTTTTCCTTAAAGCTGAGAGAGAGAGAGAGAGAGAGAGAGAGAGAGAGAGAGAGAGAGAGAGAGAATGTTCTTCCTTGCTGGGTTTGCCAAACGACATACACTTTTGTTTTAAATTTTCTACTTTCCACACAGGCGTTCTTGGCAACCTTTCGGAAAAGCTATGCGATACTATCACAATCAAGTTAAAGATTACTGTTAAGACAAACCCCAAAATTAACAGCGCAAACAAGGACCTTCTGGATTTTCTCTGCGGATTCCTGCCGGAGTTTGGTTTTCTTTAGTGTCTTCTGAATCTTCCCCCCAATAACACAAACTCCCTAAAAGAAAAGTGTTGGTGACCGACAGGATAAACGGACATGTTTCTGAGAAAGGGCATTTAAAATTGTGGTTGCTCATCCTGCACCCTCCGCTCCGGTTGCCAATGCAAATGAGTCAGAGGGCTTGCTTCAGACACTGAACTAATTGTGTAACTCTGCAACGGAAAGAGCCATTGGAGAGTACATGCTGACCTCACAGCCGAAAGGGTCTATTTAAAAGATGTGGAAACCAGATGTTTCAGCCGCATTCCAGCCGCTACTCTGAGAATTTCTCGTGGGCAGCCCCCGACACTGTAAACGGCTCGGCGACTGGAGACATGG
Source organism: Alexandromys fortis (assembly GCF_014885135.2). Lineage (NCBI taxonomy): Eukaryota > Metazoa > Chordata > Mammalia > Rodentia > Cricetidae > Alexandromys > Alexandromys fortis. Next base: position 2,754,217 of record NW_026067917.1, on the reverse strand, counting down.
TCCTTCTCCTTTGCCTGTGCGTCTTGCTGTGGGAAGAGGTTCACGGATGGGGCTACAAGAATGGAATCTTTCACAACTCCATATGGCTTGGTAAGAAATTTCACGCACCAGTTTCTGGTTGGGAATGTCGATCCTTTGACCTCAACAGAGGACTGAGTCGAAGGAGTAAAAGTTTCTAGCATGTTCGAAGTTGATGTTTTCACAGAAGAATCTTTAAAAAGAGATATGCTGAACTGGCAGGCCACTGAACAAAGGAAGTTTGCTGTTAAAACTTAAGGCTCTCCTTTTACACAATGTATTGTTCAACAAAAAAACACGGGTTAAGGTGTGTCCTGGTGAAAAATATATTTTAAGATTTTCAAAGTAGTCATGGTAGCTCACTGGTGAGTATTTCTTTATGAAACTAAACTACCAGTATAATACTGGTTTATTATTAATAATAATTATTGTTATTTCAACTTCATTCACAGAAAGAATTCAGGTAAGGCAGGAGAGGCAGAACTCCTCCAGTACTTCTGAGTCCATGTTCTCTGAGCTATTGTGTCCATCTTAATTTTCCTAACCATCTTTCAACTATTTTAACAAAACCAGAATGTGATACAGGAAAGAAAATAAGTATGCTTTGTCCTCTTTCGTGCCTTCATCAGGCTGTGGTTCTTTTGGCCGTGTAAGAACTTTCCTAGACGTTTGGTTAACTGAGGGAAGTTCTTTTTGTCTTGTTAAATGTAAGGGATGACATAGGCTAAACCCTAAAGATGACCAATAGGCCAATAATGAATACTAGTCCAGCCATGAATATTAACCCATTATAGCACTCAAAAAAATGCTGAGACTCTTCATGATTCAAGTTGGTGTTGCATTTTGCTCATTATGGTATTTAGTAGAGAAAAAATTTTTTTGATTGCTTGGTAGGGGGTCATCTTATTTTTGCACAGAATAAAGAAATAAAGCGAAAGCAAAATTAACCTAGATCTTGGTTTTATGCTTCTGAGGCAACACATGGTTGTCGGTTATTTTCCCCCTTCAGCGGGGTTCTCTTTGGTTGTAATTGAAACCAGGAGGATTTCATTAAGAAGCTGGATTTGAACGGCACAGCCTTGCCGCCTCTTTTCCCAGCTTGAGCCAGTAACTAGTTGCGGTGTGGTCGAGATGGGTTCTGAAATTAATGCAGGTGTGTACGCACAATCCAGCTGAGGAAATAAATACACATTTGTCAGAAATAGGGAAACACCATACAGCTAGGCAGAACTCAAGACATATGGGGATGCTTAGAAATGCTACCAAATTCTCCTGGGATACAGTCATTTGAAGTCGTCTTTTTTGCAGTGAATGTGTACGCTACAGAAATGTAAACGTGAATAAAAAGTGGTTCTGCCCAACAACGGAGAGAAGCAAGCCAAACTTTTGTTAAGGGTGCACTGTGGTTCAGGGGCTTCAGACCCCGTCAAATGCTTCCATCTGGAACAAAGGACTGACCAGTCAGCCCAGCACAAATTGTTTACAGTTGGTTGAGTCGATATAATATTAGTAACTGTTTAGGGAGAAAAGAGAGTTGGATTTGAAGGGCGGGATCTGGTAGCAACTGTGAAGAACAGGACACCAGAACTCAGTGACTTCTAATTTCTTAAATGTAACTTAGCAAGAAAGGAGCTGAGGGACAAGAGATGTCAGTAGGTCAACATGGATCCTGAACATTGAAAACACAAAGAACAGTTACTTCCAGTCTTCGTACTAAGTCTGCCAAAGACAGGAAAGTAGCGTGCCGTGGGCTCCTGCCAGGGTGCATAGTTATGATTATTCCCATTTGTTAGATGAGGAAACTGAGGTTCGAGTGGAGATGTCTCCAAGCTTACCTACCTCCTCCCAGAAGAACCAGCAGACACCAGAGCCTTAATCTACTGTTTTCCTTTGCCAAAAGGAGGGAAAAAAATCAGTTTTATAAATTAAGTGGTATAAACTAAGGAAAATTAATAAAATATTGCTTCTTTAGACAGACGCGTCTTTTAAAAGTTAGAGTTTTGTTGTACTTAGTTTCATCTTAATAGCTTATAATTCTAAACCCAGAGATATCTTAAATAACAAATAATACTTTAAAGTAATAGTATTCATATTTTTGTATTGACAGTACTTGGGAGACTGGGGTGGGAAGACTTGGTGGGAGTTCTGAGCTAGCCTGGGGTACATAACAAAAATTTGACTCAAAAAGTAAATAAATAAATAAATAAATAAATAAATAAAGTAAACAAATGCACATACAAAATGCCTTGTTTATAATCATTCCTAGGCAGGATCACATGTAGGGGTATATGCTTTTAATTCCAACCCTCAAGAGGCAGGCAGATCTCAATGAGTTCGACGTTAATCCTGTCTACATAGTGAGTTCCAGGCCAGCCAGAGCTAGAAAAGGACATTGTCTCAAAGAATGAACGGGAAACCAAAATAACTTCATGTAGAATTTTTCCTGAGAAAGAAGTTCTGTAATCACCAAAACTCAAGAGGCTGAAGCAGGATAACAGCAATTCCAAGGAAAGCAGAGGCTACATAGTAAGACCTTGTCGTAAATTATTTCATTAACTTCCTTAGTTAGATAGTTGAATATGTACATCAAGAATTCTCAGTGTGTTTGCTCATAAAGCAAATTAAATAGGAATATTTAACAAACTAAGATTAGGTACATGAAGTTTGTTGTTTTAGTTATAATAATTTTATTACCAGACATATGACATCAGATTCCAATAGTTTTATTTTTATTACTGTTAAGAAAATTGGAAATTATTTCCCAACACTCTTTGCTCATCTCTCCCCACAAATATATTTCATGTTTGGAGTAAAATATTAAGGAGACAAGCTTGAGGAAAAACTGGCATCCATTAAAATAATTTGTATGATTTTCATTTTCAACAATGATTATTTATTTATTATTTTATGTGCAATGATGTTTTGCCTGCATGTATGTCTGTTTGAGGATGGCAGAGCCTCTGGAACTGGAGTTACGGACAGTTGTGAGCTGTCATATGGATACTGGGAATTGAACCCAGGTCCTCTGGAAAAGCAGTCAGTGCTCTTAACCACTGAGCCATCTCCCCATCCCCAACAACGATACTTATCATAAATAATTTAATTAAGCATGCATCCTTTTTCTCTACCAAAAGGCATAGTGTCTAAGATAAAGATACTTAGTTCTGTGTGGTGGTAAGTATTTTAATTTTCATACTTAAATGGCTGAGACAGGAGAATCACAAGGTCTAAGCCAGCCCAGGCTTCATACTAAGACCCTATGTGAAAACAAAATCCAAACCAAAGAACAGGACTAGAGAGATGGCTCAGTGGTCATGAGCAGTGACTGCTCTTCCAGAGGATGAGAATTCGATTCCCAGGACTCGCCTGGAAGCTCACAACCATCTGTAACTCCAATCCCAGGGGATCCAACTCCCTCTTCTGGACTCCTCAAACACTAAGTACACATGTGGTGCACGGGCATATGTGCAGGAAGAAAAGATGAGTACACATAAATTTAAAAATCAATTTAAAAAACGGATAAATACACTTCAGTTGTCCACTCATGCATGTTTAAGATTTTTGAGGGGACAGGGCTTGAGCCACAACACCCAGGAAAATTCACCAAACTATGAGCTTAAAAGAATAAAAGTGGAAATTAATGAGTGTATTGAGGCTTTGGCACATGAAGACCTGGGAACAGGTCATTTACAAAACGAAAATCATCTCCACTGGTGAAGGTCTGATTCTGCTAGCATTTTCTGGTTCGTAAGTGTTGTAAGCTCGGTTGGTAGTGTTTGCCTAGCATGCAAAAAACTCTCTGGTTGGATTCCCTAGTACCATATAAAACCAAGAATTACATGCCTGTGATCCCAGCACTCAAGAGGTAAAGGCAGGAAGATCAGAATTCAAAGATCTTCCTTGGCTGCATAGCTAGAGGTCAACATGAGAACTTGCATTTAAATAAACAAACAGAAGAATCAAATTGACTGTTGTCTTCTCTTAGAGATGGGCCTTTACCGTGTAATTTATGAGAACAGGCTCCAGGAAGTCTAGGAAACATGAAACACAACCGGCATCATTTCCCATCAAACTGTGGCAGAGTTGGTTTTAGCTTGGGGAGGAGAAAAATGAGTGAATCAGGACACGTTTCTGGATTTGTGTCTTGCTGTGCGCTGAGGCATTCGAGAATCCACTGGGAGCATCTCCACAGTGGCCGACAGGGCAGGCAGATCAGTACAACAGGGTGGGACTACTAACACCATTGGAGATAAACTTGTGACTATTGTCTGGGGAGCTTCTTCATATCGTTTCTATGGAGACGTGACTGCAGTCCGCAAACAATCCATTGAAATGGTGACCTACTGGAAGACAGGATGTGTGTGCCTTGTCATCACCTAAAATATGTTGGGGGACAACATGGGTACAAACAAATCAGAAAAAGTAGAAATATGCCAGTTGCCTCTCTGCGGGGTTCAAATCTCTTCTCTTTAGGGCTCAACTTGAGACTTGCTGGTGTTCCACCAGATTTCCTCACTATTTTAAAGCTCTTTGCGAAATTCTCAATTGTATCATCTCAATCATTCCCTCAAATGGACTTGTCTGGCTTCCTCGTGAGCTTCCACAATGAAGTCATTGTCCCTGGTTTCTTTTGCCTTCTAAGCTTCCTTCAGCTGCTTCCTTCATCCACCTTTCCAAGCTTTTTTGGCTTATAGCCAAAAGAATACCAAAACTTTATCACTTGTGGTTAGTCTAGCAATAAAACTTAAAAAAAAAAAAAAAAAACTTTCGTTCATGTTATCAGAAACAATCTAAACGCCAGTCTTTATATGATCTCTGTTCCCCCTAAGATTCCCCCTCGTTCTTTTTCTCCCCAAAGCTTTCTAACAATAAAAACCTAACTACCATGGCAGCTGACCTAGAAATTTCTTTGGCAAGAATATGTATCTGATGTAATCTTCCTGCTGAGGCAAAATTTCCTTTGTTCTACAAGAACGAATAATAGTGTGTTGATAAGAATGAGTAATTAATGGCGCGTTGATGCCGTTTTTGTAAATTCACAGAACAAGCTGCGGGCGTGTACCACCGAGAAGGTCGGGCTGGCAGATACAAGCTCACCTATTCAGAGGCCAAGACCGTGTGTGAGTTTGAAGGCGGCCGCCTCGCCACCTACAAGCAGCTGGAAGCAGCCAGAAAAATTGGTAACTAACTTGATAACAGTTTTTCTTATTATGCCTTGGTGGGGTGGGGGTTCCACCTCTCCTGTAACCCTTACTAAGACTTTTCTCTCTAGCCCTTTGGGATTGCTCTGAATATTGTGAGGATATCTTTGCTTTCTGGAGATTCCTTCATTCTGGCTGCCATGGGGGATTGGGTACCTACCACCCAGTGAGAACCAAGGAAATAAATGTCATGGCCGAGATAGGACATTACCCATCCGAGTGAGCTTGGTGAAGAGAGAGAGCCTCTGGACAGCATCAGGGGCTGCTGGGAGACATGACTGGGACTTGAAAAGTTAGAGATGGCCGGGCGGTGGTGGCGCATGCCTTTAATCCCAGCACTCGGGAGGCAGAGGCAGGCGGATCTCTGTGAGTTCGAGACCAGCCTGGTCTACAAGAGCTAGTTCCAGGACAGGCTCCAAAACTACAGAGAAACCCTGTCTCGAAAAAAAAAAAAAGAAAAGAAAAGTTAGAGATCAACAAAGAGATAGAGCATCCTGCCAGAGAGAAAGATGAGGCT
>NW_026067917.1:2728495-2747784 GCF_014885135.2 Alexandromys fortis | reverse complement strand
GAGGGAGAGAGAGAGAGAGAGAGAGAGAGAGAGAGAGAGAGAGGAAAAAAAAGGTATGATTTATTCAAACCTTGGTTTGGTTTGGTGTCGTGTTTGCAGAGCTAAGACCCCATGCTTGGTCTCACTCTGTAGCCTAGTCTGTCTGGCCTTGATCTGAAAATCTCCAGTCTCCAGAGTGCTACAGTTGTAGGGGTTTTCCCTTTCTACACAAGGTGGGTTTGGCCACTTGAGAAAATTATGGTAGGAAATGACTACCTCCTCCTACCAGGTTAGGGACTTTTTTGGGGGTGAGTCTATAAACTTCTCTCTCTTTCAGGATTTCACGTCTGTGCTGCTGGATGGATGGCCAAGGGTAGAGTTGGATACCCCATCGTGAAGCCCGGGCCCAACTGCGGATTTGGGAAAACTGGTATTATTGATTATGGAATCCGGCTCAACAGGAGTGAGCGATGGGATGCCTATTGCTACAACCCGAATGGTTTGTTCCTTAAAACAATCATTCTGCATTTGCAAAAGCAGTTACACAAACAACTGCGGCAAAGCAGTTACCTACCAAGAGATTACTGAAAGTAAACAGCTTTTCCTCCTAAAAATGAGGGGATGTGGTTGTCGGAAGCCACACGTTGGGCCATCATCTGTCAGGGATCAGCCTTGATGAAATTCTAGGGTAGGAGCGTGAGGATTAGAATTATTAAACAAAAGGAACTGAGATATGAGAGAAATAAGAGACAGAAATACAGCATCAAGAGAGACATTCAATGAATACTGAACTACCCACATTTATTTTCCGTGTGCTTATAAAAGTAGAGGGGAGGGGAAGGCAACAGTCTTCATTAACTTGATATAAAAAATAGACCAACCGCCGGGGCGGTGGTGGCGCACGCCTTTAATCCCAGCACTTGGGAGGCAGAGGCAGGCAGATCTTTGGGAGTTCGAGGCCAGCCTGGTCTAGAAGAGCTAGTTCCAGGACAGGCACCAAAGCTACAAAGAAATCCTGTCTCAAAAAAAAACAAATAAAAAAAAATAGACCAAGTATCCTGCAGGTAGGTACTCTCTGGAGCCTCCTGCCAAACTCCTCTGAAGGAGCAAGACTAACAAGGTGGAATCGATTCACCTCTTTACTCAAAACGCTTGATAACCACAGCCTAGGTCAGGATCTCTTGTTTGTAGCCACACCTGTTGCCAACAACTTTGAAAGAGTAAAAATAAGTTCAAACTCTCTGACCTGTTTTTTTTTTTTTTAAGATTTACTTGTTTACAATGTTCTGCCTGCACGTATGCCTGCAGGCCAGAAGAGGGCACCAGATCTCTTTACAGATAGTTGTGAGCCATCGTGTGGTTGCTGGAAATGGAACTCAGAACCTTGTTTGTTTGATAGTATTTCTCTGTAGCCTTGGAACCTGTCCAAACAACTAGCTCTTGTAGATCAGGCTGGCCTTGAACTCACAGAGTTCCTCCTTCCTCTGCCTCCGGAGTTCTGGGATCAAAGGTGTATGCCACCAGTGCCCAGCTAAAGTGACTTTTATAATGATCTTGCAAACAGAATATACAGGATCTGTTGGTCTAAGTGAGTTCCTAAAGCCACAGTCTACCAACTACAGGATAAAATCCCCATCATCTTGATGAGACTGTTGGTAATATAAAGGTGTATTTGACAAAATACACCAAAGTATATGTAAAAGGCCTCTATATTTTATGACTTAAAAAAAATCAAAGCACGGAAAAATGTAAACACAAATGTTACTATTTTTGCTATTTTCACATTTAAAAATTCACAAGTAGTCCACTGATATAGGATTTCCCTCTGTATGCTGTGATTACCGTTAATGAATAAAGAACTGCTTTGAGCCTATAGCAGAGCAGGGTGGGGCAGAGCAAGGAGGCTGGACTGAATGCTGGGAGAAAGAAGGGTGGAGTCAAAGAGAAGTCATGGAGCCACAGCCAGAGACAGATGCTGGGAACTTTACCCAGTGAGCCACAGCCACGTGGCAATACACATATTAATGGAGATGGGTTAAATTAAGATGTAAGAGTTAGCCAATAATAAGCTAGAGCTAATGGGCCAAGCAGTGAGTTAATTAATATGGTTTCTGTGTGATTATTTCCTGGCTAAGCGGCCGGGGACCAACAAGCAGCCTCCTCCTACAATCCCTGTTCAAATTTTAGAAAATTTAGGGACTAGACATGCAGGGTGGCACCATGGGTAAAGGACCTTGTCACCAAACCTAATGACCTGAGTTTAACTGTCGCTGTGGCTCATGGTAGAAGGAGACTGACTCCTAAAGGAAGCAGATACACGCGCGCGCGCGCGCACACACACACACACACACACATACACTAAAAAATTTTAAGTTTAAAGAAAATTTGGAAATTGTTATTAGCTATAAGCATACACAATATACTATGGATAATATAAAATCAATAATGCCTAAGTGAACTTTCTTTTCCTATTGCAGCCAAGGAGTGTGGTGGTGTCTTTACAGACCCAAAGCGAATTTTCAAATCTCCAGGCTTCCCAAATGAGTATGACGACAACCAGGTCTGCTACTGGCACATTCGACTCAAGTACGGTCAGCGCATTCACCTGAGCTTTCTGCACTTCGACCTTGAGGATGATCCAGGCTGCCTGGCTGACTACGTCGAGATCTATGACAGCTATGATGATGTCCATGGCTTTGTAGGAAGGTGGGTCATGCTTCCCCACCAGGGAACTTCCAGTGTTGGTCTGAGGCTTCTTTAGTTTTCTCTCTCCTGTTCCTGTTGTTGAGTATTGTTGATACCTCAGTATTTCTACTGTCTCCAGCAGTAAATACACTTTTCCTCTTTTCTCTCTTCCTCCTCTTCTTCCTTCCCAACCTTCTTCTCCTCTTCCTTATCACAAGGGAGATCTTGATCTCATTTTGTAGTTCAGACAGGCCTTGAATTGCTAAGCTCCCCTGCCTCTACCTCCAAGTGCTGGGATGACAGGCATGCTTCAACACCCCACCCTTGCCAACTTCTATATAATTTATCAACAAAGATTTCTCATAGTTGGCTGTCCCTACACTAATTACAAAAGCAGAGAAGCTGCCTTTGATTGTGGACTTATAAAACCTCATTGTCTAGTTATTCAAAACCTCACATGACTAAAGGCATGGGAAATGAAATTACTGTTAAAACTTTCAAGTCAGTCTCTCACCCTCTCAGTCTCTTTTTGTGTACATAGTGAGTTTCTGTAGCCCAAGCTAGCCTCAAATTCACTATGTAAAGAAAAATGACTTTGGACCTGGTTTTTCTGCCCCCACCTCCCAAGTATTGAAATTGCAAGTGTGTGACACCATGCCTGGTTTATTAGATACGGGTGGTGGAACCCAGGACCTTGGACATGCAAGGCAACCACTCTACCAACTGAAATAAATCCCTAGCCCACTCTACCAACTGAAATAAATCCCTAGCCTAGCCATCTTCCTTTATTTTTCAACATGCTGGGACCAAGTCTTTTCATGTTCCCACCCCAGTTTGGGCAGGTGGATCTTGCTCTGTACAGGGCCAACTGGGTGTGGTCATAATCTGGTTGATCTGCTACTGGCACAGTAAGTAGACTCAGTATGATTGGTGTATTCATCTGAGGGTCTGGGTTTTTTTTTAAGATTTTATTTATTTATTTATTATGTATTCAACATTCCTTCCATGTATGCTTGCATGCCAGAAGAGGGCACCAGATCTCATTATAGATGGCTGTGAGACACCATGTGGTTGCTGGGACTTGAACTCAGGTCTGGGATTTTGACCTAGAAGATGATCCAGATTTCTTGTCTGACAGATGAATTCTTGGAAATCTTCCTGCCTCCGACTCTTGAGTGTTGGGATTACGAGTGTGATCCAAGAAACTCTGGGTTAATCCTGAGATTCGCTGGTGAAAATTCAGTTCCAGCATTTTGCGCCAAGTTTGAAACAAGCTTTATTAAAATATTAAATACTGACCAAGATGTACTTTGGTCAGGACCACGCCTGGAAATACCCCAGTTGAGCGGCCTCTAGACACCTGTTGTCGGGGCTCTTATGGGCAAAACTCAGAGGCCTCCATACTTCCCCTTGAAGCTTTGTTGTTATTTTCCAAGAACTACAACTCCCAGCACCCCAGGAAGTTAGCTACCTGGTCCTTGGGACTTTAGAGTTTACAACTACAACTCCCAGCATTCCAGGAAGTTACCTTGTTCTTGGCAGATGGGTTTACAGGTTAATTTAGGATCTTACACATGATCCAACATATTCATATAGTTTAAATTTTGAGTGCCTTACTAAACATTTCTAAACTGAAGTAAATGCCGGGCGGTGGTGGCGCACACCTTTAATCCCAGCACTCGGGAGGCAGAGGCAGGTGGATCTCTGTGAGTTCGAGACCAGCCTGGTCTACAAGAGCAAGTTCCAGGACAGGCTCCAAAGCCACAGAGAAACCCTGTCTTGAAAAACTAAATAAATAAATAAAAATAAACTGAGGTAAATAATTAGGTATTTTATAATACAGGTTCCATTTAATAACTTGTAATGTTGTTTATCAGTGGATTATCATTTGCCAAATTTCTACCATACATGACACGAATTTAGTAGAAGAACCTGGAAGAGGGGACAATTTAAAATGGCAGGCTCAGTGTTTCCCTTTGTCTAAGGTGGGGTCTGACCAGGAGTTTACTGTGTTAAGTCCAGGCCACCCCAAACCCTCAGTCCTCCTGTCGATTGGGGTTGCAGGTGTGCACCGACACACTCAGCTTGGGCAAAATCGGTTTTTATTTTATGTTGAAATTTGCAACTTAAAAACAGCACTTGGGAGGCAGAAGCAGGCGGATCTCTGTGAGTTAGAGGCCAGCCTGGTCTCCAAGAGCTAGTTCCAGTACAGGCTCCAAAGCTACAGAGAAACCCTGTCTTGAAAACAAACAAACAAACAAACAAACAAACACAATTAAAAATTGGGAATTTCTTGCATAAACTATGGAGATTTTTGACTGAAAGTATTTATGACAAACAACACAGGAGACTGAGAGATGAGGACTTTTTGGACTAGGAAATGCAACCAAGTTTGCTTTTTTTAAGTATTCCTAGTATTCATGAAGCCCTGGATTTGATCCTTGGTACCCCAGCGTGAATATGAGCACATACACAGTCACACATAAAGCATCCCCTGAGCCTGGAACTAGAAGATGTTTTAATTCTAAAATCAACTACAGACCTAAATAAAATGAGATAGTCCTATTTTCAGGTTTTTCTATAAGGGTTATTATTTATTTCAATTATACATGTCCCCTGTGAGTTCTAGGCCAGTCCTGCCTTGTCTGCATAGGAGTATTTTGTCATAAATAAGAGCCACATCAACGGTTGTGTTGCTTCTTTTGTGTGTGACTTCTCTTCCCTAAAAATTCTCTTTCAGATACTGTGGCAATGAACTTCCAGGAGACATCATCAGCACAGGTAAGACCCAAATTGCAGCAAAATGTTATTTTGCCTTTTCATAATGCCCTCCAAGTCATTATCACTCATCCTTTTTTGTCCTGGAACTAGCTCTTGTAGACCAGGCTGGTCTCGAACTCACAGAGATCCGCCTGCCTCTGCCTCCCGAGTGCTGGGATTAAAGGCTTGTGCCACCATCGCCCTTTAAACCAGAGAGAACTAAGACTAGAGGCGGTTCGTTAGCCTGTGACAACGTCAGTTTTGATTCTTACGGCTTTGCTCAAGTCTGTGATCAAATCGGTGTGTGGATGGACAGCTCTCATTGGCAGGCATCAGCCTTAATCCACAAGTCCCTACAAACTGCTGCCGGCATCCCCAGGGGTTTGGAGTGGATATGAACGAGTAGGGACTGGCACTGTGCTCATTTTGCCCACGCCCTAGGTTTTATTCCCAGCCCCGTCAACAACAATAACGGTAATAATGCTAGCTGGAAATAGTCACTGAGAAAAGACGGAAGTGGACTATCGGGGAGTTAAACACAGCACCCATCATAGTAAATGACCCATCGTTCATATAACATTTCCATCTCAGTACGACGTTCCTTCCAGTTGCTTGTGATACTTTCAGCAGCCATGGCATAAGAAAAAGGAAGTGCTGGGCTAGACAGTGATAAGAAGATTTCTTTATTGGCAAGTTTTAGTGGCAAGTTTATTGGAAAGTTTTAGTATGCTAATTTATGTAGTCAATCTCAAAAGGCTAGATTTTATAGGCGACGCTTGCTAAGTCACACACACCCTCCCCCGAGTTATTTCGTTTGGTTATGTTCTAAGAAGTCATGCCCTTCCAAAATGCCCTCGTAGTAACATACATCACAATAGGCCATACTACTCTTAACATTTTATTTATTTATTATGTATATAGTATTCTGTCTGCTTATGCCTACAGTCAGGAAGAGGGCACCGGATCTCATTACAGATGGTTGTGAGCCACCATGTGGTTGCTGGGAATTGAACTCAGGACCACTGGAAGAGTAGCCAGTGCTCTTAACCTCTGAGCCATCTCTCCAGCCCGGCCATACTACTCTTTAAGTTACCCTAAACCGCTTTTAGCAACTTTTATTTTTAGCTAAAACCTTTGTTTTCTTGGAAGTCCCTGTTTTCTTTTTCTTTCCAGCGCCAGGACTTGGCATTCGGATAGGTTCTGTTTTCTCGCCAAGCCGTAAAATTATCACAAGGCTTCCCACCTAAGAGCAGAGTTGCTCCAGAGACTGGCAGGCCGACTAAGTCCTTTTTAACTGCCTCCCACGCCCTGCCTTGCAAGCACTCTGGGTTCTGGGGCGTCGTTTTTACTAGCTGTGAAGCTCTCTGCTCTATCCTTGGATGATTACTGTTTAAACCTTATTAATTTGTCATTGCTACGATCTTCCCAAGAAGGGAAACCCACTATAAACCTCTTACTTCTCTTATCTCAAGGACATAGTTTATGTTAGCAGAAAATTGGAACAAGGTTAGCTTTAGAGCTTTACAAGGGAGTTGGGGCATAAAAATTCTCCTTAAAATAAACCACCAGCAGAGCTGGGTGTGGAAGCAGAAGCAGGAGGATCACCCAGGAATTTGAGGCTAACCTGGGCTACATAAAAAGTCTCAGGGCTAGCGAGATTCTGTCTCAGAAAGAACAAAAAACATTAGTGGGAAGAGTCTGAAATCTGACTAATTCCTTGCTTAGCCCCAAACAGGTAATTTACATGGAGGACTAGCAAACCAGCCTATTTTTAGATCGCTTTAAGTCTAGCAGTCTTTTTTTTTAAATATATATATATATATATATTTACGGTTTATTTAACTTTATTTTATGTGCATTGGTGTGAAGGTGTCAGATCCCCTGCAACTGGATCTTTGACAGTTGTGAGCTGCCATGTGGATGCTAGGAATTGAACTCAGGTCCTCTGGAAGAGCAGTCAGTGCTCTTAACCACTGAGCCATCTCTCCAGCCCCTAGCAGTCCTTTATTAAATCATTTATACTTTGGTTACATGATTTATCTTTGTATATTAGAGGTACTATTTTCTCTTGTTTTTACTTCCTCTTTGGCTTCCTCTACCACCTAGTAATTTTGAGATAGGGTTCCAAGCCAGACTGACCTTGAATTCCAGCTGAAACTAGTCTCTAGCCAAAATCCTGACCCTCCTGTCTCAGTCCACACAGTCCGAGCCAGACCCAGCTAACCAGGGCTTCTTCTACAGTGCCAAAATATGCATCTTCAGATAAATCTTCCAGTGTCAGAAAAATACAGCGTGACAACTGGAAAATGAACCCGGAAGGCAGGCTGCTTGGGCTTGAGCTAGCCTCGGCTATATGACATTTGCTCTGTGGCTTTGGCAAAGGTCACATGGTCTCTCTGACTCAGGGTCATGTCTGTAAGGACATGTAATATACAGACTTGTTTTGTAGGTGTGCTCACGTGCCTGTGTGAGGGTGTCAGGTCCACTGGAACTGGAGTGACAGACAGTTGTGAGCTGCTGTGTGGATGCTGGGAACTGAACTCTGGTTCTCTGGAAGAGCAGTCGGTGCTCTTAATCACTGAGTCATCTCTCCAGCCCCCTAGACTTTAATTGGAAGATGGATTGAGAATTGAAGTTAAGAAAGGCTTCCTGGGCTACCAAGATGGCTGAAAGGTTAAGATCATTTGTTCTTGCAGAGGTCCCAGGTTCAGAGCCCAGCACTCACGTGGTGGCTTACAAACATCTGTGGCTCCAGTTCCAGAGGCTCTGATGCCCTCTTCTGACTCTTCCTTGGAGTGTACTAGGCATTCATGTAATGCCCACACATACATACACGCAGACAAACACGCATGCATATAAAACAACACAAGTAAATACAAAACTAAAATAAAAATTTTTAAAGATGGCTCAGCAGGTAAAAGTGGGAGAAAGAAACCTCCACAAAGTTGTCCTCTGACTTCATGTGCACCCTGTGGCAAGCTCTCACACATATAAGCACCAATAACACACCCATATACGTAATAATAATAGTAATAAATGTTTTATTAAATCTTTCCCCCTGAAATATTCCCATATGTTATTTGGGCGTTTTCTGGTCCACATGTTAAGGTAAATTTTGAGTTCACTCTAAGAAGCAGACATCTAGGTTTATTTCTTGGTTTGCTTTTTTTTTCTATTAATTAGTTGATTGATTGATTGATTTTACTTTTTGAGACAGACTATTTCTCACCATGTAGACCTTTCTGGCCTGGAAATCACCATATAGACAAGGCTAAGCCTTGAACTCACAGACTTCCATCTGGAAGAAGCATGTGTCACCACACTTGGCCCTAAGTTTGCTTCTTAATAATGCAAGGCTGATTGCTGCCCACCAGTTTGTTAGTAAACAGCCCATCCACACCTCATGAGCTTGAACTACTGTTATGTTCTAATAATTCTGTGGAGATTTTTTTCCCCCTTGTGGTGCTAGGGATCCTATCTAGAGTCTCAACGTGCTAGGCAAGCACCCTACTTTAAAATTTTATTTATTTATTTATTTTATTTCATTTATTTTATTTGAGGGGTGGAATAGTTCAGGAGCACTGAGCCCTGGAGAATCTTCTGAAATAGAAGAGACATTTCTCACATGAGATTAGAGGCTCAGAGTTAAATATAAAGATCCCTTACCCAGCATTGGTGTCTAGGCCTTTGATCCTAGCATTCAGGAGGCAGAGGGAGGCAGATCTCTGGTTTTTGAGGCCAGTGCGGTCTATAGAGCCAGTTTCAAGGTAGCCAGAGCTACACAGAGAAACCCTCACTGACTCTACTGGGAGAGACAAAGACGGACTATAAAACTTGAGACTCTACTTCTGGACTCTGTCTTATTCCCATCTTCTGTATTCTTCTGTGAGATGATATGTCATTGAACTGTCAGACAAAACAAACTGGAGTCATCTTTTTGTTCTAACCTGTGCCTCCCCCCTCCCCCCCACAGGCAACGTCATGACCTTGAAGTTTCTGAGTGACGCCTCCGTCACAGCTGGAGGTTTCCAGATTAAATATGTCACAGTGGATCCTGCATCCAAATCCAGCCAAGCCAAAAACACAAGTACTACTGGGAATAAAAAATTCTTAGCTGGACGATTTAGCCATCTATAAATTTTTTTAAAAGATGTTCAAAACATACAGTATTTATGTTTGCGGTCTTTGACTTCCTTTGTTCTCACTTTTGTATTGTTTTTATTATTAACATGTATTTATTACTTTTCCAAATGTGAAAGCAATGTGTAATTGTGGGAAAAATGGGAAAAAACGCAGAAAACTTCAAATGAGTAAAGAAAAAAAAATCTCGTAATTCTACTACATAGAAGTAACTAGTGTTAAGATTTTTCAGTAATTGTCATTCATTTGTTTTTCTACTTGTAGTATATGTATATATGTAACTATATGTATTTTTTTAATTTTGGCATTCTGCATTATGTATTGTTTTAAAACCAGGTATTTTTAACGTTAACATTTATAACTCGAGCAATTCCCAAGATCGCTGCGTTTTCTATAAAATGGGACATTGAGTAGCTGTAAATATCCCCTGGTATGATTATTTCCTGCTTTATTTAAGTCAAATCTATATTTGGATTTTAGGTTGTTTTCATAAATATTGCTGTAATAAATACCCTTGGAGATAAATATCTTGCAGGTCTTTAATTTTATGGGCACTTGGGCCTAAATAAAGAAATACGAAACAGGGCTGGAGACATGGCTCAGAGGTTAAGAGCACTGGCTGCTCTTGCAGAGGTCCTGAGTTCAACTCCCAGCAACCACATGGTGGCTCACAACCATCTGTAATGAGATCTGGCTCCCTCTTCTGGCATACTTTCATACATGCAGGCAGAACACAGTATACAAAATAATAAAATAAAGTTTTCTTTAAAGAAGAAATACGAAACAGAAGCTAATTAAAATGGAATATTTTTTTAAAGTTTATTTGTTGAGTTGTGTGTGTGTGTATCTGTGTGTGTGTGTGTGTGTGTGTGTGTGTGTGTGTGTGTATACTCGCACACACCATGAATATGCAGGAGCCTATGAAAGTCAGAAGATCCAAGAGATATCAGATCCCCTGGAACTAGCTTTACAAACAACTGTGAGCTGCCATGTGGGTTCTGGGACGGGAACACAGGTCCTTTGGAAACAAGTGTTGTTAACCACTGAGCCACATCTCTAGTTCCAAAACTTTTCATTTTTGAAAGACAACAGTGTAGTCTGGGTTTTAGCTCTCTCTCTGGATTCCTTGCAGGGTCAGATGAACAATGCCGTCAGCCTGGGTGACTCATTGGGCTGTTCTGTCGGGCCTAGTGCTGGAGCTCAAGCCAAGCAGCAGCTTCCTGTGAATTTCATTGACACGATGAGCATGTCCTTAAGAGATGAGTACCATCTATGTTAGAAGCCTCATAACCACACTGTAACTCCGGTTCCAGACTCTTAACAGCTAAGAGTTCTCCAGGCCCAACAATAATTAATTCATTCATTTTTGATTGTTTTTGCTTTCAAGACCAGATTTCTCTGTAACTTTGGAGCCTGTCTTGGAACTAGATCTTGTAGGCCAGGCTGGCCCTGAACTCACAGAGATCTGCCTGTTTCTGTCTCCCGAGTGCTGGGATTTAAATATTTTAAAAAGTGATTAGGAGCTGGAAATAAGGTTAAATGGTTAAGAACACTGGCTGCAGCCAGGCAGTGGTGGGCACGCCTTTGATCCCAGCACTTGAGAGGTAGAGGCAGGCAGATCTATGTGAGTTCGAGACCAGTCTGGTCTGCAGATCAAGTACCAGAACAGGCTCCAAAGCTACACAGAGAAACCTTGTCTCAAAAAACAAGAAAGAAAGAAAGAAAGAAAGAAAGAAAGAAAGAAGGAAGGAAGGAAGGAAGGAAGGAAGGAAGGAAGGAAGGAAGGAATGAATTTAGGAAGGGAAGAGGAACATCTAGCTGCTTTTCCAGAGGACAGAGGGTTGGTCTGTTGTCCTCTGCTGGCCTCTGAGGGCACCAGGCACACACATGGTACACAGGCATCTGCAGGGATGAAAACAAAGAACACATTTTTAAAAAGCAGAAGCTGGGCATGGTGGTACACGTCTTTAATTACAGCAATTGGGAGACACAGGCAGGCAGATCTCTGAGTTCAAGGCCAGTCTGGTCTACAGAGCTAGTTCCAGGACAGCCAGGGATACACATAGAAATCCTGTCTCAATAAAACAAAAAGAAAAGAAAAAAGAAAGAAACCATAACTCTCGTTGGAGGTTGCACACGATATACAGGCAAACATGGGAGCAAAACTCTCATACACACAAAATAAATTTAAAATTTTTTCTTTTTTTCAATAATTTATTTATTTTTATTTTATGTGCATTGGTATTTTGCCTGAAAAGATGTAAGAGTGTTAGATTCCCTGTAAGTGGAGCTACAGACAGTTGTGAGCTGTCGTGTGGGTGCTGGGAATTGAGCCCAGGTCCTCTGGATGACCAATCAGTGCTCTGAACCACTGAACTATCTCTCCAGGCCCAAATTTAAAAAAAAAAAAAATTTAAAGAGGGCTGTGGAGAATTGCTCAGTGGTTAAGAGGTCCCAGGTTTGATTCCCAACACCCATATGGTGTTTCATAAGTAGCCATCAGTCCAGTCCAAGATATACATGATACATAAATATACATGTGAGCAACACACATACACACAAAATAAACTAAATAAACCTATTAAGTTTTAAAGTGTGGCTGTGTATTCCTTTAATCCAAGCACCCTATGGGCAGAGAGGCAAGGGATCTCTGTGACTTTGAGGCTAGTCTGGTCTAGGGCATCTAGGACTACATAGTGAGATCCTGTCCCAGAGAAGGGGTGGGGACAGAGACAGAGAGGAGATTAGATTTAGCTGCAAGGAAAAGCTCTTCTTGTGATACCTCCTAGGCAACTGGTTGTGTAAAGATGAAGTCAGAAGTCTCCTCAGAGGAACATGACCATAGGAGTAGCTACTGATGCTCTGGCTGAGGAGTGAAAGGTAATGGGATCCGAATCAGGGGTGGGAACATAAACAAGGTCTTCCCATGAAGCAAGGTGCTGTCGAGTAGAGTTTCTTATTATAGATGAAGAGAGAGAAGTGGCAAGGGTATTGGAGGGTGTGGCTCCAATCAAGAGTGTTTGGAACCTGGTTATTGTAAAAAGGAAAGGGTCTCCAAAGGGCTAGCAGAATCTGAAAACTTCTTCATCTCCCTAAAGATGATGTCCAACAGCATGTTGTCAGGAAGCCCTTAAACAAAGAAGGTAAGAAGCTCAGGACCAAACCCACAAAGATTCAGTATCTTGTTACCCAACGTATCCTGCCACACAAATGCCCATGTATTGCTCTGGAGAAACAAAGATCCAAGAAAAGTTAGGACGTGGCCGCAGAATTTGCTAAACTTGTGGCCAAGGAAATGAAGGGAGCCAAAGAAAAACACCAGGAACAAATTGTCAAGAGACGTAGGTTGTCCTTGTGAGAGCTTCTATTTCTATGTCTAAGTCTAGTCAAAAATAAGTCTTTAAGGGCTGGAGAGATGGCTCAGTGGTTAAGAGCATTGCTTGCTCTTCCAAAGGTCCTGAGTTCAATTCCCGGCAACCACATGGTGGCTCACAACCATCTGTAATGAGGTCTGGTGCCCTCTTCTGGCCTGCAGACATACACACAGACAGAATATTGTATACATAACAAATAAATAAATAAATAAATATTAAAAAAAAAACTAAAAAAAAGTCTTTAAGAGTAACAACTTGGGGGGGGGAGAAAAATAAAATTATTAAATTCACTAGTAAATGTATGGTGTCGGATACAATCTCCGTAAGTGAAGTAACCCAAACCCAGAAAGACAGATTCCACAAGTTCTCTCTTACATGTGGATATTAGCTTTCTATCTCTGGGTATGGGTATTTAAATTGAAATACCCACAGAAGGCAGGACACTAGAAAAGGTCAATGGGCAGCGGTAGGGGGTCTTCAAGGGAAGGGGTATGGAATGTTGGTACTCTAAAGGAGTATGGAATGACACTGGTATCAAAGGGGAAAGAATAATGGCATGGGGAGGGTTAAACACAGTGGGGAAGGGAGGACGGGGGAAGAGAAGGGGTATGGGCGAGAATAATTAACAGGAAAGTCATAGATTATAAACTATTTATGTAGCATGGGGCTGAGAAAGCAAAGTTAATCAAAAGCCTACAAAACAAGTAAAACAAGTCGGGAGAGAGTGGAAGAGAGAGACCATGAATCATGACTATTTCCGTGATCTGAAGTAACACGCGGGCGCTCTTCCAATGGAGCGGAAAAGGCTCCCAAAGGGTGTGCTTGTCACTCACCGGCTCTGCTGCAATTCTCTTGAAATGACTAGTCCCCAGATTACTTCAGTCTCCACTGGCTTTCCATCACAAGTCCCATAGAGGTCTTTCTGGGTATTTTATTTCAACCCTCTCTCTGCAAAAGTGTATATCCCCTATTTTCTTTAACCCTAGAACTGATCCCCATTCGTCGTTCAATGCATTTCCCTTCCTTTCTCTCCCTCACTACAGTGAAAGCTTCATTAAAAACAGTGGCTCTCTTGCATGGCTGCACCCACACAGTCTCCATAAAGGCTGACATGCAGAGGGACAATGAAATGGAGCAAAGAATTAGCACTATTCCCGTGCCCAAAATAAGTAATCAGCTTAAAAATCAGCACAGCTTGACAATGAAAGTCTGGGTTAATATAAGCAATCACAATTCATATTCTGAACACTGAGGACTGAAGCGTGCATGTTTTATATCTATCAGTCTGGTCCACTCAGAAGACAGACACAGCACAATAAACTGAAAAGGAAAACATTGAATACGGACCATTATGCAGGCAACATGGAATAGTACTTGTTGTAGAATATAATTTTAAGCAGTATTATTTTTGTCTATGCTGTGGAACATTTGTTTTAATGCTGTGAAGATGCATTGCTTTTGATGATGGTGCATTTGTTTAACTCTGCGAGGCTGTGATTCTTTGCCTGTCTAAAACACCTAGTGGGCTAATAAAGAGCTGAATGGCCGATAGTGGGACAGGAGCAAGGATAGGTGGGGCTGGCAGGCAGAGAGAATAAATGGGAGAAATCTGGGAGAAGGAAGAAGGAACAAGAGCAAGGAGAGAGGCTGCTAGGGGCCAGCCACCTAGTCAGCCAGTCACAGAGTAAGGGTGAAAGTAAGACATACAGAAGTAAGAAAAGGAAAAAGCCCAGAGGCGAAAGGTAGATGGGATCATTTAAGTTAAGAAAAACTGGCTGGAAACAAGCCAAGTTAAGGCAAGGATTTATAAGTAATAATATTTATAAGCAATAATAAGCCTCTGTGTATTTATTAGGGAGCTGGGTGGTGCTCCCCCTCCCCAAGGAAAGTCAAAAGGCTAAAGAGCCAAGAGAGTAAAACATCTATCAACAGTAGTAATGCAAGCAGAGTAGCTAGGAGCAGATAGATAGATAGATAGATAGATAGATAGATAGATAGATAGATAGATAGATAGATAGATAGGCAGGCAGTAGATAGATGATAGATAGATAGATAGATAGATAGATAGATAGATAGATAGATAGATAGTAGATACATAGATGCAAGTTCAGTGAGGTGGCACCTATAGTCCTAATATTTTGGGAGCTCCAGTAGCACCTACATCCCACATTGGACTGGTTCCTCAGAGTCTTAGACAACTTCTGAAACCTCTCGAACGCTGCTGCAGCTTCCTTAACTTGTACTGCAGGTGGCCTGCCCTGCTGACTCCAGGCAAAGGCTGTGGGAAGTTCCAGGGTCACCAGGGATTCTTATAACTGCTGCCAAAGATACCAAGGCAGACAGATGTCAAGAGAGCAGTCTGGAAAGTTCTTGACCCTCCTAATTCTTTCCAAACAGTTCTACCAACTGGGGACCAAGCATTCGAATATATGAGCCTATGGAGCTATTCTCTCTCAAACCATCACTTGATCTCATTAACACAACTATATTACTCTTTTGACACTTGTTACAGGAGAGGGCTGCTTGTTCGTTCCGGCCACCCAAAACCGAAATAACCACACAGAAACTATATTAATTAAAACACTGTTTGGCCCATTAGCTATAGCTTCTTATTGGTTAACTCTTACATCTTAATTTAACCTATCTCTATTAATCTATCACCACGAGGTCGTTTCAGCATGTCTCTCTCTGGTGTTGGATCATGCTGTATCTCTGACTCTGCCTTCTTCCTCCTGGCATTGAGTTCCGTCTTCTCTGCCTACCTAAGTTCTGCCCTTTCAACAGGCCAAGGCAGTGTCTTTATTCATTAATGGTGAACACAGCACACAGTGGGGACTCCCACATCAGACACTGGTGCTAAAAGAACCTTACAGACAAAAGACGTTGATCACACCATACTTCATGGGAATCTGAAGCCAGCCAATATCTCCCTCAAAGGCAAGCAAAATAGGAAGCTTGGAGGTTCAGTCCATCTAGAATATTAATTAGATGTCATTATGACAATGAAATTAATTTGAAGACTTATCATCCACCTCAGCTGAAGAAATTCTTTCCCTAAAGTTTTTTTAGATTTATTTATTTTGTGTGTGCGAATGTTTTGCTACATGTATATCTGTAAGCCACATGCATGCCTGGTCCCGGAACTGGAGTCATGGACGGTTGTGAGCCACCATGTGGGTGCTGGGAATTGAACCCGGATCCTCTGCAAGAGTAACAAGTGCTCTTAACTACTGAGTCATCTCTCCAGCCCCGAAGAAACTCTTGAGAACCCCTTTTTGCAGAAGAGCGTGTCTTGAGAAGGCCATGCTTAGGAGAGCTCAAAGCGCTGAGTAAGCTGAAGCAGAAGGACATGGAGCTGGAGAAGCAAGAAAGACAGTCCTCAGAGGTCATCCAGAAAGACTGGAGCAGAGGGAACTGAACTCTGTGTTGGAGGGAGACCAGCAAGGCCAGGCTGGCCAGAACAGAGAGTCTGGTGCCAAACTTCCTAAAGGAGACATTCCTGTCTCTGGAGAGTCACAGAACTTCCTGGCCCATCCTCAGTAATTAGAGAGTTCATTTCAGTGGAGAAAGTAGAGAACATGATGAAGTAAAATTCAGAGTCAGTTCACATTCAAATACAAAGTTAATCCACCTTCAAATGCAAGGAGCTGAAGCAGAGGAGCTATGCTACCCAGCTATGGGCTCAGTCTCTGACAAACACTGCAGAAACTATCAACCAAAGATAGCTGGCAGACAGATCCCGTGCTCAGCTAGTACAGCAGGGTCGGGGACAATATTTGATACTGCCACCACCACCACTGTGTTGTTTGCTTGTATGAGATAGAATTTCAAGCTACCTCAAACTTTCTAAATGGCCAAGGAGGGACCTTGAGTTCCTGACTTCTCTCTCCACCTCCCAAGTGCTGGGATTACAAGTGATCACCACCACGCCTGGTTTTCTGCAGTGCTGGGAATGGTACCCAGTATTTCTTGTACTCTAGGTAAGCTATCAGCTGAGCTACATCCCCAACTCTAAAGATGTATGTAGTCTTATGTACAGGTGGGTACTCGGCTGCTGTAGCTTTATATTCTTGCTTCCATTAGCCACATCTTATTGGACAGTAAGTCTATTTTAGAACTGCTTTTGCTGTTTTTCAGCAATGCTTGTATAAGATGGCCGCATCTTTCATTTCTTTCTTCTGAGAAGGAATTATGCAAAGAATGACACTCCCCTTAGTTGGTTGGGCCTTTGGTCCTATGTCTTATTACTAGCTGGACACTAAAATGTGACATTCTAGATTCTCAAGGCAAAATGATGTTAGGGAAAGAGCACTGATCCAGAAGGAGTTAAGTCTTAAGTTCTACACGACAGTATGCTCTGCCTGTGGTTCTAATCATGAAAGTAGCAAGCAGAGGAGCTGTGGGCCCTGGCACTGACGGGTCATTTTATGCCTAGCCAAATGCAGCAAGCAGCAGCAGCAGCAACACAGACATTGTCATTCATGCTTATTGCTACAGAGGCTGCAACCAGTATATGACTTCACCGCTGGTATAGAGTTTATGTGTAAATGACAGCAAGGAATGGGCAACAGAGCAAATTCTAGATAGAGGAGAAGCCAAGGCAAGAGCCTTCATCCTGTCACAAGGTGCAGCAGAATTTTTACAGCATATGCTGCTTAAGGAGAGATAGCGTCACTCTCTTGACAACCCTATTAGAAGATCCCAGGAGCATTCCAGCTCCAATATGGTAATTTCTCACATTGGAAATATGGGTAAAAGTGACTTACTTTGCTGGGCAGTAGTGGCGCTACTTGGGAGGCAGAAACAGGTGGATCTCTGTGAGTTCAAGGCCACCCTGGGCTACACAAGATCAATGCAGAAACAGAAGCAGGTGGTGGTGGCTCACACCTCTAACCCAAGTAGGGGAGTCACAAACCTTTAATTCCGGCACTAAAGGGGAATATAAGATGGGAGGAGACAGAAGCTCAGGGCTTAGTAGGCAGTTGCCCAGGTTTGGTAGAGGTAAGACTTCTCTAGTGACTTGGCTGTTTTCTTTTCTTTCTTTCTTTCTTTCTCTCTCTCTCTCTTTCTTTCTTTCTTTCTTTCTTTCTTTCTTTCTTTCTTTCACTCTTCTTTCTTTCTTTTTCATTTTTTTACTTTTTTTTAGGGTTTTGTTTTCTCTGTGTAGCTTTGGAGCCTGTCCTGGAACTCACTCTGTAGACCACAGACTGGTCTGAACTCACAGAGATCCACCTGCCTCTGCCTCCCGAGCGCTGGGATTTTAGATGTGTGCCACTGTCGCCCTGCCTATTTTGCTTTTCTGATCTTCAGTTTGAAGCCCAGTATCTGTCTCTGGGTTTTTATCATTCACATCACAGGAGACTCTGATCCTTCAAATTCTCATATAACTTTTAGTAAGTGGTTAAAGATTCCATAAAGAGACAGGGTTTGGAGCTCGTATTCATTTCCTTCTGTGGTTGATTTCTAGGTAAAGTGGTGTGATTATTTTGCTAAACCTTCTCTAGTGCCCTTAATCTCCACATGAATGGTTTTGGTTTTGTTGAGCTGGCATCTCCAATAGCCCAAGGTAGCCTCAGGCTTACTTTGCAGCCAAGCATAACCTTCAACTCTTGACCTTCCTGCTTGGCTTTCCACGTGTTGGAAGTACAGGACTGCACCACTTGCTTGAAAAGTAATATTGGGGCCGGTGGTGGTGGCGCACGCCTTTAATCCCAGCACTCGGGAGGCAGAGGCAGGCAGATCTCTACGAGTTCGAGACCAGCCTGGTCTACAGAGCTAGTTCCAGGACAGGCTCCAAAGCCACAGAGAAACCCTGTCTCGAAAAACAAAAACAAAACAAAACAAAAAAGTAATATTGGGTACTGAACTCAAGGCTTTGAGCATGCTAGTCAAGCGTGCTATTTGCCCACAGTTTCCTTAAGTATCCTCAGTAAAGGATTTATTTACCTCAGGGAGTACTGTTGGATAAGAGCACAGTATATTGACTGGGAATGGCAGAAGCAATTTTAATGCCATTGATTCATTACTAATGCCAAAGATGTCTTGAACTCTTATATCCTGCATTATTGGCATTCTGCATATCTATCTAATTTAATATCCTGCTGGGGTACACTTTGCCAAGCTCAAGTTCTTTAATGTTATTTGCATAAATTCTATAGTATTAAAGCTTGAAGCTAGTCAGGTAGTGGGGACTCATGCCTTTAATCCCAGAGGCAGAGTCAGGCAAATCTCTGAGTTTGAGACCAGCCTGGTCTACAAGAGCTAGTTCCAGGACAGGCTCCAAAACCACAGAGAAACCCTGTTTCGGAAAAAAAAAAAAAAAAAAAAAAAAAGAGGAAGCGGAGGGGCACC
>NW_026067917.1:2723514-2727747 GCF_014885135.2 Alexandromys fortis | reverse complement strand
TTTTTTTTTTTCCTTTTTTATTCCCTTTTTCTACCCCTTGATTTCTGGACCTATGTATCCTGGCTATCACAGAAACTATACTATATATTGGATGCTGATTCAAAGCACCCTACCCATACCCTCCAGGCTACTATCACCTAATTGGAACTGTAACTGTGTCTTTGAAAGGCCATTTTTTTTTAAAGATTTATTTATTTATTATGTATACAACATTCCTTCCATGTATGCCTGCAGGTCAGAAGAGGGCACCAGATCTCATTATAGATGGCTGTGAGCCACCATGTGGTTGCTGGGAATTGAACTCAGGACCTTTGGAAGAGCAGGTAATGCTCTTAACTGCTGAGCCATCTCTCCAGCCCCCCCATTTTATCTTTCTATCAGGCCAGCTGCTTCAGGATGATGGGGAACATGGCAAGACCAGTGAATTATATAATCATGGGCCCACTGTCATATTTCTCTGGCTGTGAAATAAACTCCTTGGTTTGAAGCAATAGTGTATGGAATACCATGACGATGGATAAGGCATTCTATAAGTCCATGGATGGTGATGTTGGCAGAAGCATTATGTGCAGAAAATGCAAATCCATAACCAGAATAAATATCTGCTCCAGTAAGGACAAAATATTCTTTCCATGGAAAAAGTAGTCCAATGTGGTCAACCTGCCACCAGGTCATTGGCTGGTCACCCTGGGGAATGGTGCCTTATCTGGGGTTAAGTGTTGGTCTCTGCTGTTGACAGATCTGGCGCTCGGCAGCAGCTGTAGTTAGGTGAGCCTTGGCAAGTGGAAGGCCATTGTTGTTAAGCCCATGCATCATGCCTATCTCTGCCACCATGGCCACTTTGCTCACGAGCCTGCTGAGCAATGACAGGAGTAGCAAGGAAAGCGGTGGACTGTCCACAGAATGGGTCCTCCTACCTACTTGATTACTGACCTTCTCCTAAGCGGATATCATCTTTTGGTGAGCATTTACATTGGAACACAAGCAGCTTCCCCAGATGTCTTCCAGTATTCCAATGATGCTCTTCCCAAGTCCCTGGTCCATTGGTTGCAGCCCTGAATCAGTGAACAATAGCACATATACCATTTCTCCTTCCAAACAAAATGTAACTGCATGTGTACAAGAAGTTCTGCCTACTGTGGAGATTCCTTTGTCTTTTGTCCCTGAAAGACACTGTAATACTGCAGCTGTCTACTTCTGGGTGATGCCTGAGTAACATCCAGAGCCATCAGTAAACCAGACCCTAGTCTCCTCTTCCTCAGTCGGCCAATCATAGGTCACATCCCATGAGAATACAGGTGCACGCTTGGCAGCAGAGGGCATTAGTTTTTTTTCCATGTTTTAATTTTTTTAATTTCCTATTTTTTAAACAAATAATAACAAATTAAGATGTAATCAGACAAAACAAAAATCATCACAGTGAAGTTGGACAAGGCAAACCAACAGAAAGAAGAGCCCCAGGAGAAGGCACAAGAATCAGAGACCCACTCAATCACACACACAGGAGTCCCATAAAGGTACTATACTGAAAGCTGAAATATATACAGAAGACCTGGTGCAGACCTGTGTAGGCTCTGTGATTGCTGCTGCAGTCTCTGTGGGTTCATATGAGCCTTGCTCAGTTGATACAGAGGGCTTTGTTCTCTGGTGTTCTCCATCTTCTCTGGCTTCCCAACTCCTTCTGCCTCCTCTTCTGCTGAATTCCCTGAGCCACGGGTGGAGGGATTTGATGGCAACATCTCATTTAGAGCTGTGTGTTCCAAGGTCTCTCCCTCTTCAAAATGTCTGGCTATGAGTCTCTCTATTTGTTCTTGTAAGATTTTAAGACAATTCTGAAGCCATTTCTGACAATTCTGAATCCTCTCAGCCTCTGTGCCATAGTGCTTCCCTCCTTTCCTGGGAACCAAGGACCTAACAGCTACACATGCACGTACTCTGTTCCTGAACAATTACTTATATACTTATGTTTTGATTCGGTCCCCTGGGAGACGGGGTCAAAATGACCTCTTACCTCATCTGATCTGGCAACAGCTCTCCAGTCAATTATTGGTAATAGCCCTTTCGAATAAGCCAATCAGAATAGTCAAAGAACAACCCCCCTTGCTTCTGTGGCCCCTTTAAAAGTAGACTGTATTTGAGGTCTCTCGGCTTCCTGAATGCTGGGGGACCCTGTCATGACAGAATTAATAAAATCCTCATGCTTTTGCATCTGCTGTGGTGTGTGAGGTGGTCTCTGGGGGTGACTCCTCCTCGGTGTTTGGACGCTAGAGTCTAACATTCTCACCTGCAGTAGGAGGAAACCTCTCTGACAATGGCTATGAGTATAGCAGAATATCATCAGAGCATCAGAGGTCATGTTATTGATTTTTTTTTTTTTAGGCTAGTAGTGTTTGGTTTTGCCCTACCTCTCTGGACTATTTTGTCTCTGGTTCTTGGTCATCCAAGAGGTGTCTGGTGTGGGTTCCATCTCTTAGAGTAGGTTTTCAGTCAAATTAGACATTGGTTTGCTACTCCCCCAAACTATGTGTCACGATTGCCCTAGCAGAATTTGCAGGCAGGACAGATTGTAGATCAAAGGATTTGTGGCTGGACTTATGTCCATGCTTCTCTTTTGGTAGCCTGCAGAGTACCTTCCTATACCAAAGACACTAGAACAAGGGGGTGGAGGTTCTATGTAGGCACTAGCATTATCTCTCCATGTTCAAGGAGTTGTAAGGGTGTTATCTTCAGCAAAGGGGACTTGCTATTTTATGGAGAGCTTCCTATTGTCTTGCCAATAGCCTAGATTTTTTGAGGATTTCTATGGGACCCTTTTGGTCAACCACTCAATTAGGTATAACCCAGTCCTAGTAATGGAAGTCTAGTTTGGTGACCAGAGATGACCAGTTGGGGCCCCATCACCCTCATTATTTGGAGATTTCACTAGGATTGCCTTCATATATTTTAGGGAGTTTCTACTGTACTACATTTCCCTACCTTCCTCAGGTGCCCCTCAATTCTATTTCTCACCGCATTCCATCCCTTAGTCCCTCATCCCCATGTCCACGTGACCCTCCCATCTCCCCAACCCCATCCCCAGTCCACCCACAAAACCTATTCTATTTCTCCCTGTCAGGGATATTTATATGTTCCTTCTAGTTCTTTCCTCCGTGCCTAACCTCTTTGGATCTATGGGTTATAACTTTGTTATCCATTTATCTAACAGCTAATATCTACACATAAATACATACCGTATTTATTTTTCTGGGTCTGGGTTACCTCAGGATATTTTTTTTTCTAGTTCCATCCATTTGTCTGCAAATTTCATGATGCCAATTTTTTTTAAAACCATATTTCATTGTGTAAATGTACCACATTTTCTTTATCCATTCTTCTATTGAGAGAGCTAGACTGATTCCAATTTCTGGCTAGTATGAATAGAGCTTCAATAAACATGGCTGAGCAAGTGTCCTAGCGGTTGGATGAATTGTACTTTGGGTATATGCCCAGAGTGGTATAGCTAGGTCTTGAGGTAGATTGAATCCCAAACCTATATAGGTTTTCATAGTGTCTATACAAGTTTACCCTCCCACCAGTGATGGAGGAGTGTTCTTCTTGCTCCCCATCCTCTCCAGCATGAACTGGCACTTATTTTTCCTGATCTTGGCCATTCTGACAGGGTAAGACGACAGCACCATGCAAGCGCTCTAACATCGAGCTATTTCCTTAACCCCCATGATTTAACCATAATAAAGAGTGAGATCAGGGTTGCACAAAGACGGGAGGAACTAGAGACCTTCCTGTAACATGAATCCAGACTCAGAAAAACAAGTATCAAGTTATTTAGTTATTTATTTATGCATGCACAGAATCCAGACTTAAGGAGAGGAGAAAAATTTATGAGACTTTGTATCTCTTTGGGAACAGTGGAAAACAGGAAAAAGACAGGAAGAGGTAATGGGGCCTGGATATGATCAAATTACATTACACACATGTATAAAATGACATAAGGAAACCAGTTGTTTTATTTAATTACTATAAACCAATAAACGGTAAAAAAAAAAAATTAATCTGGGCGTGATTGCTCAGCTTTCTGATCTCAGCTACTCGGGAGGCTGAGGTGGGAGGATCACAAGTTTAAGGTCAGCGTGGGTCACTGATTGATCAAAACCCTGCCTCAAAATAAAGTGCTTTAAAAGGGTTAGAAGCATCGAACACTTGCAATCCCAGCTTTTTTTTTTTTTTTTTTTTTTT
>NW_026067917.1:2685871-2722618 GCF_014885135.2 Alexandromys fortis | reverse complement strand
TGTTCTTTCAGAAGGCCCAACACCTAATAAAACAGCTTTTCCTCTTCTCAATATTGTCAGTTCCGATTATTTTTGTAGCTCTTGAGATTCCAAATCCCCACCCCCACCCCAATACATTTAAGATACAGAAAAAGGGGGTTGCTGAGTTAGCTCATCAAGTAAAAGTGTTTATTAGCAAGCGTAACAATCTGGGTTGGAGGCCTGGAGCTCGCATGGTGGAGAGAACCATCTTCTTCAAACTGTCTGACTTACATTTCTTTTTCAAATATACACACACACATACACACACACACACACACACACACACACACACACGTTAAAAAGTTAGGAAAAGCTGAGTGTGGGGGCACATGCTTTTAATCCCAGCATTTAGGAGGCAGAAGCAAACAGACCGCTATGAGTTCAAGCTCCAGGCCAGCAAAAGCTATACCGTGAAATCCAGTCTCAGCTCTGTCCCCCCCAACAACAACAACAAAAAAGAACGAAAAAATTAAAAAAAAGATTTCTGTTATGCATAGGTGAATTCTTTCCTAGCATACTGTTTAGTTAAGGATGAATGCCTGATCCTTCTGCCTCCACTTCCCAAGTGCATGGCCCTCTACTATCCCTGACTCTTCTGAAAGATACATGTATACGTAAACATACAGATATTAATAGACGTATTATATAGTTTTCACATAAGTATATTTTAATTTTTATATTTATGTATATGTATGTATAAAATCTTTAATTTTTAAACAGGTTCTTTCTATGTAGCTATGGCTATTCTGGAACTTGCTGTGTTTATCATCAGGCTGGCCTTTGAACTCAGAGATCCACCTGCCTCTGCCTCCCAAGTGCTGGGATTAAATGCATGCACCACCACACCTGGCTTGTTTTGTGGAGACACAAACGGTCTTTCTTCATAGCTCGGACTGGCCTGGTATTCATTATACATCCCAGGTGGGTCTGGAACCCACAGCCATTCTACTGCCTCAGACTTGTAAGTGTTGGGATTACAGATTTGTGTTGACTAGGTTTTCTAGAAAAGAGAAGCTTGGAGGTAGTCATCATTTCAGAAGTGTGGAAGAGTCTGCGTGCGGAGGTATTTTTTTGTTTTTGTTTTTTTTTCCTTTCAAGCCGGTTTCTCTGTAGCTTTGGAGCCAGTCCGGTAACTAGCTCCGGTAGACCAGGCTGGCCTTGAACTCACAGATATCCGCCCGCCTCTGCCTCCCAGGTGAAGGGATTAAAGGCGTGCGCCACCACTGCCCGGCTTTTTTTTTTTTTTTTAATCTTTAAGATTTTTAGATTAAACAGAAAAACGACAACACAGAGCAGAGCAGGGACCCCACTGAGATTGTCTGTAGCTGGATCTCACTCTACTTAAACTCAACACTTCTCAATATTTCTGCTGCAAGTGCCCGCGACCAGACCGCAAAAAATTAAAGTCATTTTAGGAGCTCAAGAGCCAGGTGTGGTGGCGCACGCCTTTGATCCCAGCACGGGGAGGCAGAGCCTGGCGGGTCTCGGTGAGTTTTAGGGTGGCAGCAACAGAATTTAAATCTCTATGGAAGGAATGTGGGTGGTAAAAGTGTAAATGAGGGAAGGATTTCATCCCAAGGGTGGGTTTCAAATCATCCTAAACCGGGCTGAGCACTCAAGTGTATTTTTTGCTTTTGTGACTAGGTCAGTTTGAGTTGGAACTGTGGATCTCGTCTACTTCAGCCTCCTGAATGCTGGGATAGAGGGGTGTACCACCATGCTGAACTGACCATAATTCTTGAAAAGGAATCTTTCTAAAAATAAGGGTTCTTCACGAGGAAAAAAAAGTTTTGGTGGATTGTTGATAAGTGTCGAAGTTGGAACCCTGCGTGCATCGTGTATGCTAGGCTAGTACTCTGCTTACCGAACCCGGCCCGGGCCGACTTAGCATTTTTTGTTGTTTTAAGTGTTTTCTTCTTTTTGAGACAGTTTCATTCTATAGCCCAGGTTGGCCTGGAACTCCCCATGTTGACCAGGGGGCCTTGAACTCCTCTGCCCTTCTCAGCGTACTCCATCTTGGGAGTAGGGAGTAAAGGCGTGAGCCAAGGTCCTGCAAGGTCCTGCTTCCTGTACCTTCTGGGCATTTAGTTGAGACAACTCTGCCGGGTGTGGTGCGTGTTTAGAGGCACGCGGAAGGCTTTTCATGAGAAAAACCGTTCCGTAGTGTAGTTTCCCCTACACCTGTGGAAAGCCTAGCGAAGCTCACCCACCACACCTGGGGTCAAACCGAAGGAAGATTCTAGGCAGCGGCCTGAATCTGAGGAATCCCAAGGCCGAAGGGCGGTATTCTGAAATCTGCACATCAATACCGCCCTTCTCCAGGCCTTTGTTATGCACGACATTGGCCTCCCCCACACTTCTTCTTTGCAGGGAAATGTGCTAGAGGAAAAAAATTGAGCTGTTATCAATCTGCTAAACTCACTGCCCAACGCTTCAAAGTAGGCACCCTTGAGGGGTGCCCGTGACTTACCCCTAGGGCTCGGGCGTGTGGCTTAGAAATAGCTAGTGTTGCTAGGCGCCAGGCTCAGCATTGGACCCCCAGAAAACAAAAAACCCAACAACAACAACAAGCCTAACAGCCTGCCATCGACTTTTCAATCAAATTGGCTCGCTCATTCTAGAAAGCACCATCCTTGGGAGTTTGCAAACTTGGTCGGCGGAGGAGCCCAGGATTGGATCAGGTGGAGTCGAGCGCCCCCACCCCCTCCACCCCCGATTTCCAGCCCCCGCCCCCGGGACTACCCCCCCACCTGAAGGTGACCCAGGGGGCGGGGGCGGGCGGCAGGCCATCGAGCAGCCCGGCGCGCCGCCGCCGCCCGTTGGATTGGCTCGAGCCTCTCCCGCCAGGCCTGCCCGGCTCCCGCGCGCCGCTGTGGGCCCGCCCCCCGCCGCCATCTTGGTCGTGGTGGAGCGGGCGGCACGCGTGAGTAAATAGCGCGAGCCGGGAGCGGACGGCGGCCCTGGGCGGAGAGCGGCGGAGCGGACTTCCCGCGTGGGGTGAGGCGCGGGAGGGAGGCTCGGCCGGCGCTGCCTCTGCCCCCTCGCGGCCGCGCCGTCCTGAGAGAAGCGGCGGCGGGAACCGGGTAGGCGGGCGGGAGGGCGGCCTTGCGAGCGCGCGGCCCGGCGTGCAGGTGAGGGCGCCGCGCGAGCCGTGCCACCGGTCACCGGTGTCTTCCGGCCTCGCTTCAGGGTGGCCGAGATGACGGCCGCGGGTCGCAGCCCTCTGGAGCCGCTCCTGGAGACTTGGGAGGACCCCTCGGCGTCTCCCGGCGAGCAGACGGACGCCTACCTAACTCTGACCAGGTGAGGCCGCCCGGGGAGACCGAGCCGGGGCGGGGGACGCGGGGAGCCGTGGGGGACGCGAGCGGGCAGCGCGGGGCGCCCCGGGCCATTCCTGCCAGGTGACGATGCGGGGCGCAGCGGCGGCGCCTGAGGGCTTCTTGGGGAGTCGCTTTTTTTTGTTTGTTTGTTTGGCTGGCAAGCGGGAGCTTTGAGGAAAAGTTTGAGCTGGGAAGGAGTTTGAAGAGAGCCGCGCTTCTCCCGGCGAGCCCGAGCCCCGGACGCGGTGCGAAAGTTGGCGGCGGTCCGGGATGGTTTGCTGTAGTTAGGGGCAGGGGGTCCCCTCTCGCCCCCAAGTTAGGATCCTGCGGACGCCTTCTCGTGGTTGAGGGTGTAGGTGTGCGTGCCTTCAAGTCTCTCCCAGAATTTCCCCCCTTACCCCTTTAGACAGGGTTCTCCTGTGTCATAGCCTTGGCTGTCCCGGAGACCTGGTGGCCTCGAACTCTGAGATCCTCCTGCCTCTGCCTCCGAGTGCAGGGATAAAAGGCAAGCGCCACCTCCGCCCGACTACTTACCCCCCCTCCCCATAGAGCCAGGAACCCGGTTTTTACTTTATTTGAAAGACTACAGAGATTGTCTAAATTTTTGCAAATGACCATAAAATTAGAAAATATGTGACTAGGGAAAGGGATACTCATTTCCTTTTCTCTTCTAAAAGACTCAAAAATTGAATAAATTGTGCAAGTTATCGCTTATTCGTTCTTTTTGGTTTTTCGAGACAGGGTTTCTCTGTGGCTTTGGAGCCTGTCCTGGAACTAGCTCTTGTAGACCAGGCTGGCCTCGAACTCAGAGATCCGCCTGCCTCTGCCTCCCGAGTGCTGGGATTAAAGGCGCGCGCCACCACAGCCTGGATCAAATTACCGTTTATTTTTGATTAGTTTACAGTATGCTTTCTATAGGCTCTAAAGCATTTTTAAGGAATTTTCCAAGGGCTTGAAAGTTAAAACTTCTTAATATTGGATACCAGTGTTGAGTGAGTCTGGAACATGAGCTACAGGTGGTTGTGAGCCACCTGACGGGTGTTAGGAATTGAACGTGGGCCCTCTGCCAGAGTGGTATAAGTTCTTAACCACCGAATTGCCTCTTCAATCCTGAAATTTATTTGTTTGTTTGTTTATATTTTTCTTTTTTGGTTTCGAGACAGGGTTTCTTTGTAGCTTTGGAGCCTGTCCTGGAAACTAGCTCTTGTAGACCAGGCTGGCACGAACTCTCAGAGATCCCCCTGCCTCTGCCACCCTAGTGCTGAGATTAAAGGCCTGCGCCACCACTGCCGGGCTTCTGAAATTAATTCTTAAAAGTGATTACAGTGCTTTCTGTTTGTCCTTTTTGCCTAAGCTTGTGTTCTGTTTCCTTTTAAAGTCGTATGACTGGACAAGAAGGAAAAGAAGTCATTGCAGAAATTGAGAAAAATCTTCCTCGGCTCTATACAGTTTTAAAGGTCTGTATTTATTTTTGAATCTTTGGGATTCCAGGTGCAACTCCTGACTGTCTTTCCAGTAAATGATTCTTCACTTGGGCTCTAGCATCACCCAGTGCATTTTTAACCCCGAATACACCATAGCAGCGGTTATATTAACAGGGATTGCTCTCTCTTCTTAAGTTTGGTTCACCAGGTACTGTTAATTACCTTCTGTGTTCTCTCACTTTAATTTCCATACTCTAGGGCCTCTGGCATGCTAGTGAAGTGCTTTCTATGTACCATCAAGCTATACCCTCAGCAGGTCAGGAAACTGGTTTGTTTGCTGATGTCTTCAGGACTGCCTTAATTCAAAGCCTAAAACAGTTGTCACAGATAAAATCTCTTTGCTTTTTGCAAGTATACAAGTATGTTATCTGAAAATGGCAATTATACATGTTTTTGGTGGAGCAAGGGAGTTTTTGGGACATTTTTCCAGTAAAGCCGTGGCCTTAAGCCAGGTAGTTAGGTGACAATCCTCCTGCCTCTGCCGCTCAAATATTAGCATTATAGGCTGGGACTAGCAAAACCCACAGTACATGTTAATTTGTTTTCATTCATGATCAATTTTTGATAATTATACCTGCTTGAAAAATTGTTAAAATTATAGTTGGCTTGCTCCTCTTTTATTTAGTGGTCATAGTTACCATCGGGCAGTCTGTAGTCTTATCCTCTCCACCACTTAGTGATCTCATGACGTGCCATCAACTCTTTTCAACAAATACTTTGTTTTTAGAATGAAAATACTGAATTAAATATCCCAACCTCATTGAAATTATTACTATTTTTTTTGACAGGGTCTCTAGTCCAGGCTTGCCTTGGACTTCTATATAGCTGAGGATGACCTTGAACTTCTGATCCTCCTGCCCCCCCAGTGCTGGGCTTACAGGCATGTGCCACCACTTTGCATTTATGCAGTGCCGGGGATCGATCCCAGGGCTTCATGCATGCTAGTCGAGTACTATACCAACTGAAAAGTACATCCCCAGCCCCAAATTTCTTCATTTTTTTTTTTTTTAACTTTAGGATTGAGATAAAATGCCTGATATATAGTAGATACTTGGGAATTGCTACACTGCAACTGCTTCCCTCTCCTAGACTTAGAGGAAGAAGGCATTGCTCCATTCTAAACCTAGGATGGCAACTTTTCATTTGAGACTTCGCTTACTCATTGTTGAGATATGCCCCCATTTGTTTCCTGTCTAATAATTTTTAACATCTTTCATTTGTTGGCCTTTTCTTTGTTTTGCATGAGGTGTCAGTTATCTTTTTTAAAAAATGTTCTTTCAGTTGATTTAATAAATTTTAATACCTGCATGTATGTCTGTGTACCTGTGCTTTGACCATAGAAGCCAGAAGAGGGTGTCAGAACCCCATGAATTGGAGTTAACAGGCAGGTTGTGAGCTGCCATGTGGGCACTGGGATCTAAATCAAGACATTCTACTAGAGTAACTGCTGAGCTATCATCTTTCCAACCCCTTCCAGTCGATCTTTTTCTAGTTCCTTCTCCTTTGCCAGATCTTGCCTGTTTTCACTTACTCCCAAAAGGTTGCCTGATTGATTGGATTAAAATGCATTGTATTTGGGTTGTAGTTGGATTTGATTCTAGAAACGGTTTCTCTGCTGTGAGTGTTATTTTGATTTTGTAGGCTCACATTTCCAGCCAGAACTCAGAATTGAGTAGCGCTGCTCTACAAGCCTTGGGATTTTGCTTATATAATCCCAAAATTACCTCAGGATTATCAGGTAAAATGATTATAGCTATTGATATCTGTTAAGTTTAAAGTATAGTTTAATGCAGTTAAAGTACTGTTATTTATGGATTAATTTTACAATTTATAGTTTTTCCCCACTTAGGATGGTATTTACTTGGTGTGTGTGCACCTACACTCAAGGTCAGAGAGCAACTTGGAGTAGTCTATCTACCAAGGGAGTTCTGGGATTGAATTTATCATTATGCTTAATGACGAGGGCCTTTCTGGCTTAGTCTTGGATTGGTCCCAAACTGTTTTTTAGTAGGACACACACACACCCCTACTAAAAATTAAATATTTATTATTATTATTATTTTGGATTTCGAGACAGGGTTTTCTCTGTAGCTTTTTGGTTCCTGTCCTGAAATTTGCTCTGTAGACCAGGTTGGCCTTGAACTCACAGAGATCTGCCTGCCTCTGCCTCCTGAGTGCTGGGATTAAAGGCGTGTGCCACCACGGCCCGGCTTTAGTCAGGATTTTGTATTTTGACAAGAATTGCCTTTGCAGATTGTCTGATCATCATGTCACACATTTAAGAAATTGGAATTTCTGATCCTCTCATCTGTCTTTGTTGTTTTTATTTTGTGTTTGAGATTTTAAAGATTTTAAACTATGGTACATAATTGAAATTAAACCTTGTGTGTTTTTCAGAGGCAAATATTCAACAACTGCTTTTAACTTTGAATGATATCATTAAGATTTCAGACAAAAATGTGTGTACCAGGGCACTGTGGGTATTATCCAAACAGACATTTCCTACTGAAGTTATTAGCAAAATGGTGAGTACTGGGGCATTGGAATTATATGCAAATAAAACTGTTCTGCCTCATTTGATTCGTGTGTAATTGTTCTGTCGTTTAGGTATCCAGTATTATTGATTCACTGGAAGTGCTACTAAGTAAAGGAGAGATACATTCTGCTGTTGTTGATTTTGAAGCATTAAATGTTATTATAAGGTATGCAGTTCTTGTATAAATTTTTGCTTTGGGGTTTGTATATATGGTGAAATATAGATATTAAACAATGGAGTTGGCAGTTTGCTATCAAGCCTGACAACCGGAGTTCAATCCCTAGTACCCAAGTGAAAGGAGAGACCTGTTCCTGCAAGTTCTCTGACCTCCAAGCACTCTGGATGTGTAGACATAAATGCTGGTACATGTACACATACGCACACAGGAAAAAAACTTAAGAGTAAGGTTTAAAAAAACAAAGGTAAATATCCTTTAGACCCAAACCAAGCAAGAGAAAGGTAATAAGATGAAAAAAAATTTGTAGTTTTTTTCCCATTTAGGAAGATATTTACTTGGTGTGTGTGCACCTACACTCAAGGTCAGAGAACAACTTGGAGTAGTCCATCTACCAAGGGAGTTCTGGGATTGAATTTATTATCATTATGCTTAGTCCTGGAACTAGCTCTAGTAGACCAGGCTGGCCTCGAACTCTGAGATCCGCCTGTCTCTGCTACCCTAGTGCTGAGATTAAACAAACAAAAAAAGCGCCTTTCCAAGAAGCCGTCGGGTGTCGCCGCTGCACCCTGCCCTAGTCACCTGGCAGGCATATAGACCAAGGCGCCCTGCACTGCCTGCTTGCGACCACCATGGCTCCTTGCTTTCCCTGCCCCGGCTCTGTCTCCCCTGGGCTGTAAGTTGCTGTTTTTATTTTTTACTGAAATAGTCTTGGCTATATTTCTGTTGGTAATGTATTTAGGTCCTAAAAAATTGTATGTAAAGGCTTTCAGAATATAGTGAGCTAGCCAGGATCATTCTTTTTTTTAATTTATTTATTATGTATATAGTATATAGTATTCTGGTGCCAAAAGAGGGCACCAGATCTCATTACAGATGGTTGTGAGCCACCATGTGGTTGCTGGGAATTGAACTCAGGACCTTTGGAAGAGCAGGCAATGAATGCTCTTAACCTCTCCAGCCCCCCAGGAGCATTCTTGCACTTCCTCTTAGACATGCTGGCAGCACAGTTTATATAGTTTAATTTTCTAAGTTTTCTTTAGTTGTTCAGCTGTTTGCTTTGTTGTTGTTCTGGTGCTATATATGACTGACTTGGTAGATTATGATCACCTTTAATAATGTTCAATTTGATAGTATAGTTATTGTAATTACAATTCTTGGTTTGTACATACTACTGTGCCTTTGTGGAGGTTAGAGGACAAATGAGGGATTAAGTTCTTTTCTCCCACAGTGTGGGTTCCAGAGATCAAAACTCAGGTCATCAGGCTTCCCAGCAAGCACCTCATCAGCTTTGACTTTGGAAACAAAAGTTGTTATCTAAGATGAAGATTGTGAAAAGTCTAGAAGTGTCCTTCCTGAAAGTCAGTGGTAGAGTGCTTTTTAAGCATGAGGTGCTAGCTTTAGTCACTAGTGCTGCAAGAAAAAGAACATACTAATCAAAACAGAATTCCAGGGCATATGCACATGGGTAATACAGATGTATGCAGGTACAATTTAATCTATTTCTCTGTATACACATTTTTTTATATTTATTTATTATGTATACATTATTCTGTCTGTGTGCATGTCTGCGGGCCAGAAGAGGGCACCAGACCTCATTCCAGATGGTTGTGAGCCACCATGTGGTTGCCGGGAATTGAACTCAGGACCTTTGGAAGAGCAGGCAATGCTCTTAACCACTTAGCCATCTCTCCAGCCCCCTGTATACACATTTTGTATTTATGTACAAATGATACATTTGAGATATATACATTTTGAAATAATTGGGTCATGTTATCCTGTGTGCTCATTTTTCTGGTAATTTCTTTTGTAGTGTTAGGGAGTGATTTGAGCATATTAGGTAAATGCTCTACTGCTTAAATTGCATCCCAAACCAGATGTCTCCCGCCCTCCCCCCCCTCCCCCCCTTCCTCCCTCCCTCCCTTCCTTCCTTATGTATACAATATTCTGTCTGTGTTTATGCCTGCAGGCCAGAAGAGGGCACCAGAGCTCATTACAGATGGTTGTGAGCCACCATGTGGTTGCTGGGAATTGAACTCAGGACCTTTGGAAGAGCAGGCAATGCTCTTAACCTCTGAGCCATCTCTCCAGCCCCTTTTTCTTTTTTTTAAATTTGAGACAGCCAGGCAGTGGTGGCACATGCCTTTAATCCCAACAGAGACAGGTGGATCTCTGAGTTCAAGGGCAGCCTGGTCTACAAGAGCTAGTTTCAGGACTGGGTCCAAAGCAACACAGAGAAACCTTGTCTGGAAAAACAAACAAAAAATAAATAAATTTGATACATTTTCACCAAGTTACCTAGGCCTGGACTTAAGACAGCAGCATGTAGTTCAGGTAGGCCTTGAAACTTGTGATCATAACCTGTTGGACAGTTGAATTTATAGGCCTGTATCACCTGGCTTTGCTTCCTTTTTTTTTTTCTTTTGGTTTTTTCAAGATCACCACTCGACCTGGCTTTGCTTCTTGATGATTAACTTGACCTCGTTTTTT
Organism: Alexandromys fortis; assembly: GCF_014885135.2. Classification (NCBI taxonomy): domain Eukaryota; kingdom Metazoa; phylum Chordata; class Mammalia; order Rodentia; family Cricetidae; genus Alexandromys; species Alexandromys fortis. The sequence continues at coordinate 2,712,592 of NW_026067917.1, read as the reverse complement.
TTTTTTTTTAAGTTTAATTTAGTTACTGATTTCTCTTTTGTAGGCTAATTGAGCAAGCCCCAGTTCAAATGGGAGAAGAGTCTGTGAGGTGGGCCAAATTGGTCATACCATTAGTTGTTCACTCGGCGCAAAAGGTCCATTTGCGAGGAGCCACTGCTTTGGAGATGGGGATGCCGTTGCTGCTCCAGAAACAACAAGAAATAGCCTTAATTACAGAGCACCTTATGACTACTGTAAGTGTTGCCTTTTGTAAGTTTGCTGAATTATGTATTGGTGGCTTTTACCTGGAGTTTAAAATTCAGCCTGAAATCAGCTACTAGGTGATAGTGGTGCATGCCTTAGATCCCAGTACTCTGGAGGCAGAGGCAGGTGGAGATCTGTGAGTTCTAGGACAGCCTGGTCTACAGAGCTAGTTCCAGGACAGGCTCCAAAGAATCCCTGTTTCAAGCAAAACAAAACAACAAATTCAGCTTGAATTATTATTGTAGTTACACCATGCCTGACGAGTTTAGTTTTATTTTTTTAAATATTTATTATGTATACAATATTCTGTCTGTGTATATGCCTGAAGGCCAGAAGAGGGCGCCAGACCTCTTTACAGATGGTTGTGAGCCACCATGTGGTTGCTGGGAATTGAACTCAGGACCTTTGGAAGAGCAAGGCAATGCTCTTAACCACTGAGCCATTTCTTCAGCCCCCACGAGTTTAGTTTTAAATCAAAACAAAGTTTAGGCTCAATTGTAGATTGCTAGCTTAGCATGCACAATGTCTTGTGTGCAGTCTTAATTATTAGATAAAATCAAATATAGAAATGTTAACATTCAAATTACTCCTATAAGTGTTTTAATTTAAAAGTCTAGATGTTTTATCACTTCTCTAGTGAATGATGAATAAAGAGGGATTATATTTCTGAAAAGGGGAGAATTGTAATGGATTTAGTTGTTAGTATAGCATCTCAGTTGATAAACATTTAATGCGTATAAGCTCATGTAAATGTAGTTTCCTAACTCCTGTTTCAAGTCTTATGTTCACCAACCTCTGTTCTTCACAGCATCTGTTGAGCATTTGTTTTTGGGTGTGTATGTGTGTTGAGGTGAATTGTTAAAGGCATTGTTAGTGGTAATGTGTAAACACCTGTGAGGTTTATTTCCTACCATAACAAAACAGATAAGACATAGTAGTATAAAGAAAAGGTTAGAATTAGACATAAGCAGTGATTAAACATATAAGAATTAACTGTAAAATGATAATTAAGTATAATTAATAATAGTGTCAGCTCATTTTAGGTGAGAAAGTCATGAGAGCCAAGGGCCCCTTTGTGCACCCAATTGGTTTTCAGGGAATGTCCTGGGATTCTTTTCTTCAGTGGAAGAGAATGACAGATACGGAGCACCTAATCACATAGGAATAGGACTTGAGGACTATTGTAAGTTGGTTTTTGTTTGGAGATAGGATCTCATTTTATAGGACTGGGTGAGTCTTGAGTGGCCTGGAACACTTTGTGTACATCAGGCTGGCCTTGAATTCAGACTTTCTGCCTCCTGAGTCTGGGATAAAAGGCATGTGTGACCAAGCCTGGTTTATTATTAGGTCTTGACTTTTCTGTGTATGTTTGTGTTTGCATGGATACAAGCATGAGAGGCTCAAAGGACAATCTCTCTGGTGTTCTTCAGGCACAGTTCCCTAATTCCCCCTCCCCCCCTTTTTTTCTAAAGACTATTCACTGGCCTGGTACTTGATGGATCCTCTTTTTTTTTTGTAAGATTTATTATGTACACATTTTCAGCTTCCATGTATTGCCTGCAGGCCAGAAGAGGGCGCCAGATCTCATTACAGATGGTTGTGAGTCACCATGTGGGTTGCTGGGGATTGGACTTCCGGAAGAGCAGGCAGTGCCCTTAACCTCTTCGCCATCTCTTCTGCCCCCATGGGTTCTCTTTTCTCCATCTTTCCAACTTTGGGATTTCAAACATGTACAAATTTTTTTTAAAACAAAGGTTCTGGGGATCAAATCTAGGTCCTCTTACTTGTCTTGCAAGCCCTATACCAGCCCATGAAGTTTTTATTTTTACCATGATTTATATGGAATGCCACATGTTAATTACTTATTGCTTTGATGTAATATTTAGAAGAATATGCATAGACTCTCAACACCAAGAAAGAGAAAACGAATAAGCCTGAGGAAGATTTCTTTAGGGTGCACATTTGGTTAATTGGTACCATGCATGATTTTAATCATGAACTTTATGGTGGCAGGCGTGTATAGCAGAGTATATGCTGCTTCTCACAGTGTGCGGCACACACCTGTAATCACTGAATTTGAAAGGCATTGATAAGAAGGATCTTTGTGAGTTAAAGTTGGTTTTCATTAGCATGTAGGAGTTCTCTGTCCTGCCACCCAGCTCCCAAATCATGATGTGAAGATTTATTATTAATTATATGAAAGCTTGGCCAATAGCTTAGGCTTGTTTCTAACTAGCTCTTATAGCTTAAATTAACCTATTTCTACTTATATATTGCCTCGTGGCTTTCACCTCTCCTCCTGCCTTACTTCCTCTGCATCTGGCTTGTGATACCCTTTATTCTTCCCAGCATCCTCTCTGCCCTGAAAATCCTGCCTACTGATTGGAGTTCAACTTTTTATTAAACCAGTCTGAGTGATACACCTTAACAGTGTACAAAAAATTATTCAACCACAATAGAAAGTAATAGGTCCTCCACACCAGTATAGTGGGACTTCATCTTGATAAAAAATCAAACTAAAAGTCATAATATTGTACTGGAAGCAGAGAATTGGAAGGAGCTATGGAAAGATCCCTTAAGACTTTCTCTCACTAATGTGCTTTCTCCTCATAGGCCAGTTTTTATTACTAATTCTCCACATAGACCGATCTATACATTTGAGTGAAAACGTTTATTTTTTTTTTAATTTGCTTTTCAGATTTATTCTATGTATATTGTGAGTGCATGCTTGGGTGCAAGGATATACATGTTTGGGTGCACATAGGATCAGATGATAGCTTTTATTTTTGGATACAGTCTCAATATGACATTCATTGTGTAGACCAGATATATCTTGAATTTACAGAGATCAGCTTGCCTATGCCTCCTGAGTAATGGAATTAAAGACATGTGCCACCATTCCCAATAAGAGGGCAAATTGGGTGTCTCAGTGGTAGGCTTGCAGATGGTAAGGTTTGAGCAGTGCCTTTGCCCACTGAGCTGTCTCATAGGCTCTTGAGCTTTTAGACATCTGTTACTATGAAGCTCTTAGAATTTCTTAGTGTAAGAAGATCACTATAGTATCATTTGAATTCTAGTTAATCATGTGCGTAATAAAGAATAATGTGGATGGTCAGATGAACATGAAACTGGTATTTGTAGATTTTTTTAACTATTAGCTTCTTCACATTGCTCTATGCTGCAGCTTTTGCTTTCTGTGGAGGATGTGTTTGTTCACATTTGGAAAGGTTATTTGGTTCAATAAATTAATGCTTAAAAATTTTTTAGACTTGTGGATTTTTTTGCTTTTTGAAGTATTGATAATACTTTTAATAATTACCTTTGTTTACAGAAATTAATCTCAGAACTCCAAAAGCTGTTCATGAGTAAGAATGAGACTTATGTATTAAAATTGTGGCCTTTGTTTGTCAAACTTCTTGGAAAGGTAAGTACTACAGATAAAGAACTAGTTGATATTTTCATAATTTGAATATGCCAGAATTTTTACTTGAAGAGTATCCAACACTCAGGCTGCTCTGGAGCTCACCGCTCACCACCGTAGCACAAGCCTAGGACACAACCACTGTGCCCAGCTTATGTGTGGGTGTGCATGCTTATGTGTGCACTGATGCACATTAACGTGCACATTCATGTGGAGGCCGGAACGCAACTTCAGGTGGTGCTCATTAAGTGCCATCTGCCTTTTTTTTAAATGAATGATGTGTGAGAAATGACACCCATCAGACTCATTGGGACTCCTTGAGGGAGTTGTTCATACCTTCATTACAGGTTCCCAGTGAACTCAGGGTGGCAGATCCACCTTCCTCTCTGCTGGTGTTAAAGGCATCTGTTACTATCTCCTAACATCTGTCTTTGAGGCAGGCTTCTTTCTAGCAATGGGATTACAAGTCTTTGCCACCATGTCCGGCCTTAAAACAGCATATGTGGTGTATGTGTTATATGTACATGCACTCACAGAAATGTCGGTGTGTACATGGAGGTCAAGGCAACTTTGTTAAGTTTTTCTTTCCTTCTACTGGAGATTAAACTCAGGTTTTCAGGTTTCTGTGCTGAGCCTTCTCACGGGCCTTTCTGTCCAGAGTTGATTTTTGAGATATGCTCTTATTATGTAGTCCTGTCTAGGCTAGAGCTCTGTTCCTCAGAATTACCTTGAAGGCAGATTTGCCTGCCTCTGCCTTCTATATTCAACCACATCCAGCTGCCTAGCTTTTGAACCTGGGTTCTGAGGATTGATTTAATTTGGGTCCTCATCAATGCACAAGCACTTTATTGAACAGCTGTTTCCCCCATACCTTTAGCTTGTTTTTAATTTGCTTAAAACATCCTCATTACTCATGTTAAAGGTCTTTTATGTTGTAAGCAATGTGACCTTTGTTTACTGATTATGAGCCAAGAACATGGTATCAAGTGAATAAGTGAATTATTTTGATGCGTTTTTTTCTCTTTTCTTAGGCCTTGCACCGAAGTGGGAGTTTCATCAATTCTTTGTTACAGCTGGAAGAATTGGGCTTCCGTAGTGGAACACCCATGATTAAAAAGATAGCTTTCATTGCTTGGAAAAGCTTAATAGATAATTTTGCTTTAAACCCAGGTATGTAAATAGTTTTAAATTCTTTCTTTGTCTTTCGTCCAGCAGTACTGGAATTTTGTCAAAGTGAGTTTATTCTGTCTTTTTTTTGGTATAGTAATCTTTTACTTTATCCATATTTTCTTTTAAGATATACTTTGTAGTGCAAAAAGACTCAAGTTGTTAATGCAGCCTTTGAGTTCCATCCATGTGAGAGCAGAAACATTAGCATTAACAAAACTAGAAGTCTGGTGGTATTTACTGATAAGACTCGGACCTCAACTCCCTGGCAACTTTGAACAGGTAACATCGTAATTATTAACCATTAACTTAGATTCATGTGTCATTGTAGTTTTTTGTTTCCTGTGATAGGGTCTTAATTTTGTAGCACTTTGCTGGGCTGGAACTCCCTATTAGAATATTAGAAGTATTCACCAGCATGCCTGACATGTGTCCTTAAATTCTAACCGTTCTAATTTCAGAAGTGTTTTTTTGTTAGGTATCTATTTTAAAAGTCTTTTATTCTTTTATTGCACAGTATTCTCCAGAGGCCTAAGATGGAGTACTCATAAACCTTTAGTCAGCAAATGCCAACATACCAGTATAGAATATTCACTTAAGAACTATCTCATTTGTTCTATGTATGGGTGTTTTGCCTACATAATGTAGCGTGTTTGTACCCTTTGATGCCAGAAGAAGCTTCAGATCCTTGAACAGGGGTTATCAGAGTGTTAGTACTACGGATGTGGGGAATCCAATTTAGGTCCTAGAAGAGCAGCCAGTGCTTCATTGCCTAACCATCTCCAGCGTTTTATGTGTTTTGCCTGCGTGTATGTCTACATTACTTTTGTGCCTCATCTCAGAGGTGTTTGTTGAATCTCTGGGATTGGAATTAAAGAACCATCTCTCTAGCCCTGTCTTCATATTTTCTAATGTTACTTTTCCCAGAAGCTTTGCTCAGCAGGGGTTATATTGCTTAGTGGTAGGGACTATGATTAGACTGTACCTAACCATTTGTTTAATAGTCAACAACAAAGAAGAATTTAAAAACTTAAAGTGTGGGGATGTACATAAATTGACAGGATGCTTGCTCATTATGCTTGTTGCCCTAGAGTCAAACTTCTGGACCACAAAAAATGGAATGTGCTGGTGCATGTCTTTATCCCTAGCACCCAAGAAGTAAAGGCAAAAGAAGTTGTATGTTGAGTTCCAGGAAAGCCTGGGATGTAGGCAACCTTGTCTGGGGAGGAAAACTACAACAAATGCACCAGTAGCATGTGCAACTAACTCAGAATTTGTTTGCCAAAGTTAATGTGTGCAATTTTGTTTAGAATATAGAACTAACTAAAACACATATCCCAGCAAATACAAGTATGGAAATCTTGTTCTTTGCCAAGTTGTGGTGGCACATGCCTTTAAATTTAGCACTTGAGAGACAGGCAGATCTCTTCAAGGGCACCCTGCCCTCAGTGAGTTCCAGGACAGCTAGAACTAGACTGAGAAACCCTGTCTCCAAAGTAACCAAAACAAAACCAAAAGAGAAAGAAAAAGAAAACTTGTCTTGCATTTCAGATTTTTTTTTTTTTTTTAACCAATGTGTCTCTCCTGGCCTGGAACTTGAGTCATGTTTAGATTTAAAAACAGTTTTGTGTTTAGAACGTAGAAGATCTTAAGTTTTTAATTGACCTGATCTATCTCCATATCAGGAAGGATTAAGATTGCTTCTTGAGAAAATTTATATCTTGCTGGTGGTGACACATTCCTTTAGCACTTCGGATCTCTGAGTTGACGGTTATCCTGGTCTACAGAGTGAGATCCAGGGCACATAGGCTTGCACATTGAAATCCCACCTCAAAAAAAGCACATCACTTGTAAACCTTTTACAAACTTGACAATGAAACTATTGCTGTTTTGTCTTTTCATCTGTTAGGTTTGTGTGCCTTTGATTCAGAGTACAATAAGTGTTGATAGTAGTGTTGCTTCACCGCAAGGCAGTTCATCTCGAGGGGCTACGTCTCCTGGCTTAAGTCCACTGAGTCCACTGACTCCTGGACATAAAGGTGAGAGAGATTTCCTTCCTTTTGAAAAGTCTTTCAAGGAGTGGTTGCTCTTTCATCTGGTGTCCTTTAAGCAAAAAGTTCTTTTTGTGTTTTTGAGACAGGATCTCCTATAACTTAGCCTGTCTCAGAACTTGGTGAGGCTAGTCCTAAATTGCTGATTCAGGATGACCTCTACCTTTCAAATATTGGGATTAGAGGGCACACCTTTAATGCGTTCTTATCTATGCTCTTTGTTACTGATTGTTAGTCATTTTGCTACTGATTTTGCAGCTTTTAATTGAATTACTTGGGTGGTTGGAAAGTTTTTTTTTTTTGGTTTTCTTTTTATCTTTGTATATAGCCCAAATTTGAATTTTTCCCCCCTGTTATTTAAGACTGATGAGAGCTCTTTGTGTTTTGAGACATGCTCTCACTATCTAGTTCTGGCTAGCCTGGAACCCACTGTGTTGACCAGCCTGGCTTTGAACTGACAAAAGTCCTCCTGCAGTTGTTGGGATTGCAAAGTCAGACCCAGCTCATTTCATGCTACACGAATTGATTGCCAATAAACAACTCGGAATGACAAAGTAGCAAAAACTTGCTTGCATTGAAAATGGACCTTAAAAGACACTTAAAGTGGCCTTAGAAAGCAATTATTTGTCTTTAATATATGTCCTCCTTTTTCAGCGTTTTAGATTTTCTATTCAAGTTTCAGAAAGGCTTGAATATTAATTTGAGGATGTCTGTCATGTTTCTGAAGGTATATTGTATTGCTAGGAAGTATAACTTGAATGATTTTGTATTTGTTTTAAAGGAGTTCCTGCAACACCACGCATGAGTCCGAGTTCAAATATTGGTGGAATGGCTTCAATCCCTTCCATTCAGCTTTTGGGACTGGAAATGATGCTTCATTTTTTGTTGGGTCCAGAAGTCTTGAATTTTGCTAAGCAACACAAGCTTGTATTAAGCTTAGGTATTTGTTTTGGAAATAATTTCATGTGTTTGAAACTATCTAAAACTTATTGTGGTGGATGGAGGAGAGGCCTCATTCACAACAACTTAATAGTGATTGTTGAGTGAAATAAGTATAAATTTATGTAAAATCTTTTAGATAATTTTTTTTTTTTGAAAATTTTGCTCCGTAAATCTTTGACTTGATTGATTGTCTTATATTCCCCTTTAGAGCCACTGGAGTACCCACTAATCAGCAGCCCTTCTTTCTTCTCTAAGCATGCGCATACACTTATCACTGCTGTTCATGATAGCTTTGTTGCAGTTGGAAAAGATGCTTCGGGTAAGTTTAGGATTATTATTATTATTATTATCATTTATTTTTGAAACGGGGTTTCTCTGTAGTTTTTGGTGCCTGTCCTGGAACTAACTCTTGTAGACCATGCTGGCTTCGAACTCAGAGAGGTCGCTTGCCTTTGTTTTCCCGAGTGCTGGGATTTAAAGGAGTGCACTACCACCTCCTGGCAAAAATTTAGGACATTTTAAACTCAAAAGTCTCGTTTATTTTTTTTTTTTTTAACCATCTACGTGTTCGCATGTGTTTGGCCCTACACGTGCAACAACACATGGGGATGTTGGAACAACTTTTTGGTACTCAAGTTCTTCACCATGTGGGTCCTGGGAATTTAGGCTCTCAGGGTTGGAAGCAGGAACCTTCACCCATTGAGTCATCTCCCCAGCCCTTTAAAAAAAAGAAAAAAATATTACTGAGTTTTGGTGTGACATACCTTTCTTTAAGTCACAGCACTCAGAAGGCAGAGGGAGGTAGATCTTGAGTTCAAGGCCAGCCTGGGCTACAGAGCCAGTTCGAGGACAGCAAGGGCTACACAAAGAAATCCTGTCTCAAATAATAAACAAAACCAAACATTTATTTGCACACCAAAAAAGTTTGTTTTCCTTGAAGTAACTTGTATTAAACCATTATAACTGGGAGATAGGAGGGGCTGACAGCACTGGGGAGGGAGAGGCAGGCTAGTCTGATATTTGATGCCTGCATTGTCTGTCTAGCATGTTTCAGACACCCAAGACTACATAGGGTAAGAAAATAGTTGGATTGTACTAAGAGATAGATAATGCATAGTAGAGGTGGTAAGACAGGAATACTGCCAAACGTTTGATGCCACCCTAGGCAACAAAGATAACCGTGCTTCAGAATGAGTCTGGTGGCAAACATGATCTGAGCATTGGAGAAGCTGAGAAAAATGGGTCACTCACTTAAGGTAGACCCAGTTTTCAAACATAGAGCCTGTCACCCAAAAATAAGTAGGTAAAATAAAGCATATTATTTTCTCCTATTATGCATGTATGTGTGTATTAAGTCTTTTCCACGGCACATGTGAAAGACGGGACAAATTTTGGAAGTTCTTTCCTCCATTAATGTCAGTTGTGTCTCAGGATTAAACTCAGGTTATCAGATTTGGCAAAAGTGCCTGCTGAGACATTTTATTTTGTTTTGGTTCTTTTTATTTATTTTGTTTTTAATAAATAAAAGGGTACTGTTTATTTAATAAACAAAAGGTGTAGCTATGGAGTCTAGGCTGGGGAAATTTGTATTCTTTGGAAATCATCTGACCTGAAACCAGTGGTAGTCCTCTTGTCTTTGACTTCGAGACAGGGTTTCTCTGCAGCTTTGGAGCCTGTCCTGAAACTAGCTTTTGTAGACCAGGTTGGCTTTGAACTCCCAGAGATCCATCTGCTTCTGCCAGCCTGAGTGCTGGGATTAAAGGCGTGCGCTACCACTGCCCCACTTGTCTCTGACTCTTAAGTGAATGGATAAGTGTGTACACCGGGCATGACTTAACATTTAAATCATTGTTTTCCTTTTTGCAGAAGTGATGGGCATTCAACGTAGAAAATACAGATAAAAGTGAAAACTAAATGTTCTTTGTTATAGGATAGGCCCATTGTTAACATGTCCTTTTTAAAAAGCCGTAATTTCTATAAAGAGATTGAAATGGTGGTTTTATAAATAGTCAAATTCTCAATTTGCTGTTAGTATAAGGAACTGCAGAATAGGTTTTGCTTTCTTGTTTTCTTAGAGTTATTTTATATATACAAGTATTTGCCTGTGTATGTATGTACTAGAGCCTGGTGATGAAGGAGGTTAGAAGAGGACATCAGATTCCTTTAAACTGGAGTTAGTTAGACATGGGTTACTAGGAACTGAACCTTATCTTAAAACGGTTTGTTTCCTTGACAGATGCCGTAGTTAGTGCTATCTGGAAGGCGCTAATTAGCTTGGTGAAGTCAGTTACTGAGTCAGGTAAGCACTATTACATTGCTAAGTGACCTTCACAGCTGCAAGTGCAGTGCTTCACTTGCCAGTGTAAACCTTATTTGTATTACGTTTATGAAATTAATCTTTTAATCCTTTAACAAGTTGCTTAAATTGTTTAATTCAAATAAAATTTTCATAGCTCTTAGTAGATATATACTCACCTAAAACATGTTTGGAATTATAGCCTTTTTTTATTATTTCATAGGAAACAGAAAAGAAAGATCAGGTTCTGAAGTTTTGACTCTCTTACTAAAATCTTTGGAAAACATAGTGAAGTCAGAAGTATTTCCTGTACCAAAAACACTGGTAAATATATTTATAAATTGCCTTAAAGTCCAATTCTGAGATTCAGTTTATATTGATACTGTTCAGTTAATGTTTGGCACATACCTATAATACCAAATATTGACTAGTAATTTAACTGTATTTATTGTAACTGCCATTCAAATGTCATTTGAAACCTGCATCGTAAATAGCTGTAGCAGTAGCAGCTACAGACATCTACAGTGTTGTTAAAGGGAGACATGCAACTTAACAAATTTCAATGTTTATGGTGCTTGGTAACAATAGCAAACTGTCAGTTTTTAAGTATGCTTTAAAAACTTCAATAGTAGGAATGAAAAAAATAAGTTGGAAAAAATAACGTAGTTTTTATAATAGTGTAACAAATACACCGTGCTGGTATAGCATAGTAGATGGTATCAAGGACTAGAACAAATTAGGTTGAATCTTTGTCTAACTAAGGGAATTTGGACAATTAATTGCCTTGCTTATGTGGCATATCAGTTCTGAATTTATATTTGTAAAAAGTGTACTTAGTAGTTTAAATAGTTAAATGAGTTTATATTTACAAAGCAGTCTGGACAAGGCACAAATTAATATTGTCAACTTTAGTGTATTTCCAAAATCGGCTAAAAATGTCTTTACTAAAGTAACTATTAATGACACTTAACACCTTGTAGTTCATATTATTACAAGCACAGGAAGACTTGGAATAGTTTAGGAGACTCTAGCATCTTTAGATTTATAATCTGAGAATTGACTTGTAGTTAAGTTAACAAGCTGTTTAAATAGGCCTTTTAGGCCTGTTTGGTGTGTGTGTGATTTTTGTTAGTTTTTCGAGACAGGGTTTCTCTGTAGCTCTAGAGCCTGGCCTGGAACTCACCAGGCTGTCCTCGAACTCACAGAGATTTACCTTCCTCTGCCTCCTGAGTGCTGGTATTAAAAGGCCTGCACTACCACCACCGAACTTGCAGAGTTTCTTATAACAATGAACTACTATGAAGGTCCATTTTTAGAAAAATAGTTAAATTATGGATATTTGTTCATGTATTTGCTTTTTATTCTAATACAAAAACTTATTTTCTCTTTGAACTTTTGAAATAAGGTAAACATAAACAATAGTTTGAATATAATGTAAACATTATACACAATAGTCTATGAATATACTGTAATGAATCACAATGTAAATATATAATATATAAAGAATATACTATAATAAATTACAAGTGATGATTACTTAAGTTAGAAACATAGATGATGTAAAGTTTTTATTGAGGAACAGATTTTTATCGCTAACTATTGTAAAATCTTTCTTTCTTAGGTTCTCATGGAAATTACAATTAAAGAACTTCCTCAGAAAGTATTAGGTTCACCAGCATATCAGGTTGCTAATATGGATATTCTTAATGCAAGTATCTTAAATGTAGTGTAGTGATATGATAAAGATTGGCAAAACAAAAATTCCTTTAGATTTCTTAAATGACAATTGAAGTTGGTTGGTTACGTTAAAAACCTTGTATGCCGAATAATAGGTTGCTGTGAAAAATTAAAGATGGCACGGTGCTATCAGATGACCTTTTTCTTCCCTGGGTTTATTATTGGACTCGAAAGAACGTTTTCTGTTTGTATGGAGTAATATTACTGGCTACTACTAAAGTATTTGAAAGCTTAGTAATAATTAGCTTAGTAGTGTGAAATTTGTTGTTTGTTGTTTGAAACATGGGTATTCTGAGTCCAGCAAGTTCTAGGGTGTGTCACCTGATGCCTCACCATCTTTGATTTCTCATGGGAGAACTAAGATCAGAGAATAGCATTGGATTTGGTTTTTTTTTTTTTTAATTTTTCTTTACTGTTCATTGAATTTTATTAGCTTCTTTGTGTCTCAATGTGGGAGAGCAGTACTTTGAGCTGCTAGGAGGTGTTAGATTCTCTTGCAGCTAGTTACAGGTGGTTGTGATCTACCTAATGTGGGTACTGGGAACTGAAGCCTGGTCCTTTGTAAGAGCAGAACACTCTTAACTACGGAGCTATCTTTTTTTCAAAAGAAAAAAAAAATTAAGCCCTAGTTGGCCTAGGGCTTGCTCTGTAAACCAGGTTTGCTTCTAAATCTCAAACTCATACATAGTGCTATTGTCATACCTGGCTTGTTTTGTTTTGAAGACAGAGTCTCATTAGGTATCCCATACTAGCCTTGAACTCAAGATTCTTCCCCTTCAGTTTACTGGCTGTTACAATTAAAAGTGTGTGCCTCTATGCCTTGCACTGTGTAGTTTTTGAAATAAACTGCTGTTGCCATCATACTCTAACTAAGGCTAAAAGCTTTCATTCTAAAATAAATCATATTAAATGCTTGTAGAAAACAAACTTTTACTGGGAATTGTGACTTTGTTTTCTTTTCAGGGAACTCCAGCTTTGTTCTTAATCCAGTTAATTTTTAACAGTAATCTTTTAGAATGTGGTGTTGCAGATGAAAAGTAAGTTTGCACCTTGCTTTTTATTTTAAGTCCTGTCACGGTTGCATGAGTATCAATCATGGTGGCCTGGAATCACTATGTAAAGAGACTGACTTGAACTGATTTCTCCTTTCTCCACTTGCTAATTTCTAGGATAGAAGTGTATCACTGTGGCCTTTTTGATTTTCAATGTTTTTATTTAGACCGTGTTTTTATTTAGCATCATGTTTAACCTGGCTATGTAGAGCAGGCTGTGCTTGAGCTCAGATCTGCCTATCTCTGCTGGGATTAAACTGTACAACTAATCCAGTCCATTGCCTGGTTTTTCCCTCTTTTTCATGAAAGATGATTATATAATGAATGAGATTAAAATTTGGTTTTAGAATTAAAAGTTTTTCTTATTTAAACATCCTGTCTATATACAGCCAAAGTTTGCCTCAAACTTGTGGCAGTTCTGCCTCCACTTCCTAGGTTACAGATAGATAACCCACTAAGCTCAGTTGGTCATTTTGTGTTTTGTGTTGTGGCTTTATAGCCCAGGGCCATCTTATTGTAGATCTTTTTGTGTCTGATTCCCCAATGCTGGGGTTTGTCACCAGGTCTTGTGTTAAAGACATTTGTGTGTGTGTGTGTGTGTTTTGCCTGCATGTGTGTCTGCACCATGTATATGACTTTTACTGCCTTTGGAGGCCAGATTCCACGTCAAATCACTTGGATGTGGAATTATGGATGGTGGCAGTGTGGGGCAGGAAACTAACCCAGATTTTGGAAAGAACAAGTGCTCTTGAGTTTTCTCTAGCTCTTATGTCATAATTTGATATTTGGGGTACGTGGGTAGCTGGTTGTGATTAGAGGCTGGTAGTTGTGTTAGAGCCTAGGGAGATAAATAAAAAACAGACTTCATTTCTTGTGTTCAATTGTTGATTTTAGAATTTTGCTAATGCATAAATGTCTTTCTGGATGAAGTACTCATTCTGATACATTGTTCTAATTTTCTAGGTTTTTTCTTAATCTGGAAACACTTGTAGGATGTGTACTTTCTGGTCCAACTTCGCCATTGGCTTTTAGTGATTCTGTACTGAGTGTGATTAATCAGAATGCGAAGCAGTTGGCAAACAAGGAGCATCTCTGGAGAATGTGGAGTATTATAGTCACTCCTTTGACTGATGTGATTCATCAGGTACTGCACAGCTGCTGTGGCTCCCTCCCTGGGGTCTGGACTAACCTTTGTAGATCAGGTTGAACTTGTGCTTGGCACAGTCCCCTGCCTCTGCTACCACCATGCTAGTTTCTCCCTATTTTGAAAGATCACAAGTAATGGGTTTAAATAAAAATTAAAAATACTTAATTTTTTTTTGAATGGTAGCAGGGGCTTTTATGAGTTCATTTGACTAATTTCTTTTTAGTCTTTCCCTACAGCCAAGAAATCTTTTTTTTAAAAAAAATATTTATTATGTATACAATATTTTGTCTGTGTGTTTGTCTGCTTTCCAGAAGAGGGCACCAGACCTCATTACGGATGGTTGTGAGCCACCATGTGGTTGCTGGGAATTGAACTCAGGACCTTTGGAAGAGCAGGCAATGCTCTTAACCTCTGAGCCAACTCTCCAGCCCCCTCTGACTAATTTCTTATGAAATATTTTGAGGTTCTGTGTTTTTTTAGATGCTGTCCCTCTATAGCAGCTTTCTTTAGAACAGGCTGGCCTCAGACTCATAGTCTTCTTTCCTCAGCTTTCTAAATGCTGTGATAACATGTGTGAAGTATAACTTACAGCTTGGGAGCTTAGGGTTGTTTCAGAATTTAAAATCAGTGTCTCAGTTAAGGTTTTTATTGCTGTGAAGGCACACCATGACCACCGCAACTCATTAAAAAAACGTATTTAACTGGGGTGGCTTACATTTTCAGAGATTTAAGTATTATGGTGGGGAGCATGGCGGCATGCTGGCAGACATGGTGCTGACTACAGTCTTGATTAGAAGGCAACAGAAGACTACCTCACTGAATGAGGCTTGAGCAAAGGAGACCTCAAAGCCCACCCCTGCAGTGACACTTCCTCTAACAGGGCCACACCTAATCCAACAAAGCCACACCTACTAGTACCACTCCTTTCTGGGACAGTTTTCTTTAAAAACACCACAATCAATATACTGTTTTCTGGGGGTCCTAGAGTCTCCCTGTCCCTGTTTGTTTCTCTTCCATGTCTCAGTTCCCAAAGGTTTTGGAGAACATATTCACATGAACAGGTGGTGAAAACAAGAGAATGTTTGTTTTTTAAATTAACTGTTTTATGTTATACTAGAGTGAAGCCCAAGAAAAAAAGTACTACCTCTCCAGATCACTGGGCTCTACTTCTAGCTCCAGTAATAAATAATAAATAAATAAACCTATACTATCAGAATTCTGAAGACTAGGAGTCTGGTTTTCAGTTTTGGAGCCCTGAGAGAATCTGGCCTTCATCTGTTAATAGTGGTAGCCAGCAGTCCATACCTTGAATAGTATCCACATAATTTCAGCTGTCTGCCATGGCAGGCGGATTGCTATTTGTTTTTATGTGACCTCATCATACTTGAATATGATCCCATCCTGAGTCTGCATAGGGTTTTAGTTCATCTCACTGAGGTCATACTTGTATCTAGGCTAAGGCCAGGTAGGATTTGAATTAGATGGTCATATGTCTAACTCCATATTTTGTATTTCAGACTAATGAAGTTAATCAAGGTGATGCCTTAGAACATAATTTTAGTGCCATCTATGGTGCATTGACTTTACCAATAAACCATATTTTTTCAGCTCAGACATTTCCCATGGTAAGAATGTATATTGCTTCTGTAAGGGTTTTGTGCCTTTCTGGAAATACTACCTTTATATGTGATTAGCACTAACTCTAATTTTTCTTGAAATTAGAATTGTGGGGTGGAGGAATACTTGTGCGAAGGCAAAGACGGTGAAATAGGCTTTTTTGACTTTTGACCTATGGTAATTTCTGATACTGTTCACCTAGACTATAATAGGGAGTTATAACAGGTCCCTCTGACACCTTAAATGTCTCACTTCTTTTCACAGTCTCAAATGTATTAATCCTGTTATTTTTAATATGCTGGTGTCAGTTTACCTAACTTCTGTTTTGTTATTAGGCTACCATGAAGACTTTACTTAAAACATGGTCAGAATTATATAGAGCATTTGCACGCTGTGCTGCTTTGGTGGCAACAGCAGAAGAGAATTTGTGCTGTGAAGAGCTTTCTTCTAAAATACTCTGCAGTGTGGAAGACGAAGTCCTTTCAGTGAGTTTCCCCCTGTACTATATATGTTGTAAATTGGAGATAACATGAAAAAAAGTTTACTAAAGCACAGGTGCTAGAGGTCCAGTTGATGTAGAGAAACACAAGTCTTTACCTTGGGGTGCCTCCTTATTTTAACTACAGTGTCTGTGTACTCACCTCCGTACAGATTAGTTACAAACTTTTCTCTACATCAAAGTACGAGTCTTGATTAGGCCTGAGTTAAAATCCCTATATGAAAAGGAGAATGCAATCTGCTGAGTGTGTCTGCATGGAGCTCTGTGTGTGTCTCCCCTTCTTGCTATAGATAATGTGAAATCATCTTTCTTTGTAGAATTTACTGGGTGGAAGTAGTTGGCATGGAAAGGAAAGCATATTGAACAGCTTTTTTCCTTTTGAATGGATCAAAATTCCATAACCTGCAGCTTTCTTGGGGATGGGGGAGAAGCCCAGCTTTTGCCTGTTTCTGACATCAGAGAGAAAATTTATGGGCTTTGACCTTTAGAGAGGGATGTGACTGCTGAGTCAGACTTTCCTGCAGCACTTGGGTTGGCAACTTCACTGTGTTCTCTTTTGCCACTTGATTGATGCTTCAAGACTTTGGCATTCTGGTGAGCAGGCCCGAACCCCTATATGACTTCACCACTCATGCACTTTTGACCAGGCATGAAATTACCTCCTTGTAAAGTACATGTCAAATCCAACCAGAAAGCAGTTATTGAAATGGCAATACAATAACTGTTGCTTCTGTCCCATTGCTGGGATTAAAGGCAGACTCTACAGCGCAGCCAGCTGCCATTGGTCATTCTTTTCAAAGCTCAAGCTCTTCCTTTTGTTGATTCTTTGTGTTGATGTTTGTTCCCTGATTTTGATTATCCCTATTTACTGTTTTGGGGTTTGGATTGTTCCTGTTTTTCTTGGGTCTTTTGGAGCATCATTAAGTTATTAATATGATCTCACATTTTGATATTAGGCCTTTAATACTTTTCCTCATGACTGTCTTTTATGTCCCATAGATTTGGTGTGTTAAATTTTTCTTCATTTTTTTTTTATAGTTTTGCTACTGATACCTAGCTTTAGAATACAGGATATTTTAATTTTGTTATCTGTTGAGGCTTCCTTTGTGTTCTAATTGGTGGTCAGTTTTGGAGGAAGATCATGGACTCTGCCAAGAAGAGTTATTCTTCAGTGTTTTTGTCAATCTATAGTATTGAGTCCATTTGCTGTATGGAGTTGGATTGTTTAGTTTTTGTCTAGATGACCTGTCTTCTATTCAAGTCACCTATTATTATCTCAGTGTTGGGGTTATCTGTGGCTTTACATCTAAAAATTTTTATCAAATGGATATACCTGTGTATGTGCATATATTTAGGATTGTACTATCCTTCCTCTTGGTGACCTTAGCTCATTTGAGTTATTTTGGTTTGAGTCGTGTCAGATACTAGAATATACTTGTTTCTTAAATCTGTTTCGAATACCTCTTTACTTTTACCTTAAAGTGGTTTCTGTCTTTGGTGAAGTATGTTTCTTGGAGGCAGCAGAGATGGGTCCTATTTTTTAACACCATGTGCTCCTCAGTTTCTTAAATGCAGGTGAGTAGGTGTTTTTTGCCTCCATGTATGTCTGTACTATCTGCATGTACTGCCCATAGAGGAAGGAACTGGACCTGAAGTTAGATTGCTAACCTCCCTGTGGGTGCTTGCTCTAGAAGAGCTGTGCTGCAAATGTTCTTAGCCTCTGGGCCTCCTCTCCTGGCCTAGTCTTACCACTTTGTTGAAGAATTGAGGAAGTTGCTGTTCAGAGTTTTGAAAGATTTATGTTAATTTCTGCTCCTCTCCCCCACCTCCCTTTTATTTTGAGACAGGGTAGCTCTGAACTTGCTCCATAGACTAGGCTGGCCTTGAACTCAAAAGACCCGCCTGCCTCTGCCTCCTGAGTGTGCTGGCCTTTTATTTGTTTGTTTGGTAAGGCATTTTTCTTTCTTTCCTTTTTATTTTTTTAAAGATTTATTTATTAAGTATACAGTGGTGTGCCTGCATGCATGCTTGTGGGCCAGAAGAGGGCACCAGGTCTCATTTCAGGTGGTTATGAACCACCATGTGGTTGCTGGGAATTAAACTCAGGACCTTTGGAAGAGCAGGCAATGCTCTTAAACTCTGAGCCATCTCTCCAGCCCCAAACTTGGGTCCTTTAGAAGAACAGTCAGTACTTGTAACCACTGAGCCATCTCTCCAGCCCCGGAAAGGCATTTTCTGATTTTTTTTTTATCCAAGTATTGCTTTTTTGTTCCTTGAGACCTCTTGGTTGTATTCAAATTGAAGTATTTACCTTGTAGAACTCACTTGGTGGTCAGAAATTTCTTTAATCTGTGTTTATTATAAAAAGTTTTTATCTCTTTTATTTCAGGGAGGGGTGATAGCAGTTTCACTAAAGAAATTCTCCTACGGGCTGGAGAGATGGCTCAGAGGTTACGAGCACTAGCTATTCTTCCAGAGGTCATGAGTTCAATTCCCAGCAACCACATGGTACCTCCCAGGTACCTATAATGAGATCTCGTGCCCTCTCCTGGCATACAGGCATGCAGAACGTTGTATACATAATAAATAAATAAATCTTAAAAAAAAAAAAGGAAAAAGAAATCCTCCTGCTTCTCTCTACTCAGTGCTGGGATTAAAAGTGATGCTACCATGTCCAGCATTTTGATTTTTAGAGTTTTGCTGGGTAAAATAGTCTTTGTTGACTGGGAATGTGTCTTTCTAGGCACTTTTGGCTTTGGGCTTTTCTGTTACATAATTAGGTGTTAGTTTGACACTTGAATTGCCCCTTTAGTAGCTTTTCAATATGCTTTCTTTTATTCTGCCCTCTTCCCACGTCCCTTTCCCCCAGGATAGGGTTTCTTTGTATAGCTTTGGCTGTCCTGGAACCAGCTTTGTAGACGAGGCTGGCCTCAAACTCAGATCCATCCTCCTGTCTCCACCTCCCAAGGGCTGGGATTAAAGGTGTTATGCCACCAGCGCCCAGCTGAATTATTTAAACTGTTATGGGCAATTTTATTTTTTGGTTCTATTTGGAATTCTGTCGCTTTTGCCTGATGGGCATCTTTTTCTCTAGGTGTAGAAAATTTTACTTTAGCTGGGCGATGGTGGCGCACACCTTTAATCCCAGCACTCGGGAGGCAGAGGCCGGCGGATCTCTGTGAGTTCGAGACCAGCCTGGTCTACAGAGCTAGTTCCAGGACAGGCTCCAAAGCCACAGAGAAACCTTGTCTTGAAAAACCAAAAAAAAAAAAAAAAAAAATTCCTTTATAATTATTGAAAGTAATACTCTGACTTAGGTAAAGTAGTCTTTTTATGGCCATAACCCAAAAGCTAGGTCTTTCCATGGTGTCCCAAAGTATATTTGTGGATTTTGTAAATTTGTCGTTACCTTCACTGAGTGGTCCAAATTCTCCACCTTGTGTTTTCTTTATTAGTAAGTAGTCTGTTAGTAACGCTTTCCACTGAGATTTTTATTGGTTCACAGAACGTTTTCCAGCACCATTTCAGCTTGGCTTTTCTTCAGTAATTGACATCTTTATCTTTTCTTGTTGTTCTCTGTAACTTTGTGACCTGTCCTGGAATTCTTGTAGGCCAGGCTGGCCTTGAACTCCCAGAGATCTGCCTGCCTCTGCCTCCCAAGTGCTGGAATTAAAGATGTGAGCCACCACTGCAGCAGTAAATTATATCTTTTTTATTGAATTATTTTTTTATGTCTTATATTGGCAGCCTCATTTCATTGATCTTTGTTTTCATTCTCTTGGAATATAACCAGTTTTAAATTTTTTTGGAAGCCCTTCCAGATTCTTATTTGGATCCATTAAAATAAGGTTTTATTTTTAGAGAACAGATGCTGTCTTGGACTTTTGCCTTTTTGTTTCTGTGCTGGGACTTAGTATCTATAGTTACTTTGAATGGAAGTTTGGGTGTGGGGTTGAGGGTCTGAGGACTGGATAACTGTGGGCTGGAGGGTCAAGGACTAGAGATCACTCGTCTGTCTGTCCTATGGATTATTTCTCTCTCCACCTCATGAGTGCTGGTGTTACAGGTGTGACTTATCGTACCCGGTTTACTTGGTCAGGCTTCATACATGCTATTCAGGGACTCTACCATACCAATTGTCCTAATTAATCTTCCGTTGATTTTATTTTAGAAATTAATATTAGGGTGGGGACATGGGAATCTGTTGTAGAAGTCAAGGCCAACCCTTTCACAATAGGTTCTGGGGTCAGGTGTGTGTGGCAATTGCTTTTATTTCCTGAGCCATCTTAAACCCTTCTCCTTGGTGGGTTCACATGAGGACATAGTGTCGGATGGGGGTGTGGGGTGTAATACCTATGTGCATGTACACGTCAAAGGAGAGTTTTAGCTGTCTTGGTCTATAATTCCATTTTATTCTCTTAAGTCTCTTACTGAACCTGGAGTTTCCTGTTTGACTGTCAGCCAGCAAGCCCAAGCTATCTTCCGACTCTGTTCCTTACAGTGCTGGGTTACAGGTGTATGAATCCATCCCCAGTTGTGTGTGTGTGTTTTGAGACAAGGAAACACTGTAGCCCTGACTGGATTCCAATTTAATAGAATTTACATAGGTAAGACTTTATATTGCTGACATTCCAAGCCTTGGTTACTGTGCCTGACTCTTCTGTTTTGTTGGTAACCGTTTTATAACTTTGATTAGCATTTCTGATCTACACAGCACATGCATGCGTGTTAGTGTATCTGTTGAGTCAGAGGGCAACTGGGGAGTCAGTTCTCCTTCCACTATATGGTTCCTAGGATTATACTCAGACTGTTAGCTTTGGTGGTAAGCGCTTTTACCCACTGAGCCATCTCACTAGCCTTCTTAGATTTTTGCATTTTTGAGACAGGGTTTCTTTTTCTTTTTTTTTTTTTTTTAAAGATTTATTAATTCTGCCTCGGTGTATGCCCGCACGCAGGAAGAGGGCGCCAGATCTCATAACAGTTGGTTGTGAGCCACCATGTGGTTGCTGGGAATTGAACTCAGGACCTCTGGAAGAGCAGCCAGTGCTCTTAACCACTGAGCCATCTCTCCAGCTCTGAGACATGGTTTCTTTGTGTAGCTCCTGACCTGGAGCTGACCTGGAGCTTACTCTGTAGTCCAAGCTTGCCTTGAACTCAGGAGATCTACCTGGCTCTGTTCCCCTATGTTCTGGGTTTAAAGGTGTGGGCCTGTAGTGCCTGCTCTATGTAAGCTGGGAGCTAGGCTGGAGACACACAGACGTCCTTGAAACAAGAAAGCTACTTATGACAACTTTATTGTGCTCCAGGGATCTTTAACTGATAGCCTTGCCCACCTGCAAAACCGGAATTCACTCCCCTGCCATCAGGAACTCATTAGGGTCTCCTACTCAGAGCAGCTGCAGGCACAGGAAATAAGTTGTTTATTCTGTTCACTCCAGCAGACATAGGGTTTGAGGCAGGCAAAGAAAGTCACAAGGGGCCAGGGGTCTGCAGCCCCCAACATGGGCCAACATCACACCAGGCTGTTGTTAGATTTTTGAACATTTTGAATTAATGAGGGCATCGATTAAGGACAGTGCTTGTTTGGTGAATCCATATCCTTTTAGTTTTTGGACATTTGGATATGATGATGAATACTTTTGATTTTGTTTGACCTAGATTGCTTTGTTGAGCCTGGTATCAGTTCCCACTATGGAATCCTGTCTCTCATGGATATATTTGGATCTCTGAAAGTGCTTAAGAGAAACTCTCTGAATCCCGTGCATTCCATGGACGTCTTGTGAACGTCGATAGTTCATCCTGTTGGTGGAGAATACCTTTTTCTTCTCTGTACTCAAATTTTTTGTTGGAGGTGTACCTCGCCTGTAGATATTGTGGGAGGGGAAAGCTCTGTGTTTTCTACCAGTCTTTCTGCATCACATTTTTAGATTCTGTTATTTCTTTTGTTAAGGATGAGGAAGAAATGTAGAGGAGCTCATTTAGCGTTAGTTAGCGGCTTTCATTGTGTTTGTATTCATGGGGCTTAATATTATCAATTTTCAAGACTTGGAATTATGTAGGGGTGTGTGTGTGTGTATGTATGTATGTGTATGTGAGAGAGAGTGAGAGAGAACGTGTGTGAGTGCGGTTGCCCATGGAGAATGGAAGTGGCTGTTTGAAACCCTGGAACCTCCTCCTGTAGGTGTATTATTTTTCTGCACCTCCACAGCTGAATTGACACTCTAGTTTTGAGGGTGGGGTTTTAGGTGGAACTATGGCTAAGACCTTGCACAGATCCCAATCAGTCAATAAATAAATAAATAAATAAATAAATAAATAAAGATGGGATTTATTAGTGGATATGACTTATTTTTGGTACTATAAAGATCAATAATTTTCTCTGAGTGTTGAGAAGCACAGTGTTTGCCATAGAACACCTAACTGGGAAGTACTTAATGACCATGTATTTGTAGCATAATAAAATTTTTGTATGTGAATTGGCACTTGAATACTATTCCTGTAGTAAGGGTTTCTGATTGTGGTACTTACATTTTTTTCCTAGGATTTGTTATTCTTGGACAGGATCTCTCAAATTATTATTGTAATGGTTGATTGTATCGACTTTTCACCATATAATGTTAAAACCCAGCCCAAAATCAAATGTAAGTATTTCATAGCATTTCAGGGAAAATTTGTTTGGTTTTTCAAGGCTGGGTTTCTCTGTATTTCAGTTGTATGATTTAGTAATTGTAAAATAGTTGTGGAATTCTGAGGGATAGCAGAAACCGAAATGTATTTTATATTTTCTTTGAAATTCCTTTTTTGGGGGGATTATTTGAGATTTGCCAATTTTTTTTGATTTTTCGAGACAGGGTTTCTCTGTAGCTTTTGGTGCCTGTCCTGGAACTAGCTCTTGTACACCAGCCTGGCCTAGAACTCAAAGAGATCCACTTGCCTCTGCCTCCCAAGTGCTGGGATTAAAGGTGTATGCCACCACCACCTGACCTGGTTTTCATTTCTAATATTAGTCTAGTGATGTTTATTCGGTAATAGTTTATTATTTGAAGGCTTATCTGAGGATGTAGATACAAGAACATGTGTATTTGATGTAGTTAGTTAGCATTTGAATGCAAAATGTAAAAGTAAGTGATATATTGCAAACTCAATCCAATTTTGTCTTAGCACTACAGAGATCTTCAGAATGGTCCAGAAAGAAGAAGGAACCCCTTGGGAAATTGGCTTCTTTATTTAAGCTAATTGTGAGAGTGATCCATTCTCTCCACACTCTGAGCTTCAAGGAATCGTATTCTGATATGCTGGTTAATATTGTTAACTCTGTCATCAGCATGCTTTCTAATATATTTGGACATATTTCCTTGCCTTCTATGATCCAAGAAATATTTGCAACTTTCACAAGACCTCTGGCTTTACTGTATGAAAATTCAAAGTAAGTATTTTCATCTTATTCATGTTGAGTTAAGTATATGATTTTTTTAAAATTTTGGTGTGATTTTTGTGTACATGGTTTATGAATGTGTTATGCACATACATGTTTAGGTCACAGGCTGCCTTTTATTAACTACCTACCTTGCTTTTTGAGACAGGGCCTCTCACTAACTTTCAGCTCATTAATTCCAGCTGCAAACTCTAGGAAGCACCAAGATATTCTCTTTATTGCTAGGTTTGCAAGTCTGTGTCCTCATCTGGCTTTTTATTCAGGTTCTAGGGATCCAAATTCACTCAGGTCCTCATGTTTGTGTGACAATACTTAACCAACAGAGCCTATCTTCTCAGCCTAATATGTGTAATTTAAGTATAATGAGTAATTTTTTGCTTTTGCATCGGCTTTTTTGTCCTGGATGAAATTCTTAGAATATATCTGTATGTATTCTAAAATGTAAAAATTTCAGATAGAAGGACTTAGAACTATTTCATTTGACTTTTTTCTCTCCCTGCAATTTTCAATTTTACATGTGATTTTTTTTTTCATATTTACACAAACATGCTTATTATAAATACATAATACAGATGTATTTTACTTGATACTATGCAATTGAATAATACACTGTATGTAGTTACATACATGAAAACCTCATTCTTTTAATCCCAGTTTCTGATCGGTGGACTCCATTGGTTCTGTATCCAGCCTTGTCTGTCATAGCATTTAAGCATTATTTGCCCATATATCATTGTTTGTATTGACCATGACGTCTGTTAAGCCAAGGTTCTTTGTTTTTGAGACAAGATCTGTTTACTATCCTGGAATTCAATTTGTAGACCAGGCTGGGCTCAAAATCAAGAGATCTCAGCAGCCTATGCCTCTCAAATGCTTGGATCAAAAGTGTGCATCATCACCTGGCCACATTTTTTTAAAAATAATTATTATGATTTAAATGATTTAGAACATTTTATTTTAGAATATAAGGGGAAGCCAGAGCAGTGGCTGAGGCAGTTAAGAGTGTTGAAGATTGGAGTGTAGCTTTCAGCATCCACATTGGGTAGGCTTAAACTGCTGGTAATCCTAATTTCTACTGTTGCTTCTTTTGACCTCTGCCTCTTCCCTGACCTCCATAGGCACCTGCCCACACTTAAATGTGTATGTGGTTCTGTTGAACTAGCTTAGTACAGCACTAGCCTAGTGTGCACAGACCTAACTGTGCACAAATGACAGCACTTGGACAAGTAGTTAGTCACAGGCACTTGAAGTCTGTTCTAGGTGTTTTTAAAGATTTGTTTTCTAAGTGTTATGTTTACTTCATTTTTGATATTTGATTCTTGGGATATTTTACATTACTATGTGACTGTTTTTCCTTATTTTTTTGTGGCTCTGTGTCTTCTCTGTGAGACTTAGCTTGATAACTAGTGCAGTGATGGCATCTTGAACTATTAACGATTTTATCTGTCTTCTCAGGCTTGATGAAGTTCCTAAAGTGTATAGTAGTCTGAACAACAAGGTAAGTAGATCGTGTCCATAAAATACACTTTATCCTAAGGATAACATACAGTTTCTTTCTTAAACATAATTGATGTTAAATGCATGTCGTGGTGTGAGTGGAAGTCAGAGGACATGTGCAGGAGTTGGTTCTCTCCTACCGTGTAGAATCCAGGACTGAAATTAAGCCTATGAGCTTTAATGTCAAGTGCCTTCACTCCTTGTCTTACTGCATTTATTGGCATGCGTGTATAATTATGGATAAATGTATGCTATCTTAGAGGTCAGAAGAGGTGTCATCTCTCTGGAGTTGACACTGTGGGTGCTGTTAACCACTGAATTCCCAGCCCCATTGCTCCATTTTTTTATGTGGGGTCGTTTTGAGACAGGATTTCTCTGTGTACTAGCCCTGGCTGTCCTCAAACTTGCTCTGTAGACCAGGCTGTCCTGAAAGAGATCCACCTGCCTCTGCCTCCCAAGTGCTGGGATTAAAAGTTGCTCCACCACTGCCCTTTCCATTGCTTTATTTTTTAATGGTCATAAAATAATAGGGTATGGATACATTCTTTAGTAGTTGGGTTTTTTCTTTAGAATTTACTATTTCGAACTTAAGTAATCCTCAGGTATTAACTCTTATGTAAGGGTTGGCTATAATATTTTATAATTTGCATAGGCAGTTATTAATTGCTATTGCAATTAATAAGAAAACATTTTTTATGTTAAGAAATTTAAAGTAAATTTACCTGATTGTTTTTAAATAGGAGTATATATGTATGGTACCCACGGTGTTGCTTAAAGATGGTTGCTATTTTTTTATTTTTATTTTTTGGTTTTTCGAGACAGGGTTTCTCTGGCTTTGGAGCCTGTCCTGGCACTAGCTCTGTAGACCAGGCTGGTCTCGAACTCACAGAGATCTGCCTGCCTCTGCCTCCCGAGTGCTGGGATTAAAGGCGTGCGCCACCATCGCCCTGCAATGGTTGCTATTTTTAAAATTGAAATAGTAATATGTCTTGGAAAATTGTGTTTAATATACATTTTGCTTCTCCCTCTCTTTCCTAGTTAGAAAAGCTATTAGGAGAAATTGTTGCTTGTCTACAGCACAACTATCCTGGGGCCTATGACAGTGAATTTCTTGGACAACTTTCTCCACTTCTGTGCATAATATTTCTTCACAAGAACAAACAGATTCGAAAGCAGAGTGCTCTGTTGTGGAACGCTACATTTGCTAAAGCAACAACTCTGGTTTATCCTGAGGAATTAAAGTATGTTATCATTGTAACTTCCTATACCTGCTTAATTCATTATGATTATGTAAACCTGTCTTTGGGTACTAGTACAACCTGTGCAGTTTGTGTCCCCAGACTATGTAGTAACCATTAAACTTGGGCTGACTTCTATTAGACTTAACATTTTGTGAAACCAGTATAGGCAACAGAAAAATCTTTAAATAAACAAGGGCAGAGAGTTGTCGATTGTTAAAGCCAGGCATGGGGAGTAGTAATACTATAGTAAAACTTTTTTTTTTTTTTTTTTGGTTTTTCGAGACAGGGTTTCTCTGTAGCTTTGGTGCCCGTCCCGGAACTAGCTCTTATAGACCAGGCTGGCCTCGAACTCCCAGAGATCCGCCTGCCTCTGCCT
>NW_026067917.1:2664703-2685488 GCF_014885135.2 Alexandromys fortis | reverse complement strand
ACAGGGTTTCTCTGTAGCTTTGGAGCCTGTCCTGGAACTCCCTTTGTAGACCAGACTGGCCTCGAACTCACAGAGATCCGCCTGCCTCTGCTGGGATTAAAGGCGTGCGCCACCACCGCCCGGCTAAGCAAGTATATTCTTATACAATGTGCATGCCCGGTGGTTTTGGAGGCTAAAGAGGGCATTGCATTTCCTGGAACTGGAGTTATGAATGGTTGGGGCACTATGTGGATACTGGAGATTGAACCAGGGTCAGAGCAATCATTGCTTTTAACCATTAAGCCATCAGTCCACTACTCTCATGGGTTTGCGGGTGGGGGGTTTGTTTGCTTGCTTTTATCATTTTGAGTTTATTTTGAGACAAGGTTTCACACTTGTAGCATAGCTTGATGTTGAACACTTCGTGATCTGTCTCACCTTCTAGTATGCTGGAATTACAGCTACAAAGCCTGCTATATGCCTTGCTTGACGTTTAAGTTGAAAGAGAATGCTGTGAAAGGTATAGAGGAAAAACTCAAAATATTTTCTAGTTTCTCAGTGTTGTATACATGTAAGTAAGATACATAAACTAGGTATAATTGCTACATAACAATTATAAATAGGACTGGCACTGTATTTCCTTAGTGTACCTGAAACCGTGGGCTTTATTGCCAGCACAGCATAAACTGGACATGATGGATTCAGAAAGAAATTCAAGGTTATCGAGCTAAATCACAAGTTTGAGGCCAGCCTGGGATTCATGAGAACCTGATTCATAATTAATAATTTTTTTTAAATATTTATTTATTTATTATGTATACAATACTCTGTCTGTGTGTATGCCTGCTGGCCAGAAGAGGGCACCAGACCTCATTACGGATGGTTGTGAGCCACCATGTGGTTGCTGGGATTTGAACTCAGGACCTTTGGAAGAGCAGGCAATGCTCTTAACCACTGAGCCATCTCTCCAGCCCCCCATAATTAATATTTTTAACATTATGAGTGTACTTTACTTAATATCTTTGTACTTATTTTTAAAGACCAATATTAAGAGAAGCCAAGCAAAAAGTTTTGCTTCTGTTGCCTGGTTTGGAAAACGTTGAAATGATGGACGAATGCAGTGGGCCATATTCAGATGCAGTAAGTTGATTTTTTTTTACTTCAATTTGAGTAGTTTGGTTTAAGTAAGAATTTGAACAGGAAAGAATTCAGTAACACCACCTGTTTCTCATTCCACATGAAGCTTTCCATTCAGGAAGGAATGTGTGCTTTTGTTTATAATCAGGAGAAAAATTACAGAGGTTTTCTGTGGGGTTTTTGTTTTGTCTAAAGTATTCTCACCAGAGAAAACAGCTTATTACTATTTGTTCAACATAATTTAGTGTGTAAAATTCTCTATCTGCTGTAAAAGAAAAATGTGCTGAATATGTTTATGTTCTCTACCTAGTGATAGTAAGAAATTTTATACCAGTTTAAATGAATAATCATTAGACTGTAATTTTGATAATCAAAAGAAGCAAAGAGTAGACATACTTAATATGTTCATTTTTTTTCTTAATAGACAGAAAATTCACAATTAAATGTCAAGATAAGTGGCATGGAAAGAAAATCAAGTGGAAAAAGATACTCCTTTTTGGCACGGACTAAGGATAAAAAAGAAAATACAAAGCTGTCGGCCAAAGTATGTTTTCAAAAGTGTATTTACTGGAATTTTAAATCATGTTGGCTAGCTTTCGGACACAAACCCTCTTATTTGGAGGAAAGAGCTGTGGAAGACCAAATAACATTTTGGGTTTGTGGTATAATGTTAAATACAGGCCTTACAGAACCTGTAGTGATTTCTTCTTAGTAATGACAGATCTGTATGATGCTTAGCCTCATGGTCATTCTCAGTATTATATGTAGGCACCTTTCCTGAGGAGAGCTGAAAGGATGAATCAACAGCAAAGTGTATTGCATGACAATAATTTTGATCCTTTGATTAGAACTTTATGTTGCCTAGTAAAACGTGTATATCTAATTCCATAGAATTACCTCTTAAAAGGCTTACTACTATATCTTCTGAATATTAGAGGTAGGAGAAAGCCAAGGGCATTTCTTATTGTGAATATTGTTTTATTTGTGTGCTTCTGGTCTTAACAGTTGTAGTCTAAGACAGAATCTCATGTTCAGTTTAACCTGGACTTCATAAATAGACCTTATCTTCAGATGAGAAGGATGTATGTCAATTTCAAACTGTAATTAGAATTAAAATAATACCATAGTGTTCGGAAACATAGAAAAATTAGAAAATAATCTGGAAACACATCTTTTTAAAAACCCACAGCTGAAATTAGAATCTTCATCTCCAAAATTAAGGAGTAATAAGCTTTTGGAAGAGGAAAAATCTACTGACTTTGTGTTCATACCTCCTGAAGAAAAAGAGGCAAAGTCAAGGATTTTGACTGAGCACCAGAAAGAAGTTCTCAAGACAAAACGGTTTGTGGGCATTTTTATCTTGACCGCTATGTAACTTCTGTGAGAACTAAGATAATGTGTCATTGTGTCAGGTGTGTTTTTTTGGGGATGCCTTGGAAATCTTACTTATGACATTAGTAATGATAGCTAAGTGCTCTACCACTGGGCCACATCTAGCCAGATCTAGCCAGAGCATACTAAATTTTAATGGCAGATGATGGAACTATACATGGTAGCATTCAATAACATTTTATCTTTCCAGTAATATGCCAACTGTTTCTAAGCTTTAGAGGAGAAAAATCTGTTCTTATATGATTATTAAATACACTTTGGTAGAATTATAACTTTTACTTGATAGTGGGAATATCACCAGGTTTTTAGATTTTTATTTATAAGATTTTTTTTTTTAGGTGTGATATTCCTGCATTGTATAATAATCTGGATGTTTCACAAGACACCTTATTTTCTGCTCAGTTTAGTCAAGAAGAATCTATGTAAGTACAAAACTTTTATGACTAGTTTCATAATTATTTAATTAAAAAATAATCTAATTTGTATAATTGTTTATCTTAGGGAAAGCCACGCTTTAACTGAAAAACCAAAAGAAGATGCCAAGGTAATTAAGGTATAAGCAACATTTGATGCTTTGGTGTTTTTCAAAAATCAGTCATCCTTCTGTTTTGAGGTCTAGTAAATTATAAGGTTGTTGTAGATCTTTGTTTCATTGATAAAATAACAATCTCCTAACTTTGACCTGTACGCTAATGAATTAATTGCACATAAATATGTGTAACTAACTTCTGGAACTGAAAAAGTCCAGGATGGCCTGGAGCTCCTGTGGAGTGGTTCTTCTCAGGCTTCTGCCTCTGCCTCCCAGTAATCCTGGCCTCAGTTGTAACTTTAATTGAACACTGTCAATTTAAAGCACACTGACAGTTCTTTGCTGATTTTGAAACTTTTTCAGTATTTTAAATGTTAGTATATTAAATTACCAAAGTTTACACTTAAGTTTTCCAAGAAAACCTTGATTACCACTGTATTATATTTAAATTTTCCAAAAAAAAAAAACTAATGTTTTACTCTGTTATTTGTATGTTTTTTTGTAGGAAGAGCAAACGGAGAGTGCTGTTTTCATCTCTCAAGATGAAAATTCTGGTATGGATGTACATCCTGAAAAGGCTTCTTTACCAAATGACTCTTGTTCTGTTGCTGGAACCGATTCAGATGCACTGAGCCCCGATATTGATGCGACAAAAAACATGTTAATTTCATCAAAGATAGTGTCAGCTGAATGTTCTAGTATAGAAAGTTCACTGGTGGTCAGTAGTAGTTCAGTTTCTAATGCCACCGTTTCTGGAACTCCTCCACAGCCTGTGAGTCGGAGACAAACCTTTATTACCCTGGAGAAATTTGATGGTTCAGAAAATAGACCTTTTAGCCCATCCCCTTTGAATGACATGTCATCCACCATTACAGTGAGAAATAACCAAGAAAACACAACTAAAACTGATACGCCACCAAAAGCAAGGAAAAGAGAAATGACTTCCTCAAAATCTGATTCAGAAAAATTAGTGAATGGTGGTAAGAAATCAGGCCGGAGGTGGGGTAAAGTTGAGCAGTTGACTAATAAAACGTCTAAGCCTTCACTGAGATCTGAACAGGAGGAACATGCATTAGAAAATAACCCTTCTGATTTGCTCAGTCAAGCAGAATGTGTGTCAGATAATCACAATCATCCTTCTGGAGCTACCCTAGAGCATGAAGATAGAAATACCAAACCTGCGGTAGAAAATGCTTTATTAGAAGTCTCAACAGAAGAGAAAAACATAGGCATTAATATGGGATCTAAAGAAAATAAACTCCCAGTTCCAGCACCAGCAGATCAAATAGTAAATGAAGATAGTCAAGCTGCAGTAGCCCCAAATCCAAAAACCCTCAGACGGTCTTCAAGGCGTCGTTCAGATATAGTAGAGTCTTACACGGACAGCCAAGATAAGGATAACGTTCAACAAAAAAAGGAAAGACGGAAGGAAGAAGAGAAAACAATTTCGAAGAGTCCTCTACATATAAAAGATGACAAGTTGCCTAAGCAAAAACTAACTGCTGAATCCCTTACACAGGAAAATTTGACTGAAAAGGGAAATGGTTTACATGATAAAACTTTAGAAGAACCCAGTGGTAATGCTGAAGTTGATCAAAATAAAAGAAAGCCAAACCAGAACATTAGTTCCGAGGGAGGTGGTACCCAGGACAGTGTAGATAAGTCATCTGAGAAACCTTTGAGAGGACGTACACGTTACCAAACAAGAAGAGCATCTCAGGGGTTGCTTTCCAGTGTTGAAAACTCAGAATCTGATAGTTCTGAGGCAAAGGAAGAAGTTTCTAGAAAGAAACGATCTGGGAAATGGAAAAATAAAAGCAGTGACAGTGTTGATACTGAAGAACAAGAAGAAAAGGTGGTCAAAGATGAATGTATAAAAACTGCGGATGAGACTCATGAAGTTGATGTAGAAACAGCGGCTCAGGTTTTTGAAGAAAATACAAATAGAGTAATTCTTCAGGAGTCTATTGGGCCTTCAGATTCACTGCAAGTTACTGATTCGCCAGTTACAACTGAGGACACAAGTAAGACTAGCAAATGCGTAGGCAACTCACTTGCAGTTACTCCTGTGCCTGAATCAAATCTCAGGACTAGGAATGCCATAAAGAGATTACGAGATACTGATAGCGGTGTGGGAGACTGCTCAAAAATGGAGACATCAGACATTTCTGTGCCTTCTGAGAAATGGAGCCAAGCAGTTGAATGCCAACACAAGAGAAGCAGGAGAGTCAGGAGATCGAAGGGCTGTGACTGCTGTGGGGAAAAATCACAGTATCAAGAAAAGACATTTATTGGGTTAAAGAACACAGAAAGTTGTGCTATGAAGAGCACGGAGACAAAGACTACAGATACGCAAGTACCTGAAACCTGTGAAACTAATGAGCTTGCTGAAGCAAAGTTGGTAGATGAACATCGTGGTATGAGTTTTCATTTGGGTCTTAAAGAAGAGAATGGTACTAGTGATTTAATTAGATCTGAAACTGGGTTGGAAGAAGATAGAAAAAATCTGCCATCTGAAATGGTAAAAGAAAACCCTCATGATACAGATTCTAGTGAAACACTATCTGAAATCCAAAAGTCATATAATGAGAAGTTTAATGCTGAAGACCCATGCTTAAGTGATTCCAAGGATATTTCAGAGAAATATTCTTTAGATAACAAAGTAGAAAGTTCAGAAGCAATTCTGAAAAGAGAATTTGATGTTAGTGACTTAGGGAGGGTATCCAAAGTAATAGCAGGATCCAGTTCAGAGGGTGTTGAAGCTATGGAATTAGATCTAGGAAACGACACATTTGAAACTGCCATCTCTGAAGAGAGTGCCCAAATGGATATTTCTGTAGATACGGCACCAGAGGAAGATGATAAAGATGAATTTGAAACAGTCACAACCGAAATGAATGCTGAAGGAAAAGCCCCTGAGGGTTTTAATTCTGGTATGAGTCTTTCTGATAACATGACACCTTTAAGCAAAAGGACTGTTCAGACTGAGCATCCTGCGAGAGCAGAACCAGAGGGGGATAGTGTTAAGTCTGATTCAGGCTCATGTGAGGAAATGAACAAAGAAATGGAAAATTACAAAGCACCAGTGATAGCTCAATTGAAGTCTGAAGTTGACAACACTGGGGAAGAGGATAGGTACATGAGTGTTAGCACCCCTGCACCTGAAGAAGCACCGGTTGGAAAACTAGATGTCAAAACCGAAAGCTTTGTTTGTGACGCACTTGATAGGAGTTCTGAAGAAGGAACTGTTTATTACAAAACTGAAACAGAAGTTGAACTTAATCAATTGGATGAGACAAAATCAAGTGACAATCAGACTGTAATGGGTAGTGATATTCTGCAGGAAGTTTGTTTCACTTCAGAGAAAGTGGAGGAATTCCCACAGTCTCTGACATCCGAAATGACTTTTGAACTGGTAGCAGAAAGCAGTAATGCTTCTCCTGAAAAATTAGGAGAGCTGGATCCCTCCCTTGGATCAGCAACTGAAAGTCCTAGTGGTATGCAAGCACGGTGTGTCTGGTCGCCACTGGCTTCTCCGTCCACAAGCATCTTAAAGAGAGGACTCAAAAGATACCACGAAGATGAGCTGTCATCACCAGTTAACAAGGTAGGAATGTTGCTGACTGTAATGAGTAATGTTTGCTTGGATATGTGGTCACTGGGCGAAACCTAGTAAAGGGTAAGGGTGTAAGGGTCATGGCCACTCACTGGTTATGTGCTGTGGAAAGGACAGGAAGCCTTTCAAGTAGTCTTTTTGTCCACACTCAACTTGATGTAGGTGTGTATGTGGGCCACTGTTAGCATACTGAATGGGTCCTATTAGTACCTTTCTCTGTGATACAATATATGGAACCAGTTTTAAGGAGCTAGGCATCATGATTGCTGTCGATAGAAAGGCTTAGCACTTACTAAATATGTTCTGAAACATGATGCCTTAAAGGTCACTCTAATCCATGCATATTACATATATGGCCCTCAGCTAGCTAGGGTTATAGTCTTTTGGAAATTGGCCAGCAGGCACTTTTTTAGATTTATTTTTATACTTTTACTTAATGTATATGTTACATGTATGTTTTAGGGTCTGCACAGGAGTGCAGGAGCCTATGAAAACTATAGAGGCATCGGGAGTTGTAAGCTGCTTGATGCGGGTGCTGAGCCCTTAAAAGTACAGTGTGATGTTTTCTTTTTGTTTGTTTTAGGTCTTTTTGACAGGGTTTCTCGGTCTGTTCTGGAACCATCTCTGTAGACCAGACATCTTCAACCTGGCGCTGCTTTCTGAGTGCTGGGATTAAAGTCTTGTTATACCTTAGGACAGGTTTATTGCCTAAGGCAAAACAGGGTATATTTTAGATACTTAGATGTTGCCCATTCTTTAAAATCAATCCTAGATGATATGGAATGATAATAATAATTATGAGTTCTTTGTAGCTCAATGTGAACATATTGTAGACCTTTAGAGAAGCCAAATAAATTAGCCACAGTGAGGTTAAAATAGTTAAGATTGCTGCCTTGTCACCACGATAGTTGTATTGCTTTCAAAGAGTTTAGAGCAGGGGTAGGAAGATAGCTTAGGTAAAGTGCTTGCAAGGCAAGCACGAGGACCTGAGTTCAATTCCCAGAACCCACACTGAAGATAAAAATCCTGGGCTTTGGTGGCATGTGATCTGCTGCTCAGTAAGCCTAGTCTGTTAAGGAGTTCTAGGCCAATGAGAGGCTCCATCTCACAAAAATAAGTTGTACAACATCTGAGGAACAACGCCCTTCCCTTCAAAGTTGTTCTCTAATCTCTACATATAGTCATGGGTCAGTGTGTATGTGTGCGCACACACACTTTCACAAGTTTAGGAGAATGACTAAAGCCAGTTGTTATTGTCTGTAGTCTGTAAACCAATTGGCTATGCAAATTATACAGTATTCTTACAGATTTTGTGTGTGTGCAAGTAGACTGACCTTCCTTTAAGGGCCATCAGCTCATAAAAGATGACACAGAAACTTATTATGAAAGCTCAGCCTTAGTTTAGTCTTGTTTCTAACTAGCTCTTACAATTTAACTCGTATTTTTAAATCTATGTTCTTTATGAACCTCATCTTTATTACACTCATCCTGGTTATTCCACATCTGGCTGCTGTCAACTCTTTCTTCAGAGCTTTCCCTGTTCAGAAATCCCACCTACACCTCCTTTCTAGCTACTGGTCATGTTGCTTTTTATTAAACCAGTCTTAGTGACACATCAGCATAAAGGAATAATCCGTGTGTGTTTGTGTTAGTTTATGCACAAGCCAGTGTTGGTGAGGCCAGAAGAGAGCAAATCAAGACCCTTGGAGCTGGAGTTAGACTTTTGTAAAACGACTCGTTAATGTTGGTGCTTGGATTTGAACTCTGGATGTCATGATTATGCAGCAGTACTTTTAGCCACTAAACTGTCTCTTTAGCCCTTGTTTTAATTTTGAGGCAAAGGTAGCCCCAGACTGGCTTCCCTTTGGAGATCTCCTGCCTCAGTCTCCCAGTTGCTGAGCTTACATGAGTACCACCAATCCTGGATTTTTTTTTTTTTTATTGCGGGGTCTTAGTATGTAGCCCTAACTGGCTTGAAACTTGAAAGACTACACTATGTAGACCAGACTGACCTCACACTTAGAGAAATCTACTTGTCTTTAAGGCCCCCTGAGTGCTGGGATTAAAAGGTTTGAACCATCACACTCTGTTCATTGTACATTTTTAACTTCTGTCACTTCAGAGAGAGTGGAGGGTATAGTTAGAATGACCTGCAGTAGTAAGCAGTATCTAAAAGGCGGAACAACTGTGCAGGAGGCTTCTAGTGAAGTAAGCTTAGAAACACTTGTCTTGCTTTGCTTTTGCAGAAACTCAACACATTAGGTAGGATGTTGCCTTCTTAATGAAAACTTGTCTTGTTCTTAATGAAAACTTGTACTTCCAGGTTAGGCGTGTTTCGTTTGCAGATCCAATATACCAAGCAGGATTGGCAGATGACATTGATAGGCGCTGCTCTGTTGCTAGGCCTCATTCTTCAAATAGCTCTCCCTTAGTAAAAAGTGCTAAAACTTCACCTGCTTCACACTCTAAGGTAAGCTATGGACTTTAAAATATGTGTATATGTA
This sequence comes from Alexandromys fortis, assembly GCF_014885135.2. Lineage (NCBI taxonomy): Eukaryota > Metazoa > Chordata > Mammalia > Rodentia > Cricetidae > Alexandromys > Alexandromys fortis. Next base: position 2,676,331 of record NW_026067917.1, on the reverse strand, counting down.
TTTCTGTAAATAAAACTTGTATTTGAAGATTGCTTTGCTTTGATGGATTGCTTTTCCTGTAGAGGCTTAAGGCCAGTCAGCTATCCCACAGGTAAATCTTAGGTTATCCTGTTCCATTTTCATTTCCAAAAGATTTACAGAGGCTTTTAGTTGTACAATTTAATTTGTAACATTTTAGTTGTCTGGGGTTCTGAATTTTTTTTCCCTCTACTTTCTTCTGTCTAGCATAATACCACTTCAGCCAAAGGATTTCTGTCCCCAGGATCACAGAGCTCTAGATTTAAGAGCTCAAAGAAGTGTTTAGTAAGAAGTGTTTTAGTTTTTATGTAACTTTATACTTTCATGTTCAGTCTCGTAACCTCTGCTTAATGACTTTGTAAATTTATTTTAAGATTACAGAAATGGCCAAAGAACCCATGCTATCCCCAACAACAGAGAGCGTTTACCCAGCTTTGGTGAACTGTGCAGCATCAGTCGACATCATTTTACCTCAGATTACATCAAACATGTGGTGAGTGGTCAAGTTTATGGTTCATACTCTGAGGTGAAGGGATTTTTGTTGTTGTTTTTGTTTTTCAACTTTATTTTGTGCCATTGTTTTGCTAAGACTTCCAGTTTGAGGATGTAGTCCAACTACTAAGGAAAACTGAGCCAGGTGGATTACCAGTTCATTGGCCTTCTTGGGATGACATTTTAGTTTTTTGCAGTAATGATGAGGGTAATCGGGGGCTAGGGTCGAGGCTCAGTTGATGCGAGTGCTTGCTTAGCATTAATGAAGGTATGGGTTTCAGCCTGAGTACTACATAAGCCAGAAGTGCTGGTGCAGGAACGTTAGGGCCAGCTCAAGAGCATTCCTGGCGACACAGTCCATGAGTTTGAGGTGATCTGAAACCTGTGTAATTCTTAGGGAATTGCAAGGGCAAGGGCATGGGCATCCTTTATTACACAGCAGAACACAGTTTGATGTTAGCCAGAACTTTGTGACCCTGTGGATTGTTGACCCACAAGGACTAAATTTCAAAGACAATGTGGAGGGTCACTAAAATAAAATACCTTCATGAGCTTTAACTGTATGAACTTCATGCTTCACACACAGGTTCTGTGTCCTTTAATTTTGGATCCTCTTGTCCATGCTGTTACACGGGATTGAATTGCCAGGCCTGACTTAATGTCTTAATGGTCAGGCTTCTCACATTTAGAATTAATTGGCATTTACTCTCTCACTTTGCTATAGAAGTAAAACTAGGCATTGCATTCTAATATGAATAAGTGCTTAGTATTTCCCACGGTGTTGGCACGGTTTGTATACATATCTGGTTCTGTCCCATTGTAAACCTGAGGAGCAGAAGCATTGTAAAGTAGAAGCTTAGAGAGGTTAGTCTATAAACATTGCATAGCTAAGGAAGTTGTCGTGTAGAGAAGGTCTTTTGTGCTTCAATTATATCCTGTTATGGGTCTTAGAAATATAATTCATATCATTTTGAATTTACCTATGAGTTTTTTGCTTGCATGTATGTCTGTATATTATGTGATCCTGGTACCATAGGAGACTTGAAGATGGTATTTATATATGTTAGAACTGGATTTGCTCCAGTGAGCTGACACGTGGATACTGGAAATTGATCTGGGTCCTCTGGAAGTGCAGCAAGTGCTATTAACCACTGAGCATTCTCTAGCCCCAGACTGCTAAGTTTTAAGAGAATTGTTACATATAACTTGTTTGTTAAATGGTAATTTTTTAAGTTACTAGTCTGAACCCCGGCATAATTCCTAATTAAGACATTCCTTATAGTCCTCTAAAGAATTATTTCAGACATGCACATAGAAGGAAGTCACATTAAAAAGGATCTAGGATAGGATAGGTTAAATGGAAATAGTTTACAGTTGATGAAATGTCTGAGCCATAGACCAGAAGCTGTGGTGTGAAAACGAGTTTCCCATCCTGCTATTCCTGTCTGTTCCAGTGCAGCAGTGAGAACACAGCTATGCTGTTACTAAAATGTAGACTACCGAGAATTACTGGATTTCCATTAGTTCTTAAGCCAGGTACACATTAAGATTCTAGTTTCATTTTATATTCCCCAGATGCTTGTTCACCCAGCTTGTGTGGGCTGGGTGGACTATATGAATAAACTCTTTGAGTTTAAATGGAGAAGTGCTCACAGATATCAGTTAAAAGCATAATTATGTTTTCTTTTTTTCTTCAAAAGGGCAAGAGGTCTAGGACAACTTATCAGAGCCAAGAATATAAAAACAATTGGTGATTTGAGTACTCTTACCGCATCTGAAATAAAAACTCTCCCTATTCGCTCTCCAAAGGTGTTTAATGTAAAAAAGGCTCTCAGGGTATACCACGAGCAACAGGTAAAAACTTGTTATTTGAGTGTTTTGCATACGTGTATTCTGTGTGCCACATGTGTGCAGTGCTTACAGAGGCCAGAACAGGGCACCAGATGCCTTGGAACTGGAGTTACAGATGTTTGTGAGCAGACCTGGAGGTGCTGAGAAACAAACCCATGTTCTCTGAAAAAACAGCCAGTGCTCGTAACTGCTGACCTCTTTCTCCAGCCCAAGAGTCATATTTTAGTAAGCGATTCATCTGGAAGTGGTATTGTGCCTCTCTAATCTCAGTACCTAGGAAGCAGAGATAGCTGGATCAACACTTCTTGAGTACAGTCTGGGTCACAGAACGAGAGAGAGAACCCAGCAAAAAGAGCTCTACCAAAGTAATAAAAGCTTGCATTTAGATTATTGTTCAAAACTCTTTCTGTGCCTCAGTGGGAGCTTTATTTTTTTTTAATTCTGTTTTTATGTACTGTATCCTAGACTCATTTTTAAATTTTATTCAAAAATCTTTTCTCCTTTTTAATTTTTGCCAACTGGTGGCTCCATGGCTAAAGTATTCCCAAGACGTAGGTGCTCAAATCCAAATGTGTCTAAGACTACTGCAAATTTATGCATTAGTCTTTTGTGTTTTCTAGACAAGTTTTCTCTGCGTATCTTTGGCTGTTCTGCAACTCACTCAGGTTCTCATTGAACTCAGAGATCCGCTTCCCTCTGCTGGGATTAAAGGCATTCACCATCACACCGGCTTTTTTTTTTTTTTTTTTTCTTGTATGTGTGTAATTGAGATGACAAGCTCTAGCTTTTTTTTTTTTAAAAAAACATAGTACTTGTATGACTTTCATAATTCTTCCGATCCATATTATATTTATCTTGGGACAAAGTTTAGATTCTCAAACATCTATTCAGGGTATGTACTATGTACTGTATTCTTGAAATTACTTGATTTTTGTATTTCTGATACTTAAAAACATTTTTGTTGACCATGTTAATTGTATAAAGAAGCAAGCAAAACCCAGACACTATGCGATTAATTTGCAATCTCAGGAAGTTTTTTATAAATTTGTGTGTGCACGTGCACTTTTCTAGGTTTATTACTACAATATGTCAGAATCTTCCTCTCTTTATGGCTGATCAGTATTCCAGGGGTATACCACATCTTCTTTACTCGTTCCTCAATTGATGGACTTCTGGTTTGCTTCTTTGGTTTTCATAAGAAATCCTCCCACAGTTCAGATCCAAGTTTTTATGTGGCGGTGTTTTCACATTGTTTGTGCCTTTCAATAGGATTATGGAGTCATGACAACTTTTTAAATAGTAGTTTCTTGGAGCAGTGCTCCCTGAAACCTGAGACTACCTTGAGAGTTTCATTCTGGTTTTGGCCCTTGACCAGGGCCTCAATTCATGCTGGGCAGTGCTCTGCTAAGTGAATTGTTGGTAGCTTTGAAAATAAAACATAGCCACTGATTATTTAGCCGTAGTTATTTTTTCTACATTTCTGAACTTAATTACTGCTGTTTCTTAAGAAATTAATATATTATAAATTTCTGTGCTCTTTGAGGAAATACTTGGGTCAAGACTGACTTTATCCCTGGTTGGCATCTAACTTACAGATGCACCTGCATTTGTTTCCAGAGTGCTGGGATTACAGAATTGCTCCATCATGTTTGCTGTAATACTATCTTTGTGTCGTTAGTAGGGTGGCTTATGGATTATGGACTGTGGGGCTTTCATGTCATTCCAGTTAAAAGTTAGTTTTGTTTTTTATTTCTCTTTTTTACTGATGTAAATGTATAATCAAGATGAAATCTCGTGGACTTGAAGAGATACCAGTTTTTGATCTTTCTGAAAGGGCAGTAAATGGAGTAGAAAGCAAGCCCCTCTCAACTGATGAAGAACGACTTGCCTCAGGTATGCTATCCAAGCATGATAGTTTCTTTTGGAAAACAAACATTCTTGAAAAAAACTTAACTTTCTTCACGTCTTTACATAAAAAAAAGTTTGTCAAGGTGTAAATAAGGACTTTGAAATTCTGTTCAGTTATATCATACACAGAATAACCATCTGAGGTAGACTTTGCTTTTTGTTTTCTTGAGCAAATGTATACCTTAGCCTATTTTCTTTCCTTTTCAATTTGATTGGAGATACAGATCATTTAAAAAAAAATGATAGATTTAACGTGTTTTGCTTTTTTTCTAGATTTGGTTGATCCTGTGACCTTAGACACCCCATTGTCTAAAAATCTTGTGGCACAGATTAGTGCTCTTGCTCTTCAGCTGGATTCAGAAGATCTCTACAGTTACTCTGGAAGCCAGCTATTTGAAATGCATGAGAAACTTGGTACCATGGCAAACTCTATAATAAGAAATCTACAGTCACGTTGGAGATCACCAGCCCATGAAAATTCTTAGTATTTTAAAGAGAATTGTAAAGTTTTTCACCACCAGATTTTTATTTTTTGGCTTTTAGAAATATCTGCACCATTTAAAAAGAAACTTTGCAAAGTTGATAAGATAACAAATCCTGAAGATAATGAATTATTAGGTCAATTTTATAATTTCATTAGTAAAGATACTCCCTAATGTATTTTCTTGGCCAGTATACATAGTTTTTTAAGAAATGTTACTGAAACTTGAAAGCAAATGAGATACACATACTTTTTTTTCATACTTTAACTCATGCATATTTTGGTGTAGCTCATAATACAGATATTTTAAGTAAGATAGAGAAGTTTTATTTACACTTTATTGAACTGAAAGGTGTTTATATTTTTCCAAAATATTTATATTTGTTGTGTCTGGTGAAACAGAAGAGACCATTTCCTTCAGATGTGTAGATATGTAGACTACTTGAAGAAATACCCTTTCAACTTGTTGGTAGTTAAAATAACAATGCTTCTTTTACTCACATTCCATTCATTTGGTATTGACAAATAGCGACAGCATTTGCCTATTAAAATGTGCTCTTATGAGGTATAGTATTCTTAAATGCATGACTGTTTGTACATTATGTATAGAAGACTTTTAATTTATAAAGTTCAGCCTTCATTAATTGCATGAGTTTCTGCAGCTTCTTGTGAATACCATTTTTTTGTTTAATAGAAGCATTTGTATATAGTTAATATCAAAATATCCATTTGGATAGTAAAAGTACTTCATGACTTACTGTGGATATTTGTAGGCGCCTGTATCTACAAATAAAGCAACAGATAGTTTTGTATTTAGTTAAAACATGAGTTTATTTTCTAAAGTGTCCAGAATAATTAAAATTATCAGAACCAGAAAATACTACATGCCGCTACCTTTTTTTTTTCTTTTGGTTTGGAAGAGGATCCCAGCCACTAGAAAATGTGCCTCATATGTTTCTTCTTAATGGAGAGTTAGCCTGGATATTTTCATTGTAGGTTGTACTATAAAACCTCTATAGACATAACCTGGTTTTATCACATACGCTGAAAACTAAATTTGAATCTGCCCTTTTTATATATATATATACATATATGTGTGTATATATATATAATGTTTTGTCTGGCTTAAAAAAACAGGATATATAATTAAACTGTTGGTAAATCTTACCAAATAGTGCCTGGCTTCATGTATTTGTTTCACCTGGGTTTTTTGTTTTTGTTATGGAGATATGGTTTCTCTGTGTAGCCCAGATTAGCCTTGAACTTTTATGATCCTCCTGCCTCTGCTTCCAGAGTTTTGGGGTTGCAGGTGTTTGCTACCACACCTGGCTGTATTTTATGTTTGGCTTGTTTTTTGAATAAAATCAGTGGATGATCTTAGTTTCAAACTTAGTTTAACTGCTGCTTGGACATTGCAGTTGTAAAGCCAGTTCCTTTTGTTGTTTAAGGTTTCCTTTTTTTCCCCAGCAGAGACCTAGTAAATAAAATTGGTAACATTTTTCATTATCATAAATAATTACAGATATTTTTCTGCTGGACTCTAAGGACCTAAGTCAATAACTAATGAGGAAAAGACTGTCTTTTCAAAACATTGATAATGGTGGGTTGCATTTTCGGTCGTTACATTTAAGTATTGAGAGGTGTGGATGAACGTTCAGTGAGCAGGATTGATTAGCCAGGAGAGTATGTGGGCTGGGTGGAGTGCTCATTTCACAACCGCATTCCTTAACTCTTGTCTACTCACGTGTAGGCACAGCAGAGTTCTTGGGGAGCTCAAAGAATAGCAGGAATGTGACCAGAATGATGATTTACTTAAAGCACAGATGATCAGTGAGATTGTGTTTTAAAATATTAGTTGATACTTAGTTCAGTTTATAGAAAAAATAAGGTTGATTCAGTTTCAGTATTCTTGGCTTAACTTTTTTGGGCAAATTTCCACATTAATTCCTAAACTAGAAAAAAGGTATTATTCTGAATTCGACTCCAATGTATTGTTTCACTTTTACATGGAAGCCTTTCTTCAGCTTTTTTTTTCCTAATGGTTAATAAAAAAAAAGACATACTGACATTTCAGTGTGATGCCCTGATTGTTGTATGTATTGAAACAAGTCTGTAGCTGGTTAGATGGCCCAGAAGATGCAGTGCTTTCCACAAACCCTGAGACCCATATGGTAGGACCCACACATACACATACAAATAAAAGTAATTTTAAAAATTTACTATTTTCTGTGCATGAATGTTTTGCCTGTATGTGTATATGTGTACCATGTGTGTGCCTGGTGCTCATGATGGCCAAAAGAAGGCATCCGATCCCTGGGAAAACCAAAGTTATGTAGGTATAAACTACCCTGTGGGTGCTCGGAACCAAATCCATGTTAACTGTTGAGCCTTTTAAATCTATTTTTAAAGAGAAGCTAGTGGTGTGCAAAGTCATTTTTCATGTTTGAACATAGTGGATTTTGATGTTCAGACTGAGTTTATTATTGAAGGTGTTGCTCTGTTTCAGCAAATCTCATCACTGCAGGGTTTTTCTTTGTATTTCAAATAGTGGGTTATGAGTCCAATTCATCAGATTAATAATAGTTTAAAAATAGGAATTTAATCTAAAGTTTAAAAGTAGTTGTTAAATGACAATACCTTTTGGATTCTTTTTTCAATAGAACTTGAATGTAGCTGGAAATCCACTTACATATTTAAGGGTCATTAGAATGTCAATAATTTAAAATGTTAATAATTGGATCCTGAACATGTGGCTCGTGTAATTGCAATACTTGGGAGGCTGAGGCAGATGATTGCTTCGTGCCAAGTCTAGTCTGATCAGTCTACAGAAGGAGAACCTGTCTTAAAACAAGGGGAAAATAGAAAATAAAGTAATTAATGTTATGTTTGGAAACATTAATTGGAGAGTTTTGTTTGGGTTAAAGTAAATGAAAAGTAAATGAAATTGAAATAAAATGAAAAGTAAAACTTTTGTTTGGTTTAAAGTAAATGAAATGCTGGTTTTGAAGTCAGTGGAATACTTTAAAACACTCTTACTGGCTTTGCTTTCAGCTTTGACTAAGGCTCGGGTTTCATTGCATTGTTGAGGTTGATTTCAGAACCAAGTGCGGCAATGAACGATAGCAAGATAGCACGGATTGGAAGAGTGCACAGGATTAAGGCCATGAGGAAGGCCCCAAAAATGCTGGATAGACAGCATAAAGGAAGACTGCATCTAGGACTGCCCAGGATAGAACTGGAGAACTGCAGAACTGCCGTAAATGGGTTGCCCATGCGTGCTTGAACATTGCCAGGCACAGATGGTGAAATGATTGTCAGCTAAGTAAGCAGGTTATAGAACAGCAATTGTGGACTGTTGCAGGAGGGCCCACTTGTTTGTCCTGGCCGCCCAGTAGCCCCGAAATAACCACACAGTAAACTCTATTACTGCTTGGCCCATTAGCTCTAGTTTTCTTATTGGTTAACTCTTACATCTTACTTTAACCCATTTCTATTCTGTATATTGCCATGCGGTAGTGGCTTACTGGGTAAAATTTAGCACGTCTTACCTCTGGCCTCAGATCCATGGTGTCTCTCTGACTCTGCTTTCTTCTTTCCAGAATTCAGTTCTGTCTTCTCCACCTAAGTTCTGCCCTATCAGACCAAGGCAGTGTCTTTATTCATTAACCAATACAAGCAACATACAGAAGGGACTCCCACATCAGTGGACATTATTGGGGTGTGAATCTTGGCTGGGAGTAGAAGCAAGCCTGAGACATTACCAGAACTAGTTCAGGCTGGCCTGGAACTTAGTATATAGACCAGTTAATCTCAAACTTGCTTCAGTGTTCTGATTACATGCATGCTCATTGATGTGTGGTTTATGGTCATTTAGTTAATGATTATGTCTGTTATGTACCTGGCTTTATATATTGCTCTTTGAAAGTATCCATAAAGATCTGCAGTTACTTTGTAAATATGCCCTTAACAATATCTGTGTGTTCTTGGTATAGATGATAAATGTTACAGTTTTGTTACAACCGTTTTTCTTAAGTATACTAAATCTTTAAGTAAAAACAGACATAACCTGTTCGATGCTCATGTTCCTGGAAAGTACCTCTAGTATGGAATATAAAGCCTTTATGTGATTTGAAAATTCAGGCAATATTTTAAACCGCTGATGTCGAAAAGAACAACCTCTTCCATGCATCTTTCATGCTTCAGTTGTAGCAGAAATGTTCTTTGCTGGTTTGTAACTGAGTAAAACTAACGGTAAGTGTATATGCTTATTAAGAGGAGAACAGGAGAGGTGGGTTTGGTCTTTCTTCAGCCCCTGCTGGTGTGGACTGTACTTCATTGCCAGGGCTGGTCTCAAGAACAGGGCACTCCTCTAGCCTCAACCATTTGAGACAGGACTTTATTGTAGATTTCATTCCTTATATATAGACGAGGTTGGCCTAACTCCCAGAGATCTGCTTGCTTCTGACTTTGACTTGATGTAGGCATTAACTATGTACCACCACACTCAGCCAAGAGTTTGATAATAAAACCATTTGGTGTGAGGACAAGCACTGGTTCCTGAATGCCTTTATCATAAAGCAGTTTTGAAGTTAGTTTTCAAAATTAACTGAGTGATTATTTTAAAATACCTGACCAGGAGGTGTGGCTTGTGTGTAATTCTACCCTTGGGAGGTGTAGCTAGGAACAAGAGTTCAAGGCCACGAGAGACCCGGTTTCAACAAATGTTAACAAAACATTCAGTATTTACACTCCCAGCAGTATAAATGTTTAAAGGTGCCTTGGATCTTAAAAGATAAATACCTAGGATGTTCATTATAATGTCTTGAAACATTTAAATAGATCATTAAAGCTATTTTTATGCATAATTGAATTAGCATCTAAAGCATTTTATTTTACAGAATAAGAATTTTCTAAGAAGAAAAGAATTGATTATCGAAATCAAATTGCAGCAGGATAGTTTAATCATAGTGGAGCAAACTGCCTTACTTCCTGTTTTTTTTTTTTTTACTTTTTTAAAAAAATATTTGTTTATTTATTATGTATATAATATTTTGTCTGTTGTATTCTGCCTGCTTTCCAGAAGAGGGCACCAGACCTCATTACAGATGGTTGTGAGCCATCATGTGGTTGCTGGGAATTGAACGCAGGACCTTTGGAAGAGCAGGCAATGCGCTTAACCTCTGAGCCATCTCTCCAGCCCCCCATACCTCCTGTTTTTAACAATTCACTTTGTGTGTGTTGTTATTTTGCGTGCATATATGTCTGTGCACCATGTGCGTTCTGAAGAATGTCCATCAGATCTTTTAGACGGTTGTGAGCTGCCATGTAGGTGTTGGGGGTTAAATTTGTGTCCTCTAGAAGAGCAGCCACTGCTCTTAGCCACTGTGCCATCGTTCCAGTGCCACTTCCTGTTCTTTGTTTTAAAGTCATTGGGAAGAAACTTAAAAATATTTCAAGCATATGAAAGTTTAGGAAATTCTTAATATTCAGAAGTAGTTGTGTTGTGACAGGCTGTGTTTGGCTGCTTTCCTGTTTTGATGACTAATTCATCTGAGACTGGCCTTCATACAATCTTCAGATATTTGCCTCTTAATTTAAGAGTTTGTCAGTCCAGAGAACAATTCTGTTCATATTTGGTATGTGGTCAGTTTAGACAGTGGTAGGTAGGTCTGAACTTTTCTGTAAGAATCCTGATGGTCATTGCTTTCCTGATATTCCAGTATACATACACTATGAGCCAACTAGTTCTTCAGTATATTTTTCTCAACTTTTTCAGTACAGTTTATTTGAGCCTTTAAGCATATTTACCGTGATATCAGGGAACTTTGGTCTTAAGGAGAAACGTGTGGCACTAATTCGTAAGTTATACCTATGAAATAATGTGGAATTTGGCAGTTTGCTTTTCTGTGTTGGTAAATTAGCAATTGCTTTCAGGCCATTTTAAATACTGGATAGCCAAGCCAGCTCTAGCAGAATCCAACCAGTCATTTGTTAATATTTTGCTGCTCTTGGTAAAAGTTTAGTTTTACCTTCAAAGTATATTTGTTGAGTTCTAAAATTTAGCAAATACCTATTAGTCCTATCAACTACACTAGCAGGTGAGAAGAAGAGAAGTTCTGTGAGACTGATTAACTTGCTGTGTCGGGCACTAATAGTTGAGCGTCTTCATAGTAAAACTAATGAGTAATTGAGAGTTGACTGTAATAATTTGCCATTTGAGACTGGTTATTAAATGAAATTTTATTTAAAATAAGTTAAAAATAAATTCTAGTGTTTACTTTTGTTTCTTGATTTTGATAGCTGTGGTTTGAGACCTAAAGGGAATAAGAATAACATGATCCAATACCTGTGTTTATGAGCATTGTGTTGTGCCAGAGACACAGTATTCCCCTCCTCCATTTCTCATGGTTGCCTTACAAAGATTTATGGGTCTTCTAAATCTGTACTTATTAAATAATGCGAAGGTGTATAATACTGCATTTATGTGCCAGGTAGCTTTTGTAGACTTGACACAAGCCAGGGTCATTTTGAAAGTGGTAAAACACCTCCTATTGTCAGGGCTGGCCCTGGGGTCTGGGAGGGAAGTCATAGTGTTCTGGGTGAGCCAGCGCTGGAGGCCGGACTTCGTGGGGGTGGGTGAGTGCAACCAGCTGAGATTCTCCACCACAGTCTCGTAGCAGATCAAGTGCAACATAGTCTTATTCTGAGATTCCTGGAAGAAGGATGACTATTTTCAAACTGAGGTTGAGGTAAGGGCCAGTGGCAGGCTGTTTTGCTTTTCACATCTTCAGGTTGAACTCCAATTTCTTACCCTGGGTTTTTATTAATCGTGCTTCATTACTTTTTCAATTGTGTCCTCCTTCCCGTCCCGTCCCGTT
>NW_026067917.1:2646173-2664483 GCF_014885135.2 Alexandromys fortis | reverse complement strand
CATGGGAAAAAACTCCCCCTTTAATTCCGCTCTTAAGAATGCCAGTTTTCTCACCAAATCTGCCGCAAATGATGAAGATGTGAGGCTGACTGCTGCTGCGTAGAACAGTAGAAGCCTGACTGGATTTCAAGGCAGCGACCTAGTTTGACAGCAACCTGAGAAGGGGGTTCAGGGAGAGCCCCCCCCCCCCCCAGGATTGAAGAAAGGAAGACTCAAGTGGCAGGGCAGTGACTCCAACCACATGTAGCTCCGGCCTTTGTTGGCAGCTGGAAGGCCACAGACAGCTTTTTCATGAATGTATACCCTAAAAGTTGGGCATTAGTTGTAGCATGACTAACAAAGAAAAACCAACCCAGAGACATATTGCGGTTGAAATTGAAAGATCAAAGAAGCAAAGCAGCCAACCACTGGAGAGCTTTTACCTCTATGAGATCTTCAGACTGAAAAGAGCGAGTTCCTGTCTCATTCTGCCTTATATTCTGGGATCAAAGGTGTGCACCACCTCTGCCTGGCTTCTATGGCTAGTGCGGTTGCCAGGATTAAGGGTGCATGCCACCACTGCCTGGCCTGTATGGCTGACTAGCGTGGTTAGCTTTGCACTCTGATCTTCAGGCAAGCTTTATTAAAACAAATAATCACTATATCCCTGTGCCCATTATCCGTCGATTTTTCTGTTTTCTGTGCTGTTGGCAGTCTATATTTTGTGTACAAATCTTCAGAGGTGTAGCTTGGGAGATTGGGAGGTACTGGGTCTGGCAGAGTGAGCACCAGGACATCAGTAGTCTGTTCTGCCTCCTTGCCATTCTATCAGCTCTCTGGTTTTCACTGACCACTGGCATGTCAGCCTTTGATGTCCCAGGCAGGAGACGACCAGTTTGGTTAGCAGTCATAGGCTGCCAGTAAGTCCAGGATCTTCCATTTGCTTTTTGGTAGTCTTTCCTTCTGCAGCTAGGAGCCCCAGTTCCTGACAGATGATTTCAATGAACGTGGGCCGTGTCGAAGGCACAATGGCTGTCCATGTAGGCTTTTAGCCTCCTCCACCATCTCCAGTGTCTTGGTTAAGACTTCGAGTTTAGCCTTCTGGGTTGATGTCCCACACAGTGTCCTTCTGTGTCACCATCATGGCCCTGGCACACCTCTTGCCATCCTACATGAAGCTGCTCCTGTCCATCTACCAGGTAAGCTCTGCATCTGGAGTGGGCCGCTCATACGGATCCTTTCTCAGCCTGTGCTTGGCTCAGGATTCCTGCATAATCATGTAGTGGAGTGTCCACGTCAGGGAGTAGGGACGCAGAGTTCAAGCTTGCACTCAGAATCTGCGGGGGTGGGGGGGGTGGGGGGGCTTAAGAAGGAGGCTCTTATAGCAGGTCATGCCAGTATCACCCATCCATTGGTCAGGTGGTTCTTTGAGCACTCCTTCAGTGGTGTGTTGGGTACGAGGTTACTTTGAGGCATCTTTGACCTGCAGGGCGGTGGCCACAAGGATTCTAAGGCATAGGGGCCAACCAGTTGCCATTTAGTAAAGTCTTTTAGACAGGTAGGATACTGGCCTGTTCCAAGGTCCTAGAATTTGGGTTAAAACCCTTTGGATATGTAGAGATGGAAGGGTTTGGAGATGTCTGGCAGCCCTAGTACGGGTGCTGAGAAGGAGGACCTTTTTGATTTTATTGTAAGCCTTATCTTCAGTCTCAGTCCGGAAGAAGGGCTGGCTTTGCTTTGTGGTCTAATATAATGTCTTAGTGCAGCAAAACTGTGAATCCAGAGGCGGCAGAAGCCTGCAGACCCAAGGAATTCTCTGCTTTACCTCTTGGGGGTTGGAGTGGGTATCTTGAGTCTCCTTATGGGCTTCTGAGAGCCATCACTGTCCACCTTTGAGTATAAATCAGAAATGGGTTACTTCTGTCTTTTGAGCCATTTTAGATGATGCCCAATACCCCAAGGTCCCCAAGGTGGTTAGCAAATTGCCAGTGATTACTCACAGTCCTCTTCACTGGTAGCTGCTATCAAGGTGTGGTCCACATATTATAAGAGGGTGATCTGTGGGTGTCCTCCAGTATTTCCTAGGTCCTCGTGTAGGGCCTCATCAAAGGCGGTTGGATTTTTTTTTCTTCCTGTCTTCTTGCTTGCTTTGTCTTTTTACATTGTTTTTATTGAGCTATATATTTTTCTCCACTCCCTTCCATTCTTCTACCTTGCCCTTCTAGCTTCTCCCATGGTGCCTATGGTTGGTTGGGAAATTCTTGAACCCCTAAGACAACTTGGTCCAGGTCAGCTTTGTGTCTTTTTCTCAGGGTTTTGCCATTTAAAGGACTGGCATTTGGGGGCCAAGGGTAGCCTAAAGAAGGCATCTATAAGGTCTAACACTGAGTACCAAGCCCTGGTGGAGCTCAGAAGGGTATTATGGGTTGGGTACTGTGGGATGAATGTCCATAACCCTGTGGTTGGCTTCCCAAAGGTCCTACACAGGCTGGTAATCATTAGAATTGTGTTTAACTGTAAGGGAGGGGGTGTTCCAAGCAGACTGGCAAAAGAATCGGAATTCCCTTGTTCCATGAGGCGTATGTGAGAGGTGATTCCCTTCTTTGCTTCCTGTGACGTAGGGTATTGCCAAATCCGAGGTGCGTGGCATCAGGCTTGAGTTTGAGCCCAGGAGGTTGGCATCCAGCTAGGCCCATGTCCCTAGTCTCTGTGAAGGCCTCAGGATATTGAGTCAGCCATTTGGCTATGTCTTTGGGGGAAAGTGTTAGCCCTTGATGTAGCCTATATTTGTCCTCAAACTGGAGTGTGAGGACTAGGATTGGTTGTTCCTTTTGATTTGTAGTTGAGATTATTTTAATTGAATGAAATCTCAGCCCCAACTTAGAAAGTAAATCTCTTCCTAATAAGGAGTAAGGGCAATTAGGTATGACCAGGAATAAGTGGGACACCTGGCCCATACTGATCCACTACTTTTGGGTAGTCCATGAGTATTGGCTCATATTTGTGACTCCCTACACCCCAAAATTTTTGTGAGTCAAATTTCCTTAGGGTTTGGTCAGAACTGAATGTTGGGCTCCTGTGTCTATGATGAAATCTGTAAGTTTCTTCTCCACTCAGAGTTACCCTGGGCTTTAGGACAGGATCAAATCCCATCTCCCCTAATCACTGAGATCACCTGACTCTGCGACCAGTACATGAGTCACATCCTGAGTCACAATCTTTTGGGAGCATTCTTTGATCCAATGTCTCATCTTTTTACAGTATGCACATAGGTCCCTTTTCAGCCTAGGATGCTCTCTTGAGCGGGCAGAGGGTGTGTGTGTGTGTCCCGTTCCTTGATCTTTAACCAGGTATCTCAGCTGGCATCTCTTTTTGTCTGGGAACCCAGCTGTAACTGCTAGATTCCTTGCCATATTCTGGGTTTGTTTTGTGTTCTGTGACCATAGCTCTCATCTGTTTATCCTCTGAGGTTTCTCTGTTGTTGTAAACCTTTTCCACTATTGCTAGCAACTCCTGCATTCTTTTATCTGTTAGTCTGTCTATCCTCTGCAATGTACACCTATTATCTGGTATTGCCTGTTTGACAAATGCCATAACAACAGCTGATCTATTTTCCAGGGCCTCCGGATCCATGGGAGAGTAGGCGCAAAAAGCCTCCATGATCTGTTCTATAAAGGCCAATGGAAGCTGGGTGTGGTGGTGCACGCCTTTAATCCTAGCACTTTGGAAGCAGAGTGAATTTGAGGCCAGTCTGGTCTACAGAGCTAGTTCCAGGACAGGCTCCAAAGCTACAGAAAAACTCTGTCTCAAAAAGGAGGAGAACAAAAGAGGCTGACAGAGATTCTGAGATTTAGTCTTTTTCTGAAGAACATTACTGACCTTAGCTAAATTAGTGGGCCAGCACATTGCTATACCCCCCATTAGAATCTGGCGGTTGACCGGTTGACCTGGAGTCTCTCTGTACCTTATGTCTGGTTGAAATGGCAGTTCAGCCATATCAAGGGGAATCCCTGATCTATCAAGGCAGGATTAACAGTGGAGTTCCTATCTGGATCCAGAACCAATTTCCAGGCATCAGTCGAAATTCTTTTTCTTCAGTACTGAATAAAATCTGCAAAAAAATACTGGTTGGTTGGTGAGTGAAGATGACAGAATCTAGAAGGTTAATAAGTCCCTTTGGCTGTTTTGAAAACCCTGGGGTCTGCAAGTTCTAATTATAAAGATCACTAGTGGCAAAGGGCCAGTACTGCATTTGTTCATTGTCCTCTTCATCTTGCAGGCTGACTGCTCTCAAGGGAAGGACAACTCACCCAGGAAAACTCATTGTTGTTTCCCTTGTGTGTGGAGGACTACTTAGATTCACTTGCACTCTCCCCTCCTTCGGTCACTGGATTAGTTGGGGGAGAGGTCGATAAGGAGGAGGTGAAAGGAGAAGCTTGTCCTCAGTACCCTCTTGGAGTGTGGGGGGCAGAGGGCTTGTAGTCCTCCTGTCTCTTGCCTTCGTGAAGGGTGAGTATTGTCTTGCTCCTTGGCCCTGTAGAAACAAAAGTTTTAGCTAAGTGGGAGAATCCTCCATGAGGTCCTGCCTAGTAACTGTATCTGGTTAGGGTGTTGTGGTTTTTGGAAGATGATGTCGTTGGTCATAAAGAGAACATATAAGTGCAAAAGTTCCCTCTGGTTGCCATCCAGTTCCAAAGGCTGGCCATTCATTATTACATAGAAAATGTTAAGTTTACCTTTCTCAGTCTAAAAACCTGTGCTTTTGGCCCTATTTCTGTTGTACTGAAAGTGGTCCAAAATCAGGGTGCTCTGAGCCTGTCCCATAACATCAGTCTCATAGGTCTAAAGAAAACAAACAGCATGACAACATACAAGACAGTGAACAAATTGGTACCTGGAGGCAAAACTGAAACTGAGACTCTGGCTTCATGCTGGACCATGTGAATATGACCCACACCTTCCCAGAGATACTAATGGGATCCAATACCAGGCCCCCAGTCTGTGGTCTTGCAGTGTGTCCTCCCAAACCTGATACAGCACAGCAAGAGAGACGGAGAGAGAAGTGAAAGTACAAGAAGACTTACCAGCTGGCCAGAGGCTCTATGGTCAGAGGTCTTGGTCGACTTGCTTGGGGGATCCCAGACGAGCTCCCAAATGTTACACCCATGTTAAAATCCCTCAAAGACCACCAAGGAGTTCAAATCCATATACAAAAGCAACAAGCCTTTATTCAAGCTCAAGCTTGGACCCTCCTGCTCTGCTGCAGCTGTTTGATTAGAGAGCCCCATCAGGGTTTCTAACATAGCATGGATTGGGGTAAGGAATTTCCATCATCTAAGACACTTGATTTGCCTGGGGCTATCTTGGCAAAAGGACATTGGTACGTGCTAGGCTTACGGACATCTGGTGTCCCATTATCTATTTTGGTTGGATGGGTGGAACTTTAGGTACTTTCCCTCTGGATGCTGATTGGTCTGTTCCTGGGTGGTGTCATTTTTTTTTATTATTATTTTTTGGCTTTTCTTGGAACAGGGTGGTTGCTTACAGTAATCTGAAACTTAAGGTAACTCCAGTGGTTGGTTCTGTAAAGCCTGGAATGGTTAGTCTGTCTTTGACCTCTAGAGGTGAAGCTTGGAGACTTGGATGGGTGAGAATCATTGGAAAATTTAGGCATTGCTAGGGTTTGGGCCTGGAATGTTTCCCAAAAGGCTTATTGTGGCTTGAGGCTTGGTCTCTGTGGTGATATTGGTAGATGGGCTGGAGGCTTAGGCCATGTCCATAAAGGACTGCAATACTGTGGCCTTTTCTACTTCTAACCCTGATGAAATGGCTTCCTTTGTCATACTTTCTATGTATTGGGACTTGTTAGTGACTAAGTAAAGCAGCCAAAGGGGTAGATTTTTGTGCTGATGCACTTTTAGTGTACTCTTATTTTGGGCTAAAACACTATTGTACAAACTGGGCATTCACAGGAATGCAAGAATGTTCCCTTTCTACAGTGCCTTGCTTTTAAGGATAAACATGGGTCTTTGTGCTGGTAATTTTTTTTTTTCAACTTGACTCAAGTTAGAAACAACTGGGAAGAGGGAGTCTTCTGTAAGGGATTGTCTACATCAGATGGCCTGTAGGCAAGTCTGGGGAGATTGTATTGATTGATGTGGGAGGACCCAGCTCACTATGGGTGTTGCCATTCCTTGATGGGTAGGCTGTAAGGAGCGTCCCATTAATTCTTTCATGATATCTGTTTTCTAGAGACCCTTGGTGACAAGACTGTGGCATGGGAGTATAAGCTAAATACCAGCCCCAGTTGCTTTTGATCAGAATAGAAAGCAAGCAAAAGCAGCCTCCCTAATAAACTTCTTTATCTTTTGCTTGGGGAGAACACAGCTTTGCAGATTCCCAAGCAACCCCTTGCCTTCTGCAGGTACTCTTTCTCCACTCTTTCCATGTCTGTTTTTGTTCATTTTGACTGCACGGTCACTAAGATTGAAATCCATTGCTTTCCCTTATTAGACCAATTGGACTGAAATTGTCACAAAACTGTTGAGTCCAGAGAAACTTTCCTGATTTAAGTTACTTTAGGACTTTTGTTGCAGTAATGGAAATCAATATAGGTAAGTATGCCTTGTCTTGGGGCTGTGACTTCAATTATCTAGTACAGTACCCAGCATTCTGATATTCATAAGTGTGATTTTTGCTAGAGCACTCGACCCCTTGAGTCTCAGAGGCAACATGGTAAGAAACTTGAGGGAAAAGGGGGCATTTGCCTAGCATGCCCAGGACTCTTGGTTTGATCTCTAGCACGCCAAAAGCAAAAAGCAACAAGCAACTGAAAGAACTGGCTCTGGTCAGCTGTACTAACGTAGCTATCACGTTAAGGGACAGTCTTTGGCTCCTCCAGAAGGACAGTAAGTAATGGTCAGACAGACTTTCGTTACTGGTTGTCTTTCCACCCTTTGTTCCTTCACACAAGGTTTAGTTCATATTGTCATCCCGTTGTATACAGGTGGCAGAAATCCCTCAACTTAACACTGCATCCCATAGCTCTTTCTTTAACGCTCTTAAGGGAAGTTCGTTAAATAAGTATGGATTAATACTGGCCCAAAAAGTTGGTATGAATTTTCTTCATTCTCTGGTTAAGAGATATGAGTTAGCTGAAAGAATTAAACCAAATCCAATACATATGTAAAATGGACCATTCTGAGAATGTTTACACTTCATTATTATCAGTACATTAAAATTTTATCAGCAGTACATTAAAAAACTTTGGTAACTTTTTTTGCCTTTGGCTTTTATTGTTTATAGGCATGGATGTTTTGATGTGTATATGTCTGCACCATGAGCGTGTACTCCCTGGGACTCCAGTTACAAATGGTTGTGAGCTGCCACTTGGATGCTGGGAATCAAACAAAGGTCCTCTGGAAGAGCCACCAGTGCTTCTGTGTCTGTTTTCCATTTTGTTTTTCCAAGATAGCTAGAACTACACAGAGAAACCCTGGCTTTGAACTCAAGAAATCCTCCTGCCTCTGCCTCCTGAGTGCTGGGACTAAAGGCATGCGCCACTTCTGCCCGGCTCAACCAGTGCTTCTTAACCACCAATCCACAGTTCCAAATTTGGTAACTTTTAAGCTGGGATTTTATTAGAGTTTAGCCCAGGAACAGTTTGTTGCAGAACTATGGAGTTTATTAGCTTTCAGTTTCTCACCAGTTTGTTGACTGTCGTCTTTATAACTTATAGAAACAAGAGTAGAAACACAAGAAAACAAGACAAGGTGGTTCACTCTTGTGTTTTTCTTTTATTGTTTGGCATGTCCAGAATAAATGTCACAAAACATTTTTATAATTGGGAAAGACTGGTCTGGTTACAGAGCACTACAGAAGCTTTTAAAAATTCTATTGTGAATTTCAACTTACTTTAAAACGGAAAGGAATTGATGGTAATAATTTTCAAAATGAGCTTTTATGTGTTTGCTGTGTTTAGTTTCCTGTGTAAATCTAGAAAAGAATGAATCTGTAAGTCTAGTTTAAGGACTGACCAGATGAATTAATGTTTGGTTTCATGAAGAATCACTCAGGTTCCTATAGAGGAGATGGCAATACATTAAATGATATTGATGTAGGTGAAAATATTAGGCACTTTGAGAGCACGGGTACACACCGATGTCTCCTGAAATGCTGCCTGCAGAGGACAGATTCAGACACTGCAAACTGATGGAAATCTTGAGGTGCTTAGATAGCTTCCACGTAGTTGGCTGGGAGCATGCCGGTCCTGCCGGTCCTCTGCACAGTGCCATACATCCAGCCTTCATCAATCGCTTGAGCATTCACTATAGCATCTCCATCTTTGAAGGACACTTCATCTGCATCGGCAGCCATATAGTCATACATGGCACGGAAGATTTTCTATTCATGGGAATGAAAACAAAGAAAGTATACTGATAAGATATAACCTTTTTGATAAATTTATGTATGCGGCTACCACAAATACAAAACAAAAACCACCAGTAACAAAACAAAAACCTTATAAAATATTTGTAGGTCATATGTTGATTTATGAAGGTCTCCAACTCAACACCAGAAGTATTATTTAAGATGCTAAAGTTATTGATGTGGGAGTGTCATATCAATCTGTTGATTTCATTGGCTGAGCAATAAAGAAACTGCTGGCCCTGATAGGTTAAAAGATAGGTGGGCGGAATAAACAGAATAGAATTCTGGGCTGAAGAGGAAGTGAGGTCAGACTCTGCTCTGCTTCCAGAGGGACCGGACAGGGGAAGCCATGCTCTGCTCTCCCAGGCAGCTCCAACCCACGATGGACTTAGGCTAGAATCTTCCCGGTAAGTGCACCTTGGGGTGCTTACACACATCATTAGAAATGGGCTAGTCCAGGTGTGAGAATTAGCCTGTAAGGGTTAGAGTTCATGGGCCAAGCAGTTCTTAAATGAATACAGTTTGTGTGTTATTTCGGGCATGAGCTAGCCAAGCGGCCGGGGTGTTGGGGATGCAGCCCCGCCACTCTTATTTCAACAAGTTATGAATAAACACTTCTCCAAAGCAAATAACACGAGTGAACAGTTAGGGGGAACAGAAAAAGATGTTTCACTTATTTTTTTTGGTTTTTGAGACAGGGTTTCTCTGTGTAACAGTCCTAGCTGTCCTGGAACTCGCGTTGTAGACCAGGCTGACCTCAAACTCACAGAGATCTGCCTGTCTCTGCCTCCTGAGTATTGGGGCTAAATGCATGCTCCACCACACCCAGGCAAGATGTTTTACTCTTATTCCCACTCTCAAGCTACCTACTGATTTTTCTTGCTGGAGAGGGCTCAGTCATTAAGAGCATGTCCTACTCTTTTGGAGGCTCTGCTTCCTAGAACCTAAGCAGTGGCTCACACTGTAACTCCAGTCCCAAGGGATCCAGTGGTCTCTTTTTACCTCTGCACTCACGTGGGGCACATAAATAAGTACAGGGAAAACACTCATAAAAATAAATCTTTTAAAAGTGTAATAAAAGACTCTGGAGGGAGCAGAGGATGTCTTCCTAGAGGAAGTCCTGAGTGCATGTGTACTGTTGACATGGCGTGGTCATACGGAAACAAAGGCCATTCACCATATGGGCTAGGCGGAAACTGAGGGCAAATCTTCCCTCAGGTGTCCTACTGATGTTTGTGGACAACTGGCCACCTTGTACAAGACAAAAATCTCCTTCTGGATTTTTTTTTTTTTTTACAGCCTGAGACTGCTCAGTGACCTCCTGACCCAGCAAAGTAGCCTTGCAGAGAACATTGGGAGCAATATTTTGGGTGGAAGAATACGCTACAGATGAAGCTTTAATTACTGAAGTGCAAAATAGGACTAAGGCAACAGACAGCAAGCAACTCCACTCCCGAAAGTTGGTATTTATTGCTTCGAGTCTCTGATCAAGAGAAATGGTTAAGCTGAAAGGATTAAGAGATAAAATACGTATTTCTGCTGTCTACAAGAAACTCACCTTTAAAAACATAGGTACCACCTGAGAGTGAAATGATGGAAAAGAGTGTTTCAGGCAAATGAGGCTAGGAAGCAAGCAGGTGTAACGATCCTACCTGACAAGTCTTTCTTTCAGGAAGTGATGTCAGTGGAGCGGTAATGCTACCCCTATGAGCCATAGACTGATACAAATTCTAGTACCAGGTATGGAAACCTCCTTTAGAGTTGATGGCAGAGTAGCCCAAGAGATCTCCAAAACCTATGCTGATTGACTTTGATTGATCCCCATAATTTGAAAGTAAGTGCCTGTTGATGAAGACACCACCCACTTCAGACACAGGGCTTGTGGAAATCCAGCTGGATTTGACCTCAAGGTCTCCTCCCGGACGGAGGACTAGCTCTTATAACATCTGAAGGAGCCATGCAAGCTGCGGGAGGAGAAAGATCAACAGGCTCACCCAGTAAGAATGCTTAAGGGCTACAAAAATGACCAGCACAGCAAGACATTCCTAAAAGGTAATAATGGCACTTACTTATGTCTTGGTCATAACCAACAGCGGTCTAACTAGACCTAAGGCCTACTCAGTGGATAGTTAACATGCATGGAACTATATACAGCTCGTCAACTACCCAATGGAGCCTAGAGGAGAATCTGTTACTGTCTCTTTCCTAAACCAGTATAATCTCTTAACTGCATTCTAAATACTTACAAATTCTTGTACCTGCAAGTCAGATTTTATCTTATCTCTTATGCCCCAAAAAGAAGCCAGAGGACCAGGATACCTGCTTCAGGATTGTGCCTAATACAATCCTGAATGGGGATGTTGCACCCATGAAACCTCAACAATATGGCTGCCTAAGCAAGACTTCAACAATTGGGAGAAATCTTACAAGGCCAGTCCCCTAAAGGAAGAGCAATAGGCAATGAATGCGTGAGGAGAATCGGTCTGGAATAAGCCCGTAATTGGTTATCTAATACTAAGTGGTCAGCCCTAAATGTATATACATGTGAGCAACTCTTTATGGACCTAGCAGGACGAGTTTGCATATTTCAGTCAGAATTGAAAAAAAACAAACAATACACAAGTCTAGCAATTTTGTGTCCATTACTCTTTACTTACTCCGGCAGTAGATGGGTGGGAAGGGATAGAAGACAGCGTGGTCTGCTGGGTGGCCGCGGAAGATGACCGCTGCTGCGGGAGCTCAGTGGTTTTCACATGTTTGTAAGCTGCGAAGATGAAAGAAACAGTTGGTCAAGGCGTGTGGCAGACACTTTGGTTACCAAGCAGGGTTGTCCTTTCTTCAAATTAATGACTCCTGCTAAGAGAAGAGCTAGGAAAGTTATGAGAATTAACCATGTAGCTTCGTGTAACTCTTTGCCCAGAAAAATAATTAACTTTTAAATTTAAAACATTGCTTAGTAACCATCAGTGAGCTGACCTCATGATAGTCAGTCCATACCATCCGCTTGATTTGGTTGGTGTCATGTTTGTTGGTCTGGACAAATTCTCTGCGTGGCAAGGCTGGCCTCAGGTGTGCAGGACCACGCCCATCTGGGAAAGTCTACTTGTACCTGATGATGAGGTGGCCGAGAAGAAGGCAGCTCCATCTCTGTAGGTGGAAAGGCGCTGGTCCGCGGAGTGCTCAGACTTTTCCTCACCCCCACTGATGCTCATTGCACTGGCGGACCGTGACTGCTCCCGGCTCCGGCGAGCTTGGGCTGGGAAACAGGAAAGACAGGTTTCTTTCTACAGCAGTGACGCCTCCGTCATGTCGTTTGTTTTTGTGGAATGTAGCTCTAAGTGGTTTCCTGTAACTTACATGCAATTCTTCTAGCGTGGAGTTGTTCTCCCTTTCAGATGGGAGATTAATTGGTCAAAGCCGACGTAGGTGGCAGAAGGAGGTTTCAGACCCTGTCTGCCTTTAACTACAGGGCCTTCCCACCACCGCATTCCTTTTCCTGGCTCACTTCAACGCATAGAGGGCAAACACATTCACAGTTTGGTTTCTCCAGAAAGGCCTCCCTCACTTCCAGATAAATGGAAGTGTCTGTCCTGTGTCCCATGGTATTGCGAGCACAGCCTTAAAACTGTGTCAGAGTATTACCAGGAGTCCCTACTGGTCTCTCTTTATCCATAGCATACTTAAAAAGAAAAACCCAAACAAACATGGAGCCCTGGTTGGTCTGGAACTCAATGTGCAGAACAAACGAGGTTTGAACACAGATCTGCTGGCCTCTACCCCCATTACTGGGACTAAAGGGATACACAATCTCTGACCTAGTGGTTTATTTTCTATATAGGCAGACGTGTGAATAAGTGCCATGACTCTTGCAAAGATCCCCCTAACACAACCAGCTCAAGAGGCTCCTGATGAACATTTGTTCTCTTCTCTTTGTCTATGTATTTTTACTGTCATCTTTAACTTACTAACTTTTCTCTTTAGGAAAACACAGAAATGATAACAATGGGATCTGAAGGACACATGAAGTCAAACAGTTTGTCAAGATTTTCTCCTAAATTGAACGTGCTTAGTTTGGCCCACAGAAGATGGGAAACCCTGGCAGGAGGAAACGCTCATTGGCTGTAGTCCGCTAGATGGTGATGTTTCTGTCCCGCATCTCCAGGAGTCTGCGTACCGTTAATCATGTGTAAACTCCGGGATTGGATTTTGTCTTCTGCTGGATCGTAGTCAAAGACTGAGCCAGGGTTAGTACGCCAGACACGCAGACCTGAAAGAAAGCCAGCAGTCAGGAAAAACAATATATATGTTCTCACATTTGTCTGTAACTTGAGAACCAAGCAGGACAAAGCTGGCAGAAGATGCCTGTGAGACCTCAGCTTTGAGAACCGGCTAATGGGGCTTTCTTTCACAGATCTGTGTCCTTCGTCTTCCGTTTGGTGTAACTGTCCCTTTGTTGTCAATTACCTGTGACAGTATCTTGATCCTGGTCATTCCGTTTCTGTTCCATCTCTACTACTTTTCTTTGAATACCTCGGTAGTTAATGTCACTGAAGTCCTGTGTGTTTTTCTTCACTCGTTCAGTGATGGGGTCTGTCACCACTGGTGTGAAACAGCCTTTGTGTTTCTCAAAGTCTTCATGATATTTTACCTGAAATATGAATTTACTTTGTGAAAATATGATAGTGTAACCAATCTCTCAGACATGTTCCAGCATCAGAAAGTTCTTGCTGCTGGAGAGATGGCACAGCAGGTAAGAGAGTGTGTTGTTCTTGCGGGGAACCTGGGCTCAGTTCCCAGCACAAGGCATTTCACAAACATATTTAACTCCAGTTCCAGGAGCTCGGATATTCTTCTGGCTTCTGTAGGCACTGCACACACAAAGGAAACATACCGACAGGCAGGCACATACATACAAAAATAAATTTAACAACTAATTCCCGACTTACTGTTGAGATGTGCCGTTGGGTTTCCCTCACTCGTCTCATCTCTGGTGTGTCTAGCACGTAGGCAGCTTTGCCTTGTATTTGTTTCCGGAAGCTATCAGAATAAAGGACCTATGGAGGAGAGACCATGCGTGAGCACACAGCATGGCATCGTTTTCATTCTTAAGTTCATTGACTTCAACACTTTCATTTAAATGGAAGAAATTGGTGAGGGAAGTCGGAGTCACCAGATGGTGGCCAGATACTGGATTAGCAATTTACCAGATTGGAGCAAGGACATGCAAGGCCTGCATCAGTAGACACAAAACTTGTTTTGACTTTGAAAATGAGAGGTTTCATTTTCAAAGGAGAAGGGGCACAGTACAAGTCTGAAAGAGAGGAAGAAAACGGCCTCTCGAATTTACTAGGAATCGCAAAACCACTGCCGGAATATTTGGTGGTATTTACATTAAATCTGATACCGAAAGGAGTTTGAAAGACCTGGCCTTTGAAGCAGGTAACCATTAGATGTTGTCCAGATTACACAAACCGATATGCCCACACCAAAATCAGTCTTCCAGACACTAAACACAAGAATATCAAAGTGAAAATAGTCATTTCTGGGCCTGTTCCCCATTTAATAAAGTACCTTAGCAATAATAGCAGAAGGTAGAAGATGTTAGGGGTCAATTTGTTATGGCTGGTTATGAAAAACTACCTGAGTCCAGTGTCACAGGAGAAAATCCATAGGCAATTATCGTATGCTTAGTATGATCATTTGGGATGGAAAAGCACTGCTGTGTTAATTTTAGTGTAAATTTTCAGGGAACCAAGTGCACATTTTTTATGATGTTAAAAGATTTCCCAAGATGTTGCATTATCTGTCTTTTTAAGTTTTAGTTTTCAGTTTTAAGTTTTAAGTTTTCAGGTGAACAAAGGCGTGTTTTCATCATGTTAAAATGTTAATTCCAAGTTGTTCCACTGCTCATACTAGTCGGGAAATACCGAGCTAATGTTCTCTTGGTTGCGCTTAGCTCTCTCCATCTCTGGAGTGACAGGTGTCGGAGTTGCTTTTCTCATATTCTCTTTGTACAATACCTAGAGGAGCCAAGAGAGTATCCCGACATCAGAAAGCAAAAGAAAACACAGGCTTGAAAAGTCATTTAGCTGTGGTTATGGCTCAATTATGTCACGCAGTATGAGAAACACCTCAGGAGGAGAAAGCCATTAAAATGTTATAGTGGAAAGCAATAACTCAAAGGCCCGAACTCAGTGACAACTAGCAAGGTTGGGTTCTTGTTTTTAAGTGGCCAAGGAAGAATTTTAAATGGTATCAAGTCTTGGAAACAATGTGAGAGAAATTAGTGGTATTGCCATGATGGTCAGGCTTGTTAGGATTTTAATGTTTTTTTTTTTTTTTTCCTTTCAAATACCGAGCTAAAGTTTTCTTGATTGCGTCTGACTCTCTCCATCTCGGGGGTAAAGGGTGTGGGGGTTGCTTTCCCCATGTTCTCTTTGTATAGCACCTGTGAGAAACAAGGCGGTACCTAAGTCACTCACTAGGAGGCAATAAATACAGTTGGGGGTGGAGGGACATATCAGGTGTAACTTGTTGCTATTAGTGAGAATAGCTCTCAGGAACAAAGCAAAGGTGGTTAATGGCAGTGATAAATGTGTGTGGTATTTAGAGGAGAGTAACCGAACTGGCATTCAATTTGGTTTTTAATTTTGGATGGGATTAAGAGCAGGCCAAACTGCCAAGAGTTACTTTGTAAAATTAGAAGCACTTTCATTTCTCAAGACAATACCGAGCTAATGTTCTCTTGATTGCGTTTGACTCTCTGTATCTCTGGAGTTACAGGGGTTGGGGTGGCTTTCCCCACATTTTCTTTGTACAAAACCTAAAGGAGTCCAGCAGATCCAAAAAAATCCAAAAGGAGACAACAAAAAAAGAGTTACAATTACCAAAAGGAGAAACCGAATAATACATTAACTTTCGATAAGGCCTTGGGCACCAAATCAGTTAGGCACTGAGGTTAGATAGCAGTCCATGTTTTCACAGGAGAAGCTGATTACAGTTAGAGCAAAACACATGTTTCTGTGGTACAACCTTGCCCTAAAGCTTGCAGATTTCAAATGAGGACTGTGATGTCCCAGAAAAGACACAGTCCTGCCATCATTTCACCATGGGTGCATGACTGTCAGACCCCTGGTACATCATCTAGTCGGGAGTTACCATGAGGGCTTGTACCACAGAGGTTGAAGTTGCCCCAAGACAACAGTTGTTTAACGGGTATTTTTGCAGCACAGGCTCTCATACAGAGTAAAATTACAGATCCCGGGCAAGTGTTTCTCTTACTCTTCTTTGTCTTCTGCTTATTCTATTTACTAAAGAGTCCACATGTATCAGCCATGAAATGTTTTCAACAATTACATGACCAGCGTGGAATAGCAATAGACACATGTCCTGTTAAATCCTCAACCTCCGTGTCTTCCCTGGTGTCTTCTCTAGGTGACCTGGGAGATTTGGGACATGGCACTCTGGAGGGAGTCTCTTCCCGCAGTTCTCCAAGTCCTTGAATAGCGGGCCAGTGTCAGCGGAGAACTTACTAGAAATGCCTGCTTTCTGCTCCATACTGACCAAATGAAAGGAGCCCGGGCCAGACCCAGAAACCTGGTTACATCAGCTTCCAGGTGATTCTGATGGCGAAGCCTTCAGGTGATGTTAACTGCTGAGTAATAACTTCTCTACTGAAAGCTAATGTCCCCACAGACTTTATCCTCCAGCCACTGACAGGTTACTAGCAGAGAGCACAAGCTTGAAGGAAATAGATTGTTATAGTTATCGCTAAAGATCAGAATGAAGAGAACAAAATCAAAATGAAAATCATTGAAGACAAAAAGCCTTTTTGGTGACACCCTCCTTTTTAAGCAACTTATTCAAATATGAGAAACACCACTGGATTGCGTTTACATCACTGTCTGTGGAAGAAAATCAGGAGTTACTTTCCCAAGCTTTCTTTGCCTACATCTGTGATAGTAGGGTTTGGAACATAGCTCAATGTAAGATCCCATCTTAACCTGTGTAAGGCCCTGCGAACTGATTCAAATCTGGTGGGGTGAACCCCAAACCATCAAATGTCAATATTCAACAAAGCCCCATTATACCTCCTATTGCACCCATCAAGGTCCCCCCAAGTTTTTCAAGCACATAAGGAGACCGTGGGTACATCAGAGAGTAAGTCTGGGAGAGATAAGCAGAAGGATATTTTGTAGGAAAATTTGTTACTTCGATATTAGAATTTTAAATGGAATAAAGCAATTTTGTTATTAAGTTAGGGCTAGGAACGAAGGATAAACGTAGTCAAGAAATGGACAACACTTAAGGTGCCTTTTAAAAGTAGGATTAATAGGAATTATTTTAAATCACTGAAGTAGTTTCAAAATCATTAAAGAAGTATCTTTTTTTTTTTTTTTGTCAGAGTACCGAGCTAATATTTTCTTGATTCTGTTTGACTCTCTCCATCTCTGGAGTGATGGGTAAAGAGGTTCCCTTGCCCAGGTTTTCTTTGTATAGCACCTGTATGATGATAAAGCATCAGAGAAAGCAGTGGTAAGTGGCATTTCATTGAAAGATAAGGTCAACTTCTTTGGTCTAAACACAGGAGCCAGGAGTTATATGCTGGCAAGCTGCTGTGTGCTATTTAAGGAAGCTGTTACTGGGCTAGAAAGCTGTGTGCCGCAGAAGCAAGACCCTAAACTGATAGCTAGCGAAGGCTAGTCGAGTCATCCCCACTGTTCTTCACCTTTGCGAGTTCCGCACTTCCTAAGCAACTGCGGGGATTTGAGATGGTTAGAACTCGGTTTTGTTATCCCTCAAACTAAAATATATTAACGTCTTTAAAAGCATCAGGTGAAGTAACAGAGGTCCACACATAAAACTGAGAAAGAAAATCAGATCCGTTAGAAGCAAAGGAGGGAGGAGGGCTTAATGGTGAGTTCGGATCTGGAGTTAAATGGCATCTTTCCCCCCCCCACTTCTTTCCAATACCGAGCTAAGGTTCTCTTGATTGTGTTTGACTCTCTCCATCTCGGGAGTGATGGGTATTGGAGTTCCTGTCCCCAGGTTTTCTTTGTATAGCACCTAGGTGATGAGAAAGCATGCAGAACAGAAAGAGCTGTCAATCACTGTCCTGTGGAGCAGCTGACTGTGGGAGGGTGGGGAGGAAGAGGAGTTAGGGATGGGTAAGTACCAAAGCTGCAACCTGGAAGGCAACGGATTGCAGGAAGGAGCCGCAGAGATGAAGACATTAAAGAGGTTCTGTTATGTTTGCTGTTTGAATTTCTGCAGCATAGGCAATAAAGATCACTCCGAAGGGAGAAATTAGTTGTTAACACTATGAGAGGAAAACGGGGGTGGGGTGGGGTGTAGCAACCAAACCAAGAAAAGTTATTGTCATAAATCATGTGAAAGATGTTTGAGTTTCATCTATGGGAAGATTGATACATACTTTCATTGAACATACTTTCATTGACTTTCCAATGAAGTCAAAGTATTTAATTTTTAGTCCTGGTGAACATATTCAGAACAATTGTGTTAAGATGCTAGAGAAATGTCAAAGGACTATATAGGTGCCAGGAGAGCGGGAGGTTAGGATAGGAAAGGAGTCGGAGACCGGATCTGCACAGAATGGAGCTTTTGAAACTGTGTTCACATTACATTGCCAAAGCAAGGTAAACACAGACGCCGAGACACCGAGGCTGTTATGTTTTTAAGCTGGGATACTTTTAATGATCAGGTTAATGTTTAACCGAGGTGTGGAAACCGACTCATAGGAAACGGCAGCATTAAGTTTGATACCAAACAGGTCATATTTTAAAAACTGGGGTAAGTTAATTAGATTTTAAAGTTCCAGTCATTAATCTTTTAAAAAGCGTTTTAAAAACAGTTAAAGGGTTTTTGGTTGTTTTTTTTTTTT
>NW_026067917.1:2563474-2645958 GCF_014885135.2 Alexandromys fortis | reverse complement strand
TGGGTGCTGGTGATGGGTACAGCTCATTCATTCACCTTCCTCCTCTAACCCACAGAGGTAGGCAGAACTACAGCATGAGAGCACAGAAATGTCTGCTATGCACAGAGACGAGTCTTTGTCGAGTCAGCACATGGTCCCTTTTTCTACAGAAGACATGTCTCAGCATGATAGGCATTTACAACTACAGACAGAATCTGGGCTCTCTCGGACTAAATCGGTCTTGGCTAAGGTTACAGAAATAATAAAATCCAAAAGTTTAACATACAGTCTTTCCCGTAGTATCTAAAAGGCTTGGTTAACCCTGGACAATATATAACTGGTGTAAAATCGACACGAATCATACTTGAACAGAGAAAAACTTGTCCAGGGCCATTAGAATGATTAGTTTCAAATAGGTATACATGATAATACACTGTAATATAGAAATAGTTAAAATATCATTTTGAAAGGTGATACATTTCCCCCAAAAGGAAAACAGTAAATGAAGCACCCCCAAAGACAAAATCGCATACAGTGAAAACGCATTGAAATTGGGAAGATGTTAGTGAGCAGCAATTAGGGAAAGAACAAGAGGAGGAGTCAGTCACAGGGAGACACTCCTCACTGTGCGAAAGAGGGATGGCTCCACAGAAAATCAAACTGGCAGCAAGTACTTTAACTCAGGTGGGCCTCCTCCCCCAAAGCAGATCCAGTTAAATTATCAGAGGATACGTGAATCTTCGTTTCAGGCCCAGAAGTTCCTTATACAGAAGGATCACGGGTTATTGATGACTGTAGTGTTTCAGAAACATCAATTAAAAAAATACAATAGTGCAAACACATGCTCTCTGATTTAATTGGCATGTTTAAAAAGAGAAAAACACGCCTATGCTTTTCTTACCACTAGGGAAGCTGAGGCAGGAGGATGGCACATTTAAAGCCACTCTGGACTATCTAGAAAGATCCTGTCTTAAAATAATTTAGAACTTGTAAATTAGTTCTAGTCATAAATCGGAACTATAAAACTGGCTTTTGGTGCCAGTGCTGAGTGTTTTCTGTTCACCCAGGTGAGACCTGTGGTAAGGACACCACTTTCCCCACGCAAAGGCGCTGGTCCTGCACACGGCCTTGGGTCAGTGTCTTTCTTGTTGCACTAACCTGGAAACATCTGACTGAAAGATTTCCATGTAAATACAAGCTACCAGGTTTGGGTCATCGGGAAATCAGTTTCAAAAGTACTAGTACTAACCACGTAGCAAAGGAAAACAATTTCAAGTGTTAAGTGGGGAGCCCACGTGGTGGAGCACTTGCCTATCCTGGGCAAGGCCACAAGTCCAATTCCCATCACCACCACCATGTACAGACACTAACATCTAACGACGTTTTATGGGGGTATTTCAGAAAGTAGGAAGAAAACATCAAGATTAAATGGTAAGTAAAATGTCCAGGACAGAAGGATTCAGTTGGTAAGTTTTGGGTTTTTTTTTTTTTCCAAAAATTTGTTAAATTATTATAAAGGGATAAATGGTAAGAATTTTGTTTTATCGGAATTATTCTTTTTAATATGGAGTTAAAGGAACTTTCTCACAAATACCGAGCTAAAGTTTTCTTGATTGCGCTTGACTCTCTCCATCTCAGGAGTGACAGGCAGGGGAGTCCCCTTGCTCAGGTTCTCTTTGTACAATATCTGCGTGCACAGAACCGACAATCACATCAGCCTGGATCCATCTTTGAGGTAAAAATTTGACCTTAAAACAAATCTCCAAGAGTACTTGTTCTTACGAAGAAGCAAAGCAAAACCGAGAAACAGAGCAACCGTGGACCACTTTGTGCATTTAGTTGCGCACCATATAATGGCTGGTCTCTCAGTGACCTCAGAGCACACACAGGGCCCTGCACATTCTCAAATGTACTGGATTAGGCTTTACCAAACACTACTTAGCTTGTTGAAGTTATATCTATGAGTTAGAGACAGCACTGAATCAGAAAAACTGAGGGCTTGAAGAGATTAATAAACATAAACATTATCAACTTAGCAGTGGTCCTGAATACATCCCTCATAGGAAAGCTCACCTGCATCTTGTATGGCATACAAACAAAACTCGCTGACATAAATGAACTTATATTTGTGTTACTGTGAATAGGTCTGTTATTTTCGAAGGAAGATGTTTAAGAATCATGGCCATTTAGGAAAAGCTATGTATACCAAAAAAAAAAAAAATTCAAGCCACAATAATCACAATTCTGATTAGTGCTGTCCTTTGGGGAAGGATGTTAGATTTTATTCTTCACCTGTACCACACTAGTTAGAACTGGAGGAAGAAAACTGAGAATTATAGATTTTTAAGGAAAGTAATATATAGTTGAGTTTAAACATTAAAAAAAAGTTAAAATTTCACACCAGTATTAAGTCATATTAGATTTGGGTTGAAATCTTAATATTGGCATCATTCTTTCATTATATGAATTTAGTCATTTTACATTTGTATGTTAAAGACATTAATTTGCCCATTTTTTTTTAAAACAAGAAT
Source organism: Alexandromys fortis (assembly GCF_014885135.2). Lineage (NCBI taxonomy): Eukaryota > Metazoa > Chordata > Mammalia > Rodentia > Cricetidae > Alexandromys > Alexandromys fortis. The sequence continues at coordinate 2,643,448 of NW_026067917.1, read as the reverse complement.
TAGGGTTGGGATTTTTGCCCCTGAGAAATACCGAGCTAAAGTTCTCTTGATTGCGTTTGACTCTCTCCATCTCAGGAGTGATAGCTGTAGGGGTTCCTTTCCCCAAGCTTTCTTTGTACAAAACCTGCGAGATACAAGAAAGTGCCCAAAAGACGTTCAAAACAAGCCAGAGACAGAGGAAGGAGGGACTGGGGTGGGGAGGAAGATTTTTAGGTAGCAGCATTTAGTCAGGGCAATGCTTTTGCGTGCTGCAAATGTAAAGATGAACTCTACACACTGCTCTACATCTTAGAAGAGAAAGGTACAGGTGGAAGGAGGACTGGGTTCTAGGGTGTGAGCACCCCGAGGAAGCTTGTTAATTCTGCTGACCGTATACCAGACCTAGTTCACACCAGTCAGTTGCAAGAATGTTAAAGAGCATTGAGAAGAGTGGGCATTCCGGATGGGGCCAGGGGGCTTTCATCAGAGGGTGGTACACAAACACACAGAGCCGTTAAGATGTTACTGTGGAAAGGAGGCCGGTAGGTTATTCTGGTAGTTTTTTTTTTTTTTTAAAGGGAAAGAATTTCTTAGTTCATATATCCATAAATACCGAGCTAAAGTTCTCTTGATTGCGCTTGACTCTCTCAATCTCTGGGGTGATAGTGGTTGGAATGCCCGTTCCCAAGTTTTCTTTGTACATAACCTGCAGAATAATTAGAATACCCAGAAAGCAAAGTGACCACAAATGCTTTAGGTTACAGCTCCTTGAGGGTGTTTGGGTGAGTGTTCATAAAAACAAGCTACCTTCGTAATACGAACTTGGGGACCAAAGGAAAACAAAGTTCATAAGTATTTGTAGAAATTTTGCCATCTTGAAAACTGAATCCTAAGTTTTTCATTTCCCACAGTCAATTCTTAGTGCATTCTTGAAATGCATTAAGTTATGACAGCAAGTTTAATTAACAATAAGAAACATTTGACTAGCATGTGCAAAGCCCTGGATTCAGTTGCCAGTAACCACCCCCCTCAAAAAACAAAAACAACAAAAAACCAACCCCAAACTAACCATTTCATTGTATCCAGTCTCAATGTTTTGTGCATACTAGGTCTACATATCTATACTCAAAGCACATATTGTCTGTTTTATAATTTTCTAATCATATGATGTTCTAATACTTTCTCCTTTGGAGTCATTGAGAATTTTATGATTTCCTACCATTTTACCATGTATACATGTTTTACCACAAATATATTTTTACCACAAATGTTTGACACAAACACACACATGCATATATATTTGTGAAGGCTCTTTTGCTACTCGGCCCTGACTCATGTTACACTCTCAATATTCTCCCTGCTTTAGCTTCCTGAGTGCTGGGATTTCGGGCACACACATATTCCAGCTTTTTTGGAACCTTAGGTGGTCCCTAGTTGGACATGTGATATGAGCAGGTCTAATTTGTATTTCAGGAAGAGCATCTTTCTCTGAGAGTTGTAGTCATGATGAGATCAAGTAAGCTAATACTTGTTGGTTGGTCTTTTTTTTCCCCACTGTTTATTTTTGTTTTATTTATAGTGTTGGGATTGAACTCATTCATGACAGGCAATTGCTCCATCACTGAGCTATGTTCTCAGGCCCCGCACTGTATCTATGCTTTTTTTTACGGGGACTATCAAAGGACTGCAAATTTTAACAAAAAGAGTAAAGGATCTTCACTTTCTAAACCTCTTATCTCCTTTCTTCTTAGTGAGTTGCAGCCTAGGCTCAGCATGGTGGTGTGTGCCGTGAATCCCATCACATGGAGGCAGAGGCAGGGTGGACCAGCAGAAGAGAACTACAGAAAGACAAGGAGTTAGAAGCCAAAGCAACCCAGTGATGGAGGTGGGTCTTGTATCTTATCTGTTGCTTTCATTGGTTAATAATAAAGAAACTGCCTCGGCCCTCATAGGACAGAAAATTAGGTAGGTGGAGTAAACAGAAGAGAATGCTGGGAAAAAGAAGCTGAGTCAGGAGTCGCCATGATTCTCCCACTCCAGACAGACGCAGGTTAAGATCCTCCCTGGTAAGCCAGCTCGTGAGCTACAGAATATTAGAAATGGGTTAGAACAATATGTAAGAGCTAGCCAATAAGAGGCTGGAACTAGCCGGGCCAGGCAGTGTTTGATAGAATACAGTTTCCGTGTAACTATTTCTGGGCATAAGCTAGCCATGCGGGCGGCCGGTTGCTGGGGACGCAGCCTTGCTGCTCTTAATGCAACAACCCAGAAACCCTGGGCTGGTTTTCTTTTCAGGTTAGAGGACAGAAAATTCAAAATGACGTTTATAGCACAGAGACGGTATAAGGGGTCATAGAAGGTGAACTACAACCATGACTGAGGTCTCTTGGCTACTTCTGCCATCTGAGGGGAACTGTGGGGGAGTCACAGCATCCCTCTGCATGGGAGGCCATCGGCAGAAGGAAGGGATGGATGGCACTGGGGTACCAATGAGAGGTGGCCCGTCACACAAATGGGCAAGCCGAGTAAGAGTCTGTACCGAGCTAATGTGCTTCTGCGTCTCCTTGACACGTTTCACTTCGGGCAGGTCAGGGATCGGAGTTCCTTGTCCAATTGCTTCTTTATACTTGACCTATGGGGAAATGGGGACATGAAGGCATAGTTGTATGCTGAGATCTTTCCACCTCCTCTGTCTGGTTGATTACTAGTCCTGTATTTTTTCAGGGGGTTGGAGATGGTGTACGTTTAGTACACTTTCTGCTCCCCAGCTCTCCTTTAGCTGTATTGTCCTGATGCAAGACCTCACCATGTCACCAGGCTGACCGCAGACTCAGAGATCCACCTCCTTCTGCCTGCTGAGTGGTTTAAAGGTGCACGCCATCACACTCAGATGGCCTTTTTCTTAACTAAGTGCTTGCCATGCACTGTGGCTTTCTGTTTTGCAGTTCTGAGGCATGATAGCGAACAAACATGGGCTTCTTTCCCCTTTTTCCAAGTTCACGGACATAAAATTCATTCTACTGTATCTCTTAGCAACCTTAGCAGATGGCATCTTTACTTATTACATTGATCACTTTGTTTTTTTTTTGTTTGTTTGTTTGTTTGTTTTGTTTTGCGAGATAGGGTTTATCTGTAGTTTTAGAATCTGTCCTGGAACTAGCTCTTGTAGACCAGGCTGGCCTTGAACTCACAGAGATCCACCTGCCTCTGCCTCCCGAGTGCTGGCATTAAAGGAGTGTGCCACCATCGCCTGGCCACTTTGACTTTTTTTTTTTTTTAACAGAGGAAGCACATTGGTTTATTTATAAGCTTTGGTTTTTCTGCATGGCCAGCATCGCTCTTCCTGCTCTTTGGGGCCATCACTAATAAGGGCTACCTGAAGACAAACATTGCAGTACTAAAATCTGGCAATGCAGACAGCTAGAGAGGGCAGGCAGCATGCACTTCGGAATGTACCGGTGAAGGGATGATTCATGCCCCAGGTGGGATGAGATGGGAAGCCATGGCATTCATTATATGAGAAAGAATAATTATTCTGGGCTTTTCCATTTCACACTTTTGGACCAAGACTCCTTGAGAGGCAGCGGAGGTCAGAATGCAAAAGTAAGAAGAGGCTGCCTGGCCTCCAGCATCTTCCTACCTGAGAATCCATTTGATTAGTACATATGTAGCTAGCCACACATGTGCCTCCAAAAAGGTTCACTCCTTGGTGCCAATAGGTCCTATTTTCCCATAAGCCTCTGCTTTCTATCTTCATGAGGAACACCCACTGGCACGTAGCCTGTGATGTCGGCAGTGCCCAGACATCTGTTTTGAGGTTGGATGCCGTTTCTGGTGGCATGTTTAGATTACGACTTAGAAGCCACAGATTTATCAAAGACAGGTCGAGAACAGCACACGCGACTCTGACGTGTCCTTACCGAGCTAATGTGGTCCTGCGTTTGCTTCACTCTTAGCATCTCAGGGGTCTTTCCAATGGCTGTTCCCGGGGAGACATCTTCTTTATAAAGAACCTGGGCATTCGGAATCAAGAGACTGTTACACACACAGAAGAAGGAAACCCGGGCAGTGCCCGGAGAAAGTCTAGCCTGCGTGGCTTCCGTGAAAACAAAGGCACTACACAGTATTTCCAGGCAAGGGATGAAGTTTCGCTTCTGAATTCCTCCTGTCAGAATCAATACCCAGAACCATAGAGGCAAGGCCAGCTGCTTGGCAGCTCTTGAGAATTCTCTTTAGAATACCACACCATATTAATACAGTTGAGAAAAAAAATCCAGAAAATGTTGATTAAAAACCACAGAACTCATTAAAGAAATGCAAAGTCAGTCGGTCAGTTATTTTGTAGAGGGCTAATAAAAGAAAATCACACCACAGAGAAATCCACCACCTCGGAACAAGACAACACAGGTTACTGTCTGAGTTACTATTTGAGATCAAAAAATATAAAGAGAGGCGTTATTTTGTTAGCTTTAAGTTATTTCAAATGTTCTCAGGAGTGATGATCTGGGAACAAAGTTCGGGGCATTTTACCAAGGACCCACTAGCATTAACTGGGCAAGTTAGAGGTTAATTGCCTATGTGAGCACGGGGCTCATGTATCTTCTTAAAGAGAACGGCATTGTTAGGTTAGCATTAGATGGAGACAAAATCGTAAATGTACCGAGCTGAAATTCTTTTGGTTTTCTTTGACACGCAGTATTTCTGGCGTGTCTTGAACAACCGTAACTTTCCCTTTACTGTTTTTAAGGTCACACTGGTATTGCAGCTATGAAGAAAGAGTAAATATCCTGTGTTAAGATCTCCACATTGCCTGACATACTTTATAACTGTTCTATACTGTGGATGAGAAGCTAGAACTTTACATTAATGAAAACCCATGCCACAATAATCACAATGCGATAGCCCCAAATCAGTTCTTTACCAAGAATTTTGGAGAGAAACTAATTTTAGTGATGGGGTGTTGCTAGAGACTTGCTGGGGATTGAACCCCGGAGTCTCACACAAAGCACCCGTTCTAACACCAAGCTACGTGTGCTCCCAGACACAGAACTAATTTTTAAAGACGTAAAATATATACAAAATTCAAAGTATTTCTTGCTTAGGTTTAGTTGGAAAAGTAAAAGAAGACATCAATAGTTTGCATTCAATGACAAGAAGTCACCTGTTGAGCAGCTGAGACTCGGATGCTCATTTGGGATTAAAACACAAAGTGAGCGCAGAGAAGATTCGTATACTCCTCTGCCTTCAAGGGATGCCAAGTGTGTGTCCTCAAAGCCACCACCCTTTAGCCTGCTGTCCCCCCATCAGTGGGCTGGGCCTCAGCGGAATAGAAACTCACAAGGCTGAAGTTCTTCTGGTTCTCACGGACTCTTTGCATTTCGGGAGTGTCCAGGACAGTCTCGTAATACGACATGGACTTCTCTGCATCTTCCTTGTACTTTTTCTGGGAAAAGGCAGGGAGCACGAGCCCCATTGTTATATAGGCTGGTAACCTAAAAGAGCCCTTCCCCTTGGGCAGGGAAGGTTCTTTGCACCCCGCCCTTACAGGCTTCATCACTGAAGAGTACTAACATAGGAAGGAATCCTGTTGATGTTTTATTTTGTTTTCATAATTTTTTAATTTTGTTTCAGAGACAGGATCTTTCTATACAGCCTGTGCCGGCCTCCCGCCTTGTCTCCCCCACCTGCTGGGATTAAGTACTTTCCATACCACACAACTTTTGGTCACAGGAATTCTAGGAATTGGGAAGGTAGCCCACCTGGGGTACCCCAGGTTGTGTGGTTCAAGTTGATGGCTCAGTCTCAGGCATGAGTGGGTGGCCCACTTTGTGTCTTCCACACGCACCCACACCCCTTAAACCCCCATTCTAACGGATGCTCAAATGTTCACTAGTTGTGAGTTGTACTGCGGAAGCCGCGGAAGTGCTCCAGGTCTTGGAACTTTCCTCATGATGGCTTGAGTTTTTTCTTCCCAATGTTTGGGCTAGAACCCAGGGTGTCACACTTTACTACTGAGGTGCCTGCACCTTCTATCTTTAAATCTCATTCAGAAAGTTCAATCCTGACTCAAATCTGCACTGTTCTGGTGGGGGGGGGGGTGCAGTGTTATGAGAAAACAGTTTGTTGGGAATTACCAGGAAAACCTTTGCCCTAAGGAAACCTTACCTGGCTGGAAAGGTTCTTGACCTGCTGAGCGTGAATGATCTCTGGGGTATCAACGACAGAAGTGAAATTGGCTTTTTCCATTTCGGCTGATTGCTTGTACTTAATCTGTAAAAGGACACCCATCAGTTTTGTGAATGTTTATGATACGCGTAGCCTTTATAGGCTTGGTTGAAGTACGACCTGATCATATTTCTTTCTTGTAATGATTTTTTTTTTATGTGCATTGTTGTTTTGCCTGCAGGTGTCTGTTTGAGGGTGTCAGATCCCCTGGAGCTAGAGTTACAGACAATTGTGAACTGCCAGGTAGGTGCTGGCAATTGAACTTGGGTCTCTGGAAGAGCAGCTGGTGCTTTTAGCCTCTGAACCATCTTCCCAGTTCTTTTTCTTTTTCTTTTTTTTTTTTATATATATCTGGCATTCAATAACATTTCTTCCTGTTGTGTTTATAATTTTTAAAGATTTAAAATTTTATGTGTGTGTGTGCGCTTTGCTGGTACATATGTTTGATCTGGCGATGTTGGCAGCCTGCAGGGATGGAGCACTGACCTGGCTGGCGATGTCTGTAGCATTCTTGGCCCGCAGAAAATCTGGAGTCTCATTGGCCATGGCATTCAAGCCTCTTCCTTTCACTTCCTGCTCCAGGTCTCGCTTATATTCTTTCTGTAGAGGAATTGGTTTTTAAGGGAAAAAGGTCACGTGCCTTCTCTGAGTAGGTGGAGTCAAAGGCGGTGTCCTTGCCAGCTACTTCCCAGGTCATGGTGGCATGCTTGTTCATCCTGCTCTAGGTATGCTGACATTAGGCAAGGGAAGTCTATTGACACGGAAAGTAAATTTTAAATCTGGCTTGGTACATTACTAGGATTAAATTTAGGAGCACACCAACCATCCCAGTGTGCTGTGCTGTTTTCATCTAAATGAGCATTGTGAATATGTCAAAACTAAATCAAGCAATATTCAATATTAACTGGTTATGACAGCTGCTATAGACAAATATCGTGTTTCCTTTCTACTCATCAGAAATTGACATACACTTTATCTAGCAGTCAATAACTATTCTGGATATAAAGTCTGAAAGGTAAAAGCTATTTTTTCTCTTTCTTGGTCTAATTTGGGTATACAGGTACCATATGAAGGATGTGCATGCAGTAGGTGGCTACAGTCTTACCTCATTGAGGATTTGAGTGGCGTTCTTCGCTCTCAGCATGTCAGGAGTATCTTCCATTTCAGTGAGACCTTTCCCTCGAATGCTTTCTTCCAGATCTTTCCTATACTCTTTCTATATCACAAAATAAAAGCAACGAAACTGACAAGAAAACCTGGATTGTTCTTAGGTGAAGATCCAAAAAAGCAAACCAAAATAAGTTAATGAATAAATAAATAAAACAATTATCCCAGTTTTTAACAGTTCCTGGTTGAGTAAGTAAATACGTTAAGTAAAATACAGAGTTTATGGTTCACAGTTGATGTTAATTATTAAATACAAGACTAGATATTTATAGAATGCAGAGGTAGGCATGTTTGATTAGATTGTCTACAGACTACTAAGGTATGCATGTTTTATTATATATTCCATTTTAAAAATTAGAGGAATTAAAAGGGGTCATAGATTAGACAGTAGTACCAAACATGGGAACTCCACTGGAAATCCCAAGTGGCATCCGGGTAGGAGCACAAAGATGAGTCATTAGTGTGATTATTGGGTGAAGAGGGAAGGGAAGACCAAGCGGCTACTACCTCGCTTGCTATTTTGGTTGCATGTCTGACATGTAACAAAGCTGGCGTGACCTCCAGGCCCGTCAGGTTTCTGCCTTTAATGGACTCTTCATATTCTTTCCTATATTCTTTCTAATATGAGTGAAAAGGAAAAACAAGAAAGACCCTGTTAGAATCCATATTTCAGACCTAAGAAGAGCATGTAGGTTTTCTGGTAGGGTTTGGCCTCTTAACCACAGTTCTGACAAGGCGTGCGCATTTGAAAGTGTCTCGTTGTTCCAGAAATACTTGGCTGGCAGTCAATGGCTCCAAAGAAACTGAAGGTCTTTCATGACTCCTAAAAGTCTACCTAAGGTTGCGATGGAGCTGGCACCAACCACAGTGAGGGGATGGATGGGCCATTAATTTAGAATCTACTCTTCCTGAGACTGCCCCATTTATTATTGTTATTATTATTTCCATCATTGTGGGTGATGCGTGGGAGCATGGGCACACACATGCCACAGTTCTTATGCCATGTGCACATGTGGAGGATGGGGACAGCTTGCAGGAGTCAGTGCCCTCCTTGGGTCTTGTGGAACTTGGGTCGTCAGGCTCGCGCTGGAAGTTCTTCACACACTGAGCCATCACGCTGGTCCTGTCACACTTTAAATTTTACTTTATTCTATTTTCACATGTATGGGAGTTTTGCCTGCTCAGGCCAGAAGTGGGGTGTTGGATTCCACAGGAACTGGAGTTACAGCTGTGAACTGTCATGTTGGTGCTGGGAATCAAACCTGGGTCCTCTGGAAAAGCAGTCAGTGCTCTTAACCACTGAGCCATCTGAACAACTCCTCTACCACATTTTTCTTAAAGTGGAGATATTTTGTTTCGGAATTTACAGCAGCTCCGGGGATGGAATTAGAAAGAGGAACTCAAGGGACCACACCTGCAATGGCACTTCGCAACATCATGACTTCGTTTTTGAGGTGTGACAGACAGGCTGGGTTTGAACTCATGATCCTCCTGCGTCAGCCTCCTGAGTGCTGAGATTACAGGTGTGTGTCACCTTGCTGTCACAACCTCCTTTTCAACCTCTTCATTGAACAGGCAACACCTACCATGTGCCAGCACTTTGTTAGGTTCTAGCGTCAAAGTGACAGACACAGTCCTGTCTGCATTACAGTGCCAGGCGCAGTCCTCTTGGGCCCCAGGTAGGCAGTAAGGGGCTTGCGACCTATTATTTGAATCCCTGAATAGACTAGGTGAAAAGTGAGGCTGGAGCATAGGAGTCTGTAGTTTCATCCATGGGTGAGAGAAAGGGCTAGTCCCCCCTTTCCTGATCTCTTGAACACATGACGTCACTCTCACAGAGGACAGATGTTAGAAGAAGCATGCTTTGCTGGCTTATCTTCACAGGGCTTTAAATCCCCAGGAAAGTTTCAAGAGTACCACAGAGCACTCGCATAGACTTAGTTCGGACTCACTGATTTCTTGAGCCTGTTTTGAACTTTCTTGGTATATGGAAGGAATGCAGGTCATAGAAAGCTCACAAACTACTTCTCTTTAAAAATGAAAGAAGACAGAACAGAACAAAGCATCATCTGTTGTCATCGCTAGACATAGGCCTCATGGAGAAGAGGCAAGCAAGATCTCCAAAGGCCTATTTCCCTGTAAAATTCATTCTCTGTTTATGGTTCAAACTAAAAAAAAAAAAAAACAAAAACAAAAACCTCCTCTTTTCATGATAAGGAATATGGCATTTGACTTGACTTTTTTCCTACATGTATATAATATACTTTGATCATATCCACCCCATCTCTGTCTTTATCTTTCTTTTCTCTCAATCTACCTTCTTTGTCTTCACAAATAATTCCCTCTGTGCATTCATGTCCTTAAAAATAAAACCTGGGTTCTGTAAACATAGGACATTTGTCTAAGTCCGGCTTGTTTAATTTAACGCAATGACCTCCAGTTCTATCCATTTTCCTACAAGTAGTAACATGACTCCCTTCTGTGAGAGTAGCACTCCATTATGTATAAATAACACGACTTTTTCCATATCTATTCATTTGTTGATGGGCAAGTAGGCCGATTTCCTGACTTGACTGTAGTTACTACTGCCACAGTAAACATGGGTGTGCAGGAATGGAACCCCACTTGTTTGGCCCGGGGCATTCCACTAAGTGGAGGCCATGGCAAAGCAGCAATGCACCTGTACGGTGGGAACTCTTCTTTCAGCAAAGGAATATTAACACTGTGGTCCATATAATATTTTCATGTTTAGGAAGGATTGTTTTCTAATTTTATGAAAATACTTGTTGGAACAAAACATGTACGCCAAATACTACTCAAAACATCCTAAAGAAAATAATTATAAGATTTCTACAACGAGCAGGAATTTAGAAGTCATGGGTTACAAAGCTGTGTCTCTGATCAGTTTTGGATAACTGGAGGCTGGAAATGGTCCTGCCTGAGCCAGTGTTCACTGGTTTGATGTTTCCGTCCTTTCTGGTATTCAGGACTTACCCCACTCTGCATCTGCTGAGACTCTTTGGCAGTAATGTATGTTGGAGTCTCAAAGTCGAGCATGGGCTTTCCTCGTTCTTTTTCATATTTTTCTTTGTATTTCACCTAGGGATGAGAAGGTCTGTTAAGTATCTCTCTGCTTGTCAATTCCTAGACAGAGGCTTTACTTATGGCCAGGAATTTACTAACTGGTTTAATATCCGAGACAGGTTCTCACAATGGATCACAGACTGGCCTTGAACTCATAGCCCTCTTGTCTCAGCTTCCCAAGTATGGAGATTACGGGGATGCTACTACCAAGCTAGAGAAAGGATTTTTAGTTGACAAACTATGTCCAGTTGAGTAATCTCATTGCCACTCAAAAGACTTTCCTGTTGTGTTGCTGATTGAGGAACTTTTTAGTTGATGCCGGGGGGCGGGGGGGGGGGGGGGGGGGGGGGCTGAGAATCAATGCTATCTGAAAAGTACAATCTACCATGTTTAGATTTAATTTAGAGAGACAAAAGAATCAGTGGCAACAATCAGCTGACGGGAATATTGACTTTTTGAAATGACGCTTGGAGAAGGTTGCCCATATCTGAGGTTGGCCATGATTTGATATCTATATGTGAACACTTGACAATAAATAGCATCTTTTGATATTGCTGATAAACCCCCAGTCCTTTCAAAAGAGCTATCACCAGAGATCTGGGGTCTCAACTGAATGGAGAGCATATGAGGTTTTATAAGCACATAACTTCCCCGGGTCATCTCTCTCTCTCTATTTAACTATTTGCTATAAACTGCCATAGAAAGGAAAGCTAGTTTACAGTTGGACAGAATCACTAATAAACTTGATATTATCAAATAAAATTACCTCATCCTTACCACATGCTATTATTAATAGGGAGTCACATAAACAGAATATTTCACAGAGGAGAAACTGAGACAAAGAAAGACTCTTCCACTCATAGCCTTAATGGCATCACTCAACTCAGCTCTCTCGATTATATGGGGCACTGGAAGAGGACACACTGCTCACGTGGGATGTGGGGGCACCTAGAGTAACCCAGCCTGCTGGATAATACCCGATGGGGCCCCATAATGGTGATTTTGTGATAGCAAGGCCATGTTAATAGAACGTTATTTTCTCTGAAAAAAAAAAAAAACTTCTGAAAAAAATTATAGCACCCAGATCCTCTTCCAGGACTAGATCTGATCACGTCACACATCTAGTAACTCCCCCCCCCCCCAGGAATCCCTGTCTACTGGTGTTTCCTGACTTGGGACACAGATCAAAGGGCACATCAGGGTGACTGTAAGGGGTTTGTCTTGCCTGGAAATTAACTGTCATGCTTCCAGTCTTGTCATAACCTGAAGAACAAACAGTACAGCATGCATATAGTGTGGGACAATTGTCTGTATTCTGTCAATTATATTTTTAAATAAACATTGATTGGCCAGTAGCCAGGCAGGAAGTATAGGCGGGACAACCAGACAGGAAGTAGAGGTGGGCCAATGAGAACAGGAGAATTCTGTGAAGAGGAATGCTTATTTAGCAGTCCTGGCCCAGCCACAGAATAAGCAAGATGTGACTGCCTCACCGAATAAAATACTGAGCCACGCGGCTAACATAGACAAGAATATATATAAGTTATAAGAGTTAATAAGAAGCCTGAGCTAATGGGCCAATCAGTTTATTACTAATGTAGACCTCTGTGTGATTTCTTTAGGACTTAATGATTGTGGGAACCTGGCAGGACAGAAAACCTCAGTCAGCATGTATATTTTTCTATTATGCACAAATACTGTTAATACAATATTATCAAAATATTACTAAGTTCAAAGCCCCAGTGCCAGTGAGCCTTTTCTCAAAGTCTAGAGTGGATCTGGTGCTGGTTATTGATACTGTGGGCGAACAGACACTGGCTGTGGGCCGCTCTCTTGATGGACTTACAATGCTCTGCAGCTCCGTGGCTTCTTTGAGGTGCAGCTGTTCCAGGTTGTCGGGTATCGTGTGGTAGTGGCCTTTGCTCTTCTCATAGTTCTTCTTGTACTGGTACTGAGGGGAAGCAGCAGAAAGCACATCAGTGGGAAGGTTCCACAGTGTCTCAGGCTTCCCTCTTTGGATTGGCTGTCTAAGGACCAGGCGTGCAGTGCATGCTTTTAATCCCAGTATTCGGGCAGGGGTGTCAGGGATCTGTGTCCAGCGTCAGTCTGGCTTACACAGCAAGCCTCAGGCCAGCCAAGTCTAGAGAGAGACCCCCTTCCACCCCTTCCCCATAAACAAAAAAGAAGAAAGAAAAAAAAATAGGCTAGATAGAGCTCCAGTGTAGTACTGTTCCTAATACTAGAGACATACACTGAACTGCTACGGATGCTTCTACACAGGCATCAGTGAAAGTGAGAGGCTGTTTTAGACAATTCTTTTACATCTTTACAAGGACTAGAGCCATTTGTTTGTTTGTTTCTCCTGGGTATCAAACTCATGGGTTAACATTATGGAGCCACATCCCCAACCCAAATAGAAGCAGCTTTACATTCTAAGAGGTGTTGTAGTTGATGAAGGGTTGGAAGATTAATGCCATTTGGAGGAATATCATCAGATATAAGTTCAAAGTATCAGTAGCAGAGAAGAGACCATAGAAGCTCAGAGGAGGAAGCAAACTGCAAATGGCTGAAAGGAGCTGTTTCCAGCACAGATGATTGAGCTTACAGAACTGGCAAGCTGGCTTGTGTTCAGGACGTGATTCATTATCAGGGACTCCTTCATGTCAGTCACAGGCTTGTGGAGTTTCTTCAGGTCAGCCTTGTATTTGACCTAGTGGGAAGGGAGGAAAAAACTGGAAATCACGTGAATAGAACATAGAAAACAGCACTAAGGAAATCGACAGGAAGACAGCGCTTCATGAAATGAACGCTGGGGAGGGAGGCTGGGGAGGAAACTTAAAATAAGACAAAGAAATATGACATCTGTAAATTAGGCAGAATCATACAGACACAGAGGCTACCAGGAGCCGAGGGAAGAAAGGGTTGCTTCATGGTTTTCTCTGGGGGTAATTAAAGGGCCTTGGGGGGCTGGAGAGATGGCTCCGTGGTTAAGAGCATTGCCTGCTCTTCCAAAGGTCTGGAGTTCAGTTCCCAGCAACCACATGGTGGCTCACAACCATCTGTAAAGAGGTCTGGCGCCCTCTTCTGGCCTTCAGGCATACACACAGAATATTGTATACATAATAAATAAATATTAAAAACAAAAGGGCCTTGGAAACGGTGGTAGCTGGAGAACACGGTGAAAGTGATTAGTGCTCCTGAAATATTGGTTAGAAGGCAACAGGATGTATACAGTTCACCACAGTCAAAGAACATACCTCACTTGCAAGGTTGTTGGCATCTTTCATAGTTTTGTAGAGCTGGCTGTCTTTTGGGTTGTATTTTGGTGTCTTGCCCTTCTCTTTGTCAAAATTTTCTCGGTATTTAACCTAACAACAAATGCAAACCACCAGATTGTTCCTGAGCACCCGATAGGGAAATGGGAGTGGTAGAGACTATGCCCGCGCTGTAAGTGGTCACACAGTTTGTACTCCAGCTTATGTTTAGAAGATAAGGGATGGTCACCACAGCTATGACATGAAAAGGAAGCGCGCTAGTTCACATGGGATGGGAAGAAATAGACCCTCATGCTGAGTAAGAACAAAGCCTAGAAGGGTGCAGACCCACCCTGTAGACTGTAACTTTATTTGGAAGCAACATTTGTTCTGAGGAGCAGCCATCCAGTTGGCTTCACCTGAGCATCTTCATTACATTTCAAGTTTACTTAAATTTCCAACTTTTAAAATTAATGTAACAATCCAAAACAACAACCCCAAACACCTTTCCTCTCCAAAAGAGGGCTGCCAGGCAAAATGCAGCCACCATAATGGCAGACATGATCGGAGTGCCTTGGGCTTTGGTTTAACCAATCGTATCTTCAAAGATGTGTCCATACATAAGGTTCAATGCTTCAGCAATGGGAAGGGACTGGGAGGAAAGGGCAGTGACAGTTGGAACTCCAAAGGCTACTTCTGCTCACTAACCGTGGAGGCCACTGAGGTAGCTGTGGTGCCATGGCCCAACAAGAGGCAGCACCCAGGCTCTGTCAGTCCACAAGGCTCAGTTATTGGTCTATAGCACACACACAGTGCTCTAAGTGGTTATAAGTTAGTTTTCTCTCTAGTACTTGCTTTTAACTGTTTAACATCTATTTAATGGTTTAATGTCTAATTGTTTAGTTGGTTTTCAGGGCATTGTACGAGACATTGGTACTTGTAAAGACTGGAAAACAATCCCCAGATGGAAAACTACTCCCATGAAGACTTGTTTTTACAAAGGATGAAGGAACTATGGGGAAAACTCTTTAACATCAACATCTTCCTATTCCAAGTATGTTTCAGAAGGAAAGCTCTGAAAAGAAAAAGAGTCTGTATGATAAGTGTGGTGGTTTGAAAGAAAATGTCCCCAAAGGGAGTGGCACTATCAGGAGATGTGGAGGAGGTGTGTCACTGTGGGGGTGAGCTTTGAGGTCTCTTTTGCTAAATCTTCCTGGCACCTTCAAGATGGAGCACTCTCAGCTCCAGCATCGTGTCTGCCTGCACGCTGCCATGCTCCCCATTGTGATGATAATGGACTAAACCTTTGAGCGAGCAACCCCCCAAAATCTTCATAAGAGTTGCTGTGGTCATGGTGTTTCCAACACAAAGTTAACAGAAAAAAGAACAGGACCTTTGACCTTTGACCTTTCTGTCTTTCTGTCTTTCTGTCTTTCTGTCTGTCTGTCTGTCTGTCTGTCTTCAGCACTAACAGGATCTGGTTATTCCTCCGACCAAGGTCCATGAAATGAGAAAGCCAGAGCACTGCCTTGCTGGCATCATTCTCACGTTACTGAGGAGAATCTCAAGTTGCCCCATCATGACTGCATGTACTATGTGCCACAAACATGGCACTGATATGGTATTTTTTTATGCAGTTGGGTTTTAAGTTAGAAATTCATCACTGCTACACAGTGCCAAGTCTCTCGTAGGTGACCCACATATAAAGCAGACTTGGATGTGAATCTTACTGCCTGAGAAGAGGCCCTCTTTGTCGCATGAGAACAGTTCAGTACACAGGCAGCTAGATGCATACCTACAAGTGGAGATCTGAAAGACTAGAGAACCTAGCTTGGTTAGCAGGAAATGAGTCAAGGCCCTCAGTATTTTTCAAAGGGCCACCGTGCAACTTAAGAGCCCGTGTCCGCTTAGTTGTTGACAGAGCTCTTTCTGGGAAGCACTTCCCACTGGACGGTTTTTAAAATCTCACATTGGAGTCACTGCTTGCCCTCTTCCCTTACCTGGCTGCTCAGCCTGGCTGCCTTCTTGGCCATCTCAATGTCTGGGCGGCCAAGCATACTTAACCCATGGCTGCCTTCCTTGCGGTGCTTGGCTCTGTACTCCACCTGTACGAGAGAGAACCAAAATGGGCAGTGTGGTCATGGTGGCACACACCCTGTTCTTTTTCACAGTAGCCATTGGGTGCCAGGGACATTTTCAGGGTGATCTTACCTCACTGGCTTGTTTGGCTGCCTGAGTGGCCTTCTTGATGTCTGGCCGATCAGCAACTGTGGTGTAATGCAGATTCTCTTTGGCATCTTTTTTATAAGCAACCTTATTTGGGGGAAGGAAATGTTTGAGGTACACAGAATTCTGAAACGTCCTCATTCAATACAAACATCTTTCGTGTTAAGTAAAAGCAAGCCAGTTTGCACCACTGTGCTTCTGAACCCATTGGCTAGAGAAATCACTAGAGCAAGAACGTGCACTCATCTGGGGTCCACTGGGATGCCGAAGGGGAACTTACATCGCTCTGCTTCTTGGCCACTTCCATGGCATGCTTCACCTCTGGGGGCTCTTGCATGATGGAGTAGTTGGACTTCCCTTTCTCTTTGACAAACTTCTTTTTGTAATTTGTCTAAACAGCATCAGAATTACTCATGTGAGCGGAGGAAGGTGAGAAAGAGATTTATTTCAAGACTCTGAGAAGATCTCCGGGAAAATCCATGGCTCCCCATCATGGTGCCAGCTATAACTGATCTCTGAGTCGTAATCTACTTCCTCCCCACTCTTTCTCTATTTGAATCAACACCGGAACTAGCAGGCAAGTTTAGAGAACTGATTTCAAGCATATTACATGCTTACTCTTGATTCTTACCTTTAGAATATACGAGTCATAGTCTCTAAGAGCTGGATGCAGCGGGCAGAGATTACTGAGGTGCACAACGTGATTTTAGCTCTCACATTGCACAGTTGTTTAATGGTAGCAGAGGTCTTCTTGACTGGCCCTGCTCCCTCCCATTATCAACACTAGTTTTACCTTCTACTGCTGGCTGTGCTATGAAGCAGAACCCATGTCTGCCACGATTGGAATACCAATACAGTTTTAGAAGCTAGAGTTTAGGATTCGTATACAAGTAAGTACTCAGGTTAAGGGCACTGAGATATAAAAGAAAGCATTGGTAAGCAAGGAGGTGGCAGTCTTCGACACGATTCAAAGCTGCCATCTAGAGCTCTGTGGCTGGCCACTTACATCACTGACGTGCTTGGTCACGGCCTTCACGTGAACTGTGTCCCTGGTCTCTGGCAGTGTCGTGTATGAACCCTGGGCCAGGTGCTTCCTGACATGGTCCTTGTACTTGTTCTGGGGGAACCCACAAAAACAGTGTTAAGGGCTCTGCTTGGGGCCTCAGCCGGTGATGGAAGCGAAGCATATGGGCCGTGGGTGGGTTACCTCAGACACCAGATTGCTGACAGTCTTTGCCAGGAGGATCTGTGGGGTGTCAGGTACAGCATGACATGTTCCTCTTTCCTTAACATGTTTCTCTTTGTATTTCAGCTGTAGGAGTAGAAGGGGGAGAAAGTAGACATTTCTTACTTTCTTGGAGTGTCCTGCATACTTTTAATTGACCCCCAAATCCCTCAACAATATCAGAGGATAACACCATGGCGCACAATAAAGAATTTGATGTGCATTCAAAATAGTTTTTTTCCCCTGACAACTTTCAAGTTGAGGTTTTAATAAAGATGACATCTCACAGCAAACCTTTGCCTTTAGTTCAAAGCATTCTCAAATATGCCACCAGGGCTGGACACACGATCTTTCTTACTTTCCATTCAGATGTGGTAAGTATGCAGTAGAAAGAAAAGGATCTCACAGAAAAGAGACTAAAGGTCTGGGAGAGAATCGAGTCACACCTTCCGAGTCCTAGTCTGTGCTGTGCTGTAAGCCAGGAATAAGCCCGGGCTCACCAGCACTTTTACAGATGGCGCCCAGCTCATTGCTGATGCCACTGAGGGCGGGACCATGTGTCAGGACCACAGCCAATCCCCTACAGAGAGAACTTCTGTCCTGTCCTGGATGTTTCTGAGGATTGTTGCTGCAAGAGATGGTCTCGAGCCAGGGCAGACACTGTAGAAGGCAGGATACTTACATCACTTTCTATTAAGGAGTTCCTGAGGGCCAGCACCATGTCCTTATCATCAGTGACAGACAGCTTGCAGCCCTTGAGAAACTCCCGGTCCAGTTTATATTCATACTGTGATAGAAGAAAGCAGAGGATTAAACCAGAGAGAAGTCTTTGAAGAAGACTTCCCTAGAGTAAAGGGAGGGGATTCCTGGCCATTCACTTCATCCCTTCTAGCCCAGAGATCAGAACCAGGACCAGGATTCAGGTCTCCCAGCCAAACCCCCTCTAGCTTCAGGTCTCTGAGTCCACAGTGCCTATGCCCAGTTGTCAAGAGTACAGGCTCAACAGCTGGGTTATTTCATGAACTTGCTTCTCCCATCACACTTTCTTCGACTTGGACCTCATACCATACCCGCTGGGGTTAGCGTCCTGGCGGGGCATATTAGAAACAACCACACGCTGCCTCCGTCCTTACGTCACTCTGCTGTAGTGATGACTTGGCAGCCTGGAGGAAGTCAGGCCGGTCAGGCGTCCACTTCCAGTAGGCTTTGTTGGCTTCGTATTGCTTCTTATAGTCCAGCTGTTTTGAATGTGACAGAAAGACAGTACTCAGGCTCCGTTTACGAATGCATGCAGTGCGCAGGGAGACTCCTGCAGTTGGACATTCCACCAATCATAGCTCGTGAAACTGTCTGCGCTCGATGCAGCTCGCCAGCCACTAAGGTCATCCATCGACACCCTTTGTACCAAATCAGCACTAAAGCTTTGAAATGCTTCTGGGTGAAATGATTCTACATCTTCCTTAACTGCCAGTGCCCCCCCCCCAATCTCCCGCAGAGTCAAGTGCTGGTTAGCTTGTAAGTAAATTACAGTTATTTCTGTAAAGGTGGCCAGAATATTACAGAGACTACATACAACCACCACCCAGATTCCACGGGGTCTATTTCCTTCCGGCATCTATTTCCCTGTTCATTGCCTACTAACTCGTGGTGGTTTGAAAGAAAATGACCCCCAGGATAGAATGGCACTATTAGGAGGTGTGGCCTTGTTGGAGGAAGTGTATCACTGTGGGGGCAGGCTTTGAGGTCTCATATATGCTTAAACTCTGCCCAGTAAGACAGTTCACTTCCTGTTGCCTTTGGATCACGATGTAAGAAATTTCAGCTCCAGTAATACCATGTCTGCCTGCATGTCGCCTTGCTTCCGGCCATGATGATAATGGGCTAAACCTCTGGAACTATAAGTGAGCCCCAATTAAATGTTTTTATTTATAAGAATTGCTGTGGTCATGGTGTCTCTTCATAGCAATAGAAACCCTAACTAAGGGAGTTAGTCTTAAGACACCTGCTAGCTCTTATGGAACCTTAGTTTACTGGCCCCAATAAAAAAAAATGGGTGCTTCTGGAATGAATGAGAATCAGATGGGTTGCTACTAATGTCTCATGACACTATTTTATATATTTTTAAAAGCTGGTGCCCATCTAATTCGCGGAGTTGTTTCTATGGATGAGACTTTAGGATGTTACAGCTAAAGACACACATCAATGCAGGGCAGATCTAAACAAGCGGAGGATCCAGACATTGACCCGATGGCAGCTAGTAACTCCGTTTTCTCCTTCAGAAGGAGATGCTAGAGCTGAGGGCCCGAGGAGAGCATGGGGCAAAGAATGAAAGATGCTGAAGCCCTTTCCAAAGTGCAGCCTTCATTGCAGAATTAGCCTTTAGGTTTCAGCCGCTCACAAAGGCTAAGGAGATGTAACGTGTGACTAGGTCAGGCCACCCTTGCCCTTCTTCATGCTCCTTCATGAGGAGCAGAAGGGGGTGTTTGGTTTTTAACATCACTCAGTACTCATTTTCCTGGAGGTGAGCTTTTCATCTGGACAGGCAGAGCTCTGTCTCACGAAGAGACGCCAAAGGACCCATGCTCACTGAAGTCGATAAATCCCTACTGCGCTTGGAAGCAAACAGCAAACCACAGCCATCTCCAAAACTCACGCTGAGGTTTTCCTGCCCTGTGATGACAGGAGGGGAGACCTTCAGCAGGCCGTGTGGTCATTAGGGCCGAGCCTTGAGGAGTATTGGCGCTCACGGCGCAGGAGGGCGTTAATTATCTCTCAGCCTTTTCCCTTGCTCTCCTGCCCTTCCACTTCCTGCCGCAGGAGAACGTAGCAAGAGGAGCCACGCCAGACGCACCGTGGTTTTGACCTCCCTGTCTCTAGAACGTCAATCAATTTCTGTAAGCTACCTAGTCATGGGTGTTCTAGTACAGCAGCAAAAAGAGGCTAAGTTTGCCTTGGGGGAACATCTTGGCACTTACATTGGTGTTGACTTTGTAGGCATCTTTGGCTGCTTTGATATGAACAGCATCTGGCTTGATGGTGCAGTTAGATTTATTTCTTTGGTAAACTTCCTTGTATTTCAGCTATGGGAGGAAACAGTAACATGGTAAACTTTTTTTCCCCTAGGAAGGAAGTTAGTAAAATATTTTATAAACAAAGTAAAGCTATAATGTTAGCACATGATGTTCCCTGTGAGTATTTAGTCAAACCCTGCTGTGGAGAGATGGAGCTGTGAAGAGACGGGCCCCTTCTTCCTCAGATACGTCAGGACACAGCAAGTGTGGCCACGGGGTTAACACCTGCGGGTGTGGTCCAAACAGGGAGCTGGTGCTACCCACTTCCACTTTACCTTCCTGCATCAGGGAAGCCTGGTGCAGACGTCCTGAAAACCCGCCCTCGTGGAGGCATTCAGGCCTGCCCTCCTCCTGTGCTCCATGATTCTTCCGCTGTCTGCTCAAAGCCTAGCCCCTTTATCTGCCTAGCTTTCTATTTAGCTGAAGCCCTTCAAAGGGAAGTTGTCGTCTCCCATCCAGGGACCGGCACATAAACACTCAGGGTGCAGAGGGACTGAAAGATGCTCTCCTCACAGCTGTGGGTCCACAGCTGCACCTCATAAGTGCTGGTAACTGGATCGAATTGGAGAGGCCTGACAAGCCGTTCCTCTGTCTTGAGTCTGGGACTTCTAGCTTCTCTATTTTTGTTTTCCCTAAATTCCACGGCCCTAGGATGCAATCTGGTCATTTCCACTAGTTGAAGGGGAAGGATCCCAGGTGCACCATGACTACGACAGAGTGAGCTTCTCAGAGGCAAGGAACCATAGTAGGGTTTACTATATTTACGACAAGAACCATTGCATTCTGGGCTTGACCACAGACCTACTGCATTAATCCAGACTC
The DNA here is from genome assembly GCF_014885135.2 of Alexandromys fortis. Taxonomy (NCBI): domain Eukaryota; kingdom Metazoa; phylum Chordata; class Mammalia; order Rodentia; family Cricetidae; genus Alexandromys; species Alexandromys fortis. The sequence continues at coordinate 2,622,395 of NW_026067917.1, read as the reverse complement.
CAGGAGGAAATCCTAGGAATTAGTACTTTTCATCAGTACCCAACCCCAGGATATTCTAACACACATTTGAGGAAATAGATATAGATACACCTCAATTTTCTGCAGGGAGCAAGCTGCTCCCATATGGTCTCGACCTGACAGATACTTATGATCATTTATGTTTGTAACATCCAAACTTATTTTAACAGATTTTACATTGCAAAGATGCTCTTTACAGATTTCCACCTTCTCAATCAATGTACTGGATAATCATGTGTTTTTCATGGTGACCCCTAGTCAACAGTATGGCATATTTATTCATCTACCAATGCAATCCTGAGCACAGTAATAATCAAGTTTTTAGGATGGAGATTAGGCACAACATATTTGCCTCAGCTCAGATAAATATATAAACATATACATATGCATATACACACATATACATATGTATATGTATACATTGTGTATTTATATATGCGTGTGTGCACCCAGAAGTGTACATAGCCACAGAGTTATTAAAACAATGAATCTATGTGAGGCATGTTGGTTCATGCCATTTGGGAGGCTGAGACAGGGAAATCAGTGTGAGCTCCAGGCCAGTTAGAGCTACAAAAAATTAAATATTTTTAAAACAACAAATAGTGAATCTTTTTTTTTTCAGTGAAAATGATGGCGGTTTTCAACTACAAAAATCAAGCAAATATCTAGTTTTGGTTTGGTTTATTTTTGAAAAAGATCTTGCTATGTAGCTCTATCTGGCCTTAAACTAGCAATCCTCCTGTCCAGCTTCCCAAATGCTAGGATTATAGACATGAATTGCTGTGCCGATCAAAAGTCAAATATTTGAAAATTTATGGATAGGAATTCTTGTGAAATTCAGAGTGTAAGAACACGAGTTCGTTTTTCTCAGGGAAGATAAGGTGGAGAGAGTATTTTTGGCATGTGTGTCATGCTGCGCTTTTATTGACAATGGCCTCTGTGGGACCACTTCCCCACGCTGGCCTGCAGTAAGGCTCTGCTGTTTGCTCATCCAGAGCTTTAGCACTTGCCGTAGTTCGGATCTGGAATGTTCCTAGAGTCTCACATGCTAACTTCTTGGTCCCCAGCCGCAGGTGTTGCTAGGAGGTGGTAGAAGGTGGCCGCATCTCCCACAGCTTCTTCTACCTCCCAACAGCACTGCCTGCTGGTCCTTTGAGGGGAGCCTGAGACCCCCAGCTCCTTTCTCTTCTTCTGTATCTCAAGCATGAAGAGGTCAGCAATTTTGCTCTGCTGTGCACCTCTGCCATGCGGTGCAGCCACATCCAGGCTCAAGCAACAGGGCCAGCCAATCACAAGAGTGGAAATGCCCTACTATGGGTCAAAATAAAACCCGTTCTTTTTCTACGAGAATTTATCTTGGTGACAGCAAGTGAACACATCTCTTGAATGTGTATGAAAACCAGGGAGGGAATGAAGTCTGAGTTCTAGGTTTAGTTCTCGACTGACTTTGAAGTTTCGGTTCTCTGGCTCCTGGAGCCCAGGCTTTCCACTGCCAGCAGCCGAGCCATGTGGAGAGATGCCCAGAAGGACCCTCATTTATATAGAAGTCAAATGACCATGGGCTGTCGGTTGTGTGAGTGTGGCTCTCTGTGGATTCAGCTTCGCATGGCTGTGCTTATCTGATCCTAACTGCCATGATTACCCAAATCGGTTTCCCCTGCACCGTTTCCCAGCAAATCACTGTAGTGATATATAGACCTTTGCAATCAAAGGTCGGTGCCAGGGAAGGGTCGAATTCTTTGGCATTATTGTTTGTGGCTCTTGTCTGCTCTTGCTTCTGAGGCAGGGTCTTACTATATAGTTCTGGCTGGTGTAGAACTCACAGAGACCCACCTACCTCTGCCTCAGGAGTGCTGGGATTAAAGACACGTGCCACCATGCCCAGCTGACATTATCTCAAGATAAGTAGGCACATTCCTGGTTCTGGTGGGGTTGCCTTTGACCTGACCAATATACCAATATCTCTCCCTCGGACACGAACTGTACGAATCTGCTTTGTCTTGCTGCCCTGGGCTAACTAAGCTCCGTCAGTCAGTCCCCTCCAACTGCACTCTGTACCTCTGCATCTGCCTGCCCTTCTCCTTCACACTGTGCTGGGGTCCTGGAAGATTCGCCTTGAATTTCTGGCCCAGCTGTGGCCCAGATGTCTGCCTACAGCTTTTGGAACATACCTATTTTGTTGCATCCAATAAACTCAGAATCATAAGGAAAATGGAGGATTATGATTTCAGGCTTATTAGGCTGCCAAGTGGTTTTTCCCCAGACAGAGGTCACTACCTGGGGTTCACGCCACCGTGTTGAAAGCCCAAGACAGAGGGGCTGACAAAGGCTACTCACATCACTGACTTCATCCTTCACTTTGCGGACATGCAGCAGCATGGGTGTGTCGTGGATGGTGGTGTAGCCTCTGGGTCTGGCCTTGTTGTACTCCAGTTTATAAAGTATCTGCAGCGGATCAAAAGGCAGGAAGGTACAAAATGATGTTTCTCCATTTAAAATACAAACGGAAAGTGAATTAGGAGGAAAAGACAATTCTATAAACCTAATAGGCGTTTGTAGCCTTCTGCTGGGGCCCGATGCTCCACTGGCAGGCTTGCCGATTTGAATGACAAGTCTCCAGTGTGAAAGAAGGCAGAGCTCTGAGTGCGGCAGGCATGCAGCCCCCCCCCCCCCTTGCTTTCTTCCCCCTGCATCTCAGATGCATGACAGTCTACAATGGTCCACTCCTGGGCAAACGCTCCTGAACCTGAGAACGCAGGCTCTTGGCTTCTGTACTTACTTCACTGATTTGCTTGTTGACTTTGGTGGTGCGCAGGTGCTCTGGAGTGTCCACAACCGAGGTGAACTTGTCCTTCGTCTTCTCTTACTTCCTCCTGTAGTTGATCTACATTGTGGAAGGAAGGATACGTTACTTTCAAGAATGAAGGTCTTGAACTCTCAGGAAACACCAGAGTGGGTGCTGGCACCCTAGTGGCTTCTGTTTTAAATCCTAACTGGAGATGTTTAATAAAATTTGCATCTGATAGCAATAGTGTTGTAGAGTGGACTGGTAGTTCTCAATATTTTTTTTTTTTTTTTTTTTTTGGTTTTTCAAGACAGGGTTTCTCTGTGGTTTTGGAGCCTGTCCTGGAACTAGCTCTGTAGACCAGGCTGGTCTCGAACTCACAGAGATCCACCTGCCTCTGCCTCCCGAGTGCTGGGATTATATGTTTTATACACATGGGAGTGAACAGGCTCTCAGAGGTTAGGAGACCGAGCCAAAGGCATGTGTAGGGTATATCTCAGGAGGACGAGAACCTTCTCTGTTCTGACAAGTACAATTTCTCTCTAACATTCTATATAATATTGGTGTTTTTCTATGCCCAAGTGAAATAGATGCTCGTTAAAATGAGTGTATATGATTTTTTAAAAATATTTATTTATTATGTATACAATATTCTGTGTGTATGCCCGCAGGCCAGAAGAGGGCACCAGACCCCATTACAGATGGTTGTGAGCCACCATGTGGTTGCTGGGAATTGAACTCAGGACCTTTGGAAGAGGAGGCAATACTCTTAACCTCTGAGCCATCTCTCCAGCCCCCTAGTGTACATGATTTTCAATGTATTTTAATTTATTTTTTTTCTTCCCTCATAAAATACATCCCGATCACATCTTCCCTCCCCTCCCCTGTCCCATCTCCCCCATTTCCCCTCTCCCCCGATCCAAAATGCATTTATTTTTGTAATATCCAAGCCACAGTTTTTTTGTTTTTCATGCGCGCAAGCTGTTTTAAGCAGGACAGACACGGAGAACGAAGAACTTCCATGCACACAGTTTTGATGTTCCTATCAAGGCCAAGGATGTTTATGGTGAGAACATGGTTCTCTTTTCCTAATATGTTGATTTGACCAACAAACAAAAACGAAAGAGCACACTGATGATACAAAAGATTGCTTAAAGCCTTTTTGGTTTGGGCCAAGAGACTGGCATTATTCCCTTAACGTTCTTCCTGGTAACCAACAATCTCTGAGGGAAAGGTGGCAGTGTTGCTCAGCAGACCTTGCTGGGGGGCAATACTATCACCATGAACATGGACAAGGTCCAGAGGCAGAGGCTCTCTGAAAGAACTGGGTAACGTTAGAAGAAAACATCAAATATCCAGACCTTTTAATCCATTAATCTACCAAACACCTCAGTTTCTAAGGAATCTGTCTCTTGAAGCAAACATTAAAAAAAAAAAAACCAAAAAACAAAAAACCAAGTTAATGTTGTACCAATTTGAAAAAAAAATTTTTTTTGTGAAGGAGACTCAGCTGATCTTGGAGAGTTTCTAAGCACTGGATGGATGTGCAGACAGATGATGGCTGCCCAGGACCCGGGCCATGGTCGGTCAGATTTCATTTCTAAGGAATGAATGTTCACATGACTTCCTGTGAGAAAGCAGCATGGGCAGGGGTCGGGAGAGGAAGCCAATGGCATCGTAAAGAGGAATGCGCGGAAGGTCTGCACTCGCCTCCCCCCACCCTGTCGGACGTTACCTGGCTCCACATGTATGTATTGTAGAGAGCGGTCAACATATCTGGGCGCAGGATTTCATTACATCCTTGTTTCAGAAGCATCTTGGCACTAGATTTATATTTTCTCTGTCCATGCAAAGAGCAGTGAAGCACAAAAGAGACTTATCAAGACAGAAGGAACATGGCTCTATATCCCAGTCACCTCTGAGTGAAGAGATGTAGGCTTAGCATGCTTTGTGCGCTCACAGAGCTGTGTGGTGAAGACCCCCCCCCCCCCATGGGCGAGGCAAGGGGAGCGGCTGAAATCTTTACTCTTGCCCATCTACCATCCTTGCCAATGGGGAGGACAAAGGCAGCTGTATGTTACCACCCAGACTGCCTTACGGGGATGACATCATCAGAACAGTAAAAGATAGCAGGGATTTCTTTTTGTTTTTACAACTCAATCTGCAGTTTACAGGCTCTGCAGGGGAGGGGCCCCAGCTTCTCCTCTCATCTTCACCACAGCGCCAATGAGGACACAGAGCATTGACCGGCACACTCAAACAGCGCCGAGGCTCTTTGGGTGGCTAGACAGATGTTTTGAAACAGAACAGTCCAATATCATAGGCAGAACCTATGACATCCTTGCAGCAGACAGGACGACATCTTGTGAGAATTTGGAGCGCGGTCCTGCTCGGGCCGCGTGGCCAGCCTCGTCACAGTACCTGGCTGATCTGGTCGCCTACGGTCTTAGCCAGCAGATGTCTAGGCTCATCGACTACCAGGTGGTATTTATCTTTCCGCTGTTCATAGTCAGCTCTGTATTTTTTCTGGTCGAACATCATATTAAATTATAGCAAGAATAAAGCATCAAGGGTACACAGTAACATCTCAGTATAAACACTCCAGTGAGAGAGAAACCTGTCATTTTTAGCGAGTCCCTCCGTCTCCCAGGACAATGTTTACTGTTCATATAGGGAGCCGAAAAGACAGACTTCCTGGAGAAAGGCTGGAGCCTGGGAGAGAGCAACCTCTGAAACAAACTGGGGTACCTCATGCCCAGAGGTTTTCCACCTTTTCATATGACACCTTATTAATGTCTGGCATCTTCCATTGTATTTAAAACGAGATGCTGGTAATCTATGAGCTTAACAAATAAGACAGAAAGAATCCAAAAGTGTAATTGGTGCTATAGGAAAATATCACTCACTCGACTAACCCGGAGGTGTAACTAGGTAGGAATACCCAAGCACAGCTGGAGGTGTAACTAGGTAGGAATACCCAAGCACAGCTGGAGGTGTAACTAAGTAGGATACCCAAGCACAGCTGCCATCATTGTGCAGTGCTAATTCACTCGGTGATTTGAGGACACCTGGGAATTCTTTACGGAACAGGAAAAACAAAACCTATCAAGACTTCCCTAGGAAGTTACTTATGGTACCTGTTCAGAGCTTTCCAGCCTGGAAATGTGTTGAAATGAAAAAAGAAAAAAAAAAGAAACAAAAATATTTGAAATCGACAAAGGTCATTCATGTAAATGCACCACTGGCTACAATCTCATTACGAGGTCTTTTACTAACTTTTTTTAAAAATTTATTTATTTATTTATTATGTGTACAACATTCTGCTTCCTACACACCAGAAGAGGGTGCCAGATCTCATTACAGATGGTTGTAAGCCATCATGTGGTGGCTGGGAATTGAACTCAGGACCTCTAGAAGAGCAGTCAGTGCTCTTAACCTCTGAGACATCTCTCCAGCCCCCTTTTACTAACTTTCTAACACATCTGAACTTATGCAAATCCACGAATTATCTGAAAGCATAAAATTATAATTTTAGCTATGGAAACATCTAAACATTATAAAATTCCCCAAATAGAACTCACGGTTTTCTTATTTTAGCTTGCTCGAATTATATTTAAATTACATCGCTGCAAAAATGGCTATAGGGAAGACTGAGTTGATTGTAAAGGAGGGGTGTAGATTGGACGACTGTGCATTCAATTCTGTGGGAGTGGCAGATATGTCTGAATACATGGTTCACATAACTACCCCCACTGCGACAGTCCACAAAATCCTTCCTCCTTTCTCTGACACCACGGGACTGTGCTGAAGAGGTGAAGGGAGGGGTAGGCCTAGTCAAGGCTTTGGCAGAGCCGACCAGACAGTGACGGTAGTCTTTCCAAGTCCTTCTATGGAACGAACATTTAGGACAGATTTCCTGTCGTGCTACGTATTAGATTTTAATGAAGTAGCCCTACAGATTTCTCAAGAGAACCGAATAGGCTTATTAATCCACTTAGTAGTACTTACCTCATTCATCAACTGAGTTGCGTATTTGAAATGCCTGTTAATTGGGCAATCAGCAACGTACTTGAAATTTGACTTTGTCCTTTCAAATACTTCTTTATACTTATACTGGGGGGAAAGAACATAATTATTAGATCGCATATCCAGTCTTAAGGAGGAGTCATGATATTTTTCTTACAGTTATAATAATGCTTTTATAGAGCTAACAAATCTTTATTGAGTTTTTTTTTTCTTACATCCTAAGGCGGTGAAAAGTAGAAAACAGTCCAAAATACACAGTATAAACCATCCATTAGAGCAGCGGTTCTCAACTCTTCCAATGCTGCGACCTTTTCATACAGTTCTCCTGTTGTGGTGACCCCTCAACCATAAAAAGTTATTTTTGTTGCTGCTTCATAACTATTATTTTGCTACTGTTATGAATCACAATATAAATATCTAGTATTTTCTGATGGTTTTAGATGACCCCGGTTTTTTTTTTTTGTAAGTTTTTCGAGACAGGAGCTTTGGAGTCTGTCCTGGCACTAGCTCTTGTAGACTAGGCTGGCCTCGAACTCACAGAGATCTGCCTGCCTCTGCCTTCCGAGTGCTGGGATTAAAGGCATGCACTACCACCACCCGGCGTGACCCCGGTTAAAAGGGTCGTTTGACCCCCAAAGGGGCCATCTCTTGCAGGTTGAGAACCACTGTGTTAGTTGGTTACTAAATACAAATTCAATGCTGAGCAAAGATCTAAAGCATTTCTTCTCTGTTTGGGTATATTATGATGTAACTTTAATGTATTTTGATGCGCCGTGTGAATGCAGTTTTTAGTCCATTAGTTAGACTATAGTTTTCTAGCAACTAATGTGATAATTAACTATTACAGAGTAGGGGTGAGTGATGACCTAGCTACCCTGCAACCTGTTTTTAAACAATCCTACAATTACGAATGGTTTTTACAATTTTAGATAATTATAACAGAGAAAATAGGTGCTATTATAAATGTGACCTACCAAGTCTACTGTAAAATATATACAGTCTGGCATGTATCAGAAGTTGGCTGATTCTCACTTTATATATTAAAAGCAAATTCAACTGCTTTATATTGTAAATTGGAAAATTAGGCCCTAAAAAACTTGATTTACAGCTTGTATTTTGTAGATTAAAATAACCACACTTGATATTTGCTGCTGTATTCTGCTTTAGCTGGGTGGATCACCCACATGGATGAATGAGAGGGAACTCAGGAGTAGTCATGAGTGGCTGTCCTAGATAGTTTTTCAGATTCAAAGAAGCTACGGTTAATGAGGTCAGCACTAAAGGACATCTCTGCACACGCCTTTAATCCTAGCACTTGGGGAGGCAGAGGCAACCAAAATTCTGTGAATTCAAGGCCAACCTAATCTACCCATAATGAGTTCTAGGTGAGCCTGGCTACTTAGGAAGACCCTGTCGAAAAACAAAACAAAATTGAAAATCTCTCAAGACAGTAAAGAGTTCAGCATGGCGTTAGTTTCAGGATTTAGAAGGCAGGACAGGGATGAAGCTACAAAGGTTGTTTTCCCTTTGTGAACTGGGTTTGTATTTAATGGATAAAGCATTCTCCTTGAGAATAAAGGTATACCTTGCTGTAGAGAGTCTTGTTCTGTTCAGCTAGAGTCAGATCAGGGGTGTCATGGGCATAACAGCCAATGCCTCTGAGCCAGGTCAGATCTTCTTTATATTTTACCTGAGAGAAGAGGAATATCAAGGAGTTGTAACAATTCATCTCTTAGGAGCCATCCAAGAGAACACGTTAGAACCTCTGATTCCCAAAGTATGCCAAATAATGAAGATGTACAATAAATATCCTGTATTATTTAAGTACACTTCTAGAATTACTAATTTTTTCTTATGATTTGTTTGATAATATTTAGAAATTTTCATTTTTACTATTAATCAAAATCAATTTTAACCAGTATACTTTTGTACAGAGAATATCATTGGCTTGGCAGCTATACTTTCATGCAGACAGGTGAAACCTCTTTCTAAATGAATGTTGCTTTCTGTCACAATCTCTTCAAAGAATCCAAGATAGGCATGAACTATATTGCTTTGACTCATAGAGGAAAACAGAAGGTGACAAATTCGAATATAATTTTTCCTCTCCCAAGCTCACTTAGTTTACTCACTTAGTAATTGAACTTTATGACTTGAATAACCACATCCAAGATCTAAACTCTATGTAAGCGGGGCCAGATGACTCAGCAGGTAAAGGTGCATGCCACAAAGTTTGATCTTTGAAGCTCTAATGGCAGAGTGACAGACTCAACTCCCACGAGTTGTTCTGACTGTCACGTGATTCATCATAGCTCATGTCCTGTGGCATGTGACACCTCCTCCCCACCCATGAAAAAAACGTAATTGTAACCCGGACAAGTGTTTCAGCAGCCCGACTTCACAGCTCCCACGGAAATATGGATTCCTACGGGAAAACTGGAGGTGACACTCACATCGCTGACGGCATCCGTGACTGCCCGGTGGTGGAAGTGTTCGGGGCGGTCGGGGATAGAACTCCAGATTCCCAGCTGGCTCATGTAGTTCTCCTTGTATTTCACCTGTTGTAAAAATGTAAAGACTCAGAGTTAATCTCTCTGGAGTTTTCGAAAAATGAGATTGCGCTAAGAAAAAAAACAAAACAAAAACAAACAAAAAACCCCTAACAGTGGTAGGTTTCAGAGCCCCTCTGAAGTAGTCCTATCCAGGGACATACTTTGCTGATGTCATCTGTGACTTTGCGATGGTACACAATGTCCAGGGCATCCTTCACGGTGTGATACTTCCCTTTTGTCTTTTGAAATGTCTCTTTGTAGCGAAGCTGTTAAGAGAGAATACAACACCAATCATGAAGAATAACTACCATGTTAAATAATTCAGTTCTGCTAAGCTCCAACTCTTTCGAGTTTCTCTCTTAGATTTAGGGAAAAGTTTGAAAGGTTATCCCAGATGTTAGAAGAGAAAAAGACATGAAGGAAAACTTCATAATCCAAAAAAATGACGTGGCTTGATAAAGTAATAATATATGGATCATGGTTCACTGATGGTGACAAAGGCCTGAGAGTCATTAGTGATGGGAAACTATGGGGGGCATGTTAGAATTCTCCGTATGATTTCGCTGTTTTTCTTTAAATCTAAGACTACTTAACATAAGAAAGAAATAGATGTAAGTGTTAATTCTATTTTGGGGAAAGACGAAACAATAAAGACCACAGCCTTGCTAAGACATACTAATGTTCATGGCTGGGGCAGAGATTCAACTCCCACCTCCTGCTGTTAAAATGACTTTTGCACTAAGCAATCTTGACATTTCATTTGGTTATGACTGCTGTCTTTGTGGATGGCCACTCTACTCATCTCATCGATGCAAGACTGCTTCTCTAGGCAGCCTGCTTCCCAACCAAGCACGCAGTGAAAGACATCTTTTCTAAAATGCTTTGTTCTTTACATGGGTCATGTTAGAAAATTACTTGTGGGGTCAGCCCACATGTAATGGCTGATATATTAAAAATTAATATCAGCTACCATCCTTGTTGCACTTGGTGACTTTAAAGATCAAGGTTCTTGGAATTGGTGCTCTTTTAAAGATAAAGGATTTGAAAACTGGCAGAGGGGAAGCTCTGGGGCATAGTTAGACTCTGGGATTGATTTCATTGTGTGGCCACCCCCGTGCAAAGAAAATTAAATTTGACACGAATTAACAATGGGCAAAATTGGTCAGAGTGGCTCCAGCAGTGCGCTCCCAGTACCTGGGAGGGACCGTTGTGAGTTTGATGCCAACTCAGGCTACACAGTGAATGATAGGCCGCCTTCAGCTACAATGTAAAAGTCTGTCTCAAGAAAACAAAATGGGGAAAATTCAGCAGTAACCTTGAATGATAAAGACAGGGGATGTCACAAGACTGGAACTGTCCGGAAGGACGGAGGAGAATCTATGGCTTTCTCATCTTGAATTTTAAGTGCTAACGGGTAATGTCTCTTTTCTACTAATTCCTTTGTGTGGCCATGAAATCTAGAGCTATATTGGGGACACATGGTCCTGGCTGAGGCTTTTGGCTGGGTGTAAGTCTCAAGTTGTCTATCCCATGAAGGGTTGTGGCAATAGATATAGCAAATCTGAGTCACAAAGCCAGGAGGAGCTGGGCACCTCCATGAAGTGGACTAATAATTCCTGTCTTCAAAAACAGATAAACTTGTTACTAGTGAAAGGCAGACATGTCGCTGAACAGGTAATAGGGACGATGAAAGTCCACCCTCTGATTCTAGCTGCTGTGGTCACGTATCCTGGCACCCACACACTGTATTAGTCAATTAAGAGACAGACGAGAGCATTTCCCAAGCATTGATAAAGTAGTGAAATAGACACATTGTTCATTTTCTTGTGCATTCTTACAGCATCATCACGTTTCTCATTTTCTCATTCTATTTCACACACAAGAAAAGTTAGATAAATTATATGGACTTGAAGAGCAGGCAACTAAGTTGAATCTATGTTTTTCTGCATCCAAGACCATGATTTTATGTCTAAGTAAATTAGCTACCAAATATCTCTAGGATGCTACCCCAAAATTACAAGGAGGGGTCATATTGTTGCCTACGAGATAACTAATAGCTTGTAGCATCTCAACACAGTTCTTAGCTACTTTGCTAGATTGGTACTGTGCGAGTATGTGTTCTTTCCTGATTCACGTTGTGGGCAATGACTTTCAGCTATTGCTGTGACGGAACAGTTTGTGTTGCTGAATAACCGCAGCTCTCCCTGTCGCAGCAGGAGAAATAAGGAAGGGATGCTCACATCACTGGCGTTCCAGTAGGCCCTCTTGGCTCTGATGAGGATTGGCGTGTCTGCAACTGGTGTATACTTGTCCTTCATCTTTTCATATTGAATCTTGTACTTGTTCTAAGATACAAAAATAGCAGAGAAAGACAAGTTCAACTCTTACTACAATTACCGTAGTGTATTTGCATGTCTGTGTGTTTGGGGTATATGCATGGAAATCTGAGGGTAACTCTGTGGAGTTGGTTCTCCATTTTCTGTAGGTTCTGGACACTGAACTTAGGTTATTAGGCTTATACTGCAAGCACTCTCCTGGCAGAGCCATGTCACCAGCCCCAGTTTGTGATTTAACCCTCCCCAGTTTACACCCAAATCCCAGATCTAAGGGAAAGGCACAGCATATCTCATTCGTAGAGTACAACTTCTGCGGTTGGGGGATGCTGAGCCCACTTTGTAGTGATAAAATTCTCATTAGAAATAGTAGATGAAGTATTTCTTAGCAAACGGGTACGCTGGTGTAGAACCCCCATCTTACCTCGCTGACCAAGTCCTTCACGTCTTTGGCATGTTGCAAGGCTGTGGTCTGGTTTCCAGCATGGTGATGGGGTCTCTCTTTAGTGGCCAACTCAACATAGAGATACTGGGTAACAAGAGCGGGGAGGAGTCAGAGACACAATTTTACCTGTCCTCTTAATTTTGAGTCTTTATTTCTCTGTGTGTGTGTGTTTGGTTGCTCGAGGTTGTTGTTGTATGTATTTGTGAGTTTGTTTCTCTGTAAGTGTCACTTGAAAACACCCACCCACAAACCAGTTGTCTAACAGCTCTTCTGCTGGGTGTGGTCCAGTGTACAGCCACGTGATAAAAAGAATGCTAAGAGAACACTGGGCGGATTCTGAAAGCTCCTTCAGCATCCTTTCTCCCTAGCGTTGCCTGCATGTGTGACACAGAGTTTTGTTTGTCTGTAGATAACAGACACATCCTTGAAGTGATCAAACAGTTTTTTTTACTCCTGAGAGTCCGTAACCACTCATCTGAGGACAAAATTAGACAACCCTTTGCAAAGAAGACATAGCATCCTTTGCCTGTAAAATCATCAGAATTCTGATAGTCTTGAAGCACAGACTGCAGCAAGGACAATCAACTGTGTCAGCTACCAGCCTAAGAAGGTCAAGCAGACATTACTGTCCCATGGCAGGCTAATCGACATTCATAAATGGCAGGCATTACCTGACTCTGAAGCTTCTGTCCCCGCTTGGCTCTTAGGAGGTCAGGAGTATCGGGGACTGAAGTGAAGACGGACTTCAGCTTCTTGCCCGTAGCTCTGTACACCAGCTAGACGCATAACAAGCCATCATTGTCCCTAGATGACCTGACGACCGCTTACTCGTAGGGAAGGCAGGCAACCTACTACTGCAGCAGGCTAAGTAAGTTTCTTCCTTCTAAACCCATGGTTCCCAACCTCCCTACTTCTTTGACCCTTTAATACAGTTCCTCATGTTGTGGTGACTTCCTATCACAAAATTATTTTCATTGCTACTTCATAACTGTAATTTTGCTGCTGTTCTGAACTGTAACATAAATATTCGTGTTTTCTGATGGTCCCCTGTTTAAGGGTCACTTGACCCCCAATTTGAGAACCAGTGCTCTAAACTGATGGTTTATGATTATTTTCCTCTAGAAGCTTCTCTTCGCCCCCAAGGCATCAATACAGCAGATATTCTCAAGCCTTTCAATAGCTGACATTATTGTTGCTATATTCTTCATATACTCAAGACAGAAAAACTTGAATTAGCTTTAGTTTGCAGACAATTGTTCAGTACAAAGACTTTCTAAATTATAAAATCATGTCAAGTCTCTCATTTGCCTTAGTTGTAGAAAGGCAAATATTAATGTCCATTTTACAAAAAGAAAATTAAACAAATTGAGCCAGCGTATGGCCAACTGATTAACAGAGACATTGGGTCACTCTGCAGTCAAGGGATGATCATAGACAGGAACCAAGAATCTTTTGAGTAGCTCAGTCCAGCTGGTCCGTTTGCCTCTCGAGACAGACGATGGATGCTTACCTCACTCAGATGGGTCTTCAGTTCCTGCACTTTTCTGTACTCTGGGGTGTCAAGCACCACTTGGTACTTGTCTCGCATCTTCCTGGCATTGTCAGTGTACAGGTAATTTGACTTAGGAGAGGAAAGTCAAAAAGACAAACTGGTTAGTTATGGAAGGGACTGCATGGCACAAATGACTGGCATATGCAAATTGAGCAGGCTTTGACTGTGTCCTGAGATACTAAGAGAGTCTCAATGATGCCCACTCTATACCTCCCGGCCCCCACCTTCATCTTCCTAGGCAACAACAAAAGCAATTATCATTTAACTACGTTCATTACCTTTCTAACAGGCGTGGATCATCATAAGGAAGTCACTACCTACTTAAGTGGGTTGATGGCAAATTTCTCCTTAAAAGTAGATGTAGGCCGAGATTTGTTCTGCCTTCCCCTCCCCACACTGGAAGCTAGCAATGGGATGTGTGATACATGTGTGGGGAAGCTGTATACCGTGAAGGTGTGACCTCACCCAGAGTTTCCTTAGGTGCCGGGAGCGGACCATGTCAGGAGTGTCATACAGGAAACAGCTGAGTCCCTTCAAGATCTGCAAGTCCTCTTTGTATTTAATCTGTGGGGCATACATAGACAGCTGGTTGTGAGCCAATATAAATACACGACAAAAACCACAGGACAGCCACACTTCTTTGTCAGTGCACAGTAGCTCTCTCTATCACAGGTTTGCTTTCTGTAGTTTCAGTTTTCCAGTGTTAACTGTAATGAAAAAATATGAAAATGAAATATTCCAGAAAAAGCATTTTTTTTAAGTTGGGTGGTAGTGGTACATAACTTTAATCCCAGCACTCGGGAGGCAGAGGCAGGCAGTTCTCTGTGAGTTTGAGGCCAGCCTGGTTTACAAGAGCAAGTTCCAGGACAGGCTCTAAAGCTGCAGAGAAGCCCTGTCTCAAAAAACCAACCAAACAAAAAAAGCAGTTTTTATATTTTAAATATCTTTTATCTTAGTATATTGTTATGATTATTCTACTGTAATATATGTTGTTAAGCTTAATATCTTATGCCTAATTCACAAGTTCAACTTTATCCAGAGTATGTATTTAATGACCGTATAGTCATGGTTTGTACTGTCCATGGTTTGATGTATCCCTTGGGGGGAGGGGGCCGTCTATGAGAGGTAACCTCCTCCACCAATACAAGGGAACACTGTAGTTTTCATCTTGACTCAACATGTATACCTTCTGATATTACTTGCATTCGGACCATAGTTGAATCTCTAACCCTGAGTTGAGGGGAGGACACTAATATTGTGTTATCACATTAAGGGAAAAAAATTCACAGATTTAAGGGATTGACCCACCAGGAAAAGGAGATCCCCAAGGAGTTCTTTTCCTAATGGCAATAAGAAGATGTTACAATAAGATGTTACGAGGGAGTGCCACCAGGACCAGGAGGGGGAAAGAAAGCTAATCTGTCCTGGGATGTAGGGCACTGAACGGTAGGAACTGGTGAAGACCTTACGCTGATGTAGTGTGGCGGTCACTGAATGAGCAAGCATGGTGGCAGCCCTCTTCCTCTACTGGTTTTCTCCTGACTTTCCCCGTGGCTGGGGAACTGTAGGACTTCCCTAACAATTTCACCTCCAAATTGTACATTTAGGTAAGAAGTGAACACTGGAAAAGGCTTTTCAAAGACCACTGGGGTGTCCTAAATGCGAAAAGCAAGGCTACTTCTTGGTGGGACTCCTTTAGAAAGAGCCTACAGGATTCTTACGTCACTGGTGATGTCTCCCACGTAGCGACAGTGCAACACTTGAGGTGTGTATGGCAGCGAGATCATGTGGCCCCGCGTCTTGAAGAAGTCTGATTTGTAGATCAACTAAAGAAAAAAAAAAAAAAAAGAACAAACTCACACTAGAGAGCAAATGGCCAGCGTTTCTCCCTGGGTGATGGCCTGTCCACTCCCCAGCATTCTCCCTCGGTGATGGCCTCTCTGTCCCATCATTCTCACCTCACTGACAGCTTCCTGTGTCTTCTTGACTTGGCGGATCTCAGGTGTGTCTGGAGTTGTGTGTATCTTGTCTTTTAGTTTATGATACAATTCTCGATACAGTCTCTGCAGGGAAGGAGAAACCATTCTAGGTGTTTGGGGCAGGAACACAGGGGCATTTACTGACTAAGAAACAACTGAATACTTTACATAAAGAACCAAGAGAGGAAACTCAGACTATAAAATGATTTAAGGTTAGCATAAGAGAAAATGCTTATTTCATTTTGGTGAAGAATTCTGAGGGCAAAGTGGTCTGTCTACATCCCATGACATGGTTGCTTAGTAGGAGAGAGGTACAAATACAGCTGATGACAATCAGGGCTGTAAGTCAGACAAAAGTATAATCTGATGAAAGATGTTGCACAAATATCATCATAGTCTATGGAACCAAGTCTTTATGATGAACTATGAGGGACACAAGAATCAAATAGGGTCCTCATACTGTCTTCCAGTCTGTAAACTTACAGATGAAGCCCAAGAAATTCTTAAATGCATTTCAAATGAAGTCATGATTTTTTTTATTTTTATTGATTTTTATTGACCTCTACATTTTTCTCTGCTCTTTCCCCCTGCCTCTCCCCTCCCCTTCAACCCTCTCCCAAGGTCCCCCAAAAGTCATGATTTTCAATTCAGTATTTTTCTCCAAGAATAAGTGTTCACAGTACCTCACTAGTAACGTTGTTGACTCTCCGGACATGGACGAACGGGACATCCTTGGGACCAAGTGTGTACCCATATGCCTTGAGGTGTTCATAGGCTTCTTTGTATTTGAACTGAGAAAGCAAAATCAGACTGAGATCAGTGATGGCTACACAGAGAACTGTACTATATTCTCAATTACTAAAGAGATCGTGTCTTGATTTGAAATTTATTCTCTAAACGCCAAGAGTAAGAACTAGCCATAATTTAAATTAATATGAATCCATTAAATGTTATTTTGTTATTAATACTGTGTGTGTATGTGCATGCCATGTGTGTGTGGGTACAGGTACATGTGTGTGACATGCGTGTGGATGTCAGAGGTCAACTTTCTGGAATCTGTTCCCTCCTTCCACCACAGGCTTTGGGGTCAAATCTGGTGTCAGACTTGCACGGCATACATCTTTATCCTTTGCACTATCTCACTGCCCTCGATGACACAATTTTAGTATTGTCTTAAGCCTTGAAAGTTATTAGTTGAATGATAATCACATGTCTATAGAAAGGTTAAAAAATTCCCACCTGGGTGAAATCTATTTGTAGGAAGTGAAGGAAACCCAAGAAATAGCTATCACTTTAGTCTCAAAGTGGTTTGAAAATTAGGAAATAGGACCAAGGAAAAAGGACCAAGATGACATTTTTAATACTGATGAATGACTTATAGACTGATTTCTAAAAATAACAGGTTTGACTCTTAAATTTGTTCATGTCTGCTTTGGAGCTGTAATATTGGGCCACGGCGGGACTGTGTCATTGGCACAGCTGATTCCCAGGACTCTGAAGATGAGCACCAAACAAGAGAGAGAGCTAAATCTTGGTCTCTGGCCAATGGCTGGCTATGGTACGGCCTGTAGACTACCATACTCTTCTATGAGTCGCCCCTGGAGTACATGTCTCAGGTCTATGCTGGCACTCAGGAAATCCAGGAAAGGGAAGTATTGGTGGACTTCCAGCGGCAAATCACAGGCAGTGGAGTCTAGATAGCCCATGAACCGAGCACATTAAAACCGAGACGTTAAAAACCAAGGCTAAGTGTCAGGCTCAGTGGCTCAGTAAGTAGTCTCTTCAAAAGGACACACAGTGACGCCTCCTAAGTAAACTTTGTATTTCCAGTAAATGATGTGGGGGAGAGCTTGGGATGTTTCCAGTCCCAGGCCAGCTGAGACAGAGGCATCTTGACAGCGCTCAACACTGAGCCGAGGTGCCCAGGCTGTCCTGTTGTAACCCACTGTCGTATGCAGGTGCTACCAAATGGTATGTCGAAGAGCCAATGCATGTCATCCCCAGGAACATGCTGTCTGCCCCTGCCCTGCCCTGCCCACCATCAGGCTGAGCCTTCTGGGTATCGTTTGAGCATGAGAACCGATGCTAACATTAGTCTCTGCACACTCAAATTTCAGGCTCCGACAGAATGAAGATTACTCACGTAGCTACTCATGTAGCGCATGTCCTTGGCGTGATTGAAGTGAGGGGTATCACCTGGGAGCCTGTATCCAGTGGGCAGGTAGCGCAGGCCTTTCTTGTACAAATTCTGCCCGAATGAAAAAAGAGCAAGTAAAATGTCTTCTGGCATCGAAGACATTTTAAACACATTAAACACATCACACAGGCAGTTTGTTAGATTTTTGGCGAGACACAGGAAAGGAAGCGAAGGGTAGGGTCCGCCTTCACATTCGGTGACTTCCGCCTTTATCCCTTATGGCTAGTAGCCCTTTAGAGTCAAATGCCCTAACTCTGTCATTGTGATTTCAAGGTTTTAAAGAACAGTGACAGCATGCCAGCGCTCCCTCTTTCTGACTTGCAAATATTGGTCAACAACATGCCCATTTTTTTTATCTGTTTGATTGCTTGATAGGAGGATCCCATTAGTCAAGAAGGAAGGCAAGGCACGCTGTTACAAGATCAGTCAGTGAGTATGCATACACAAGCCAGCATGCCTCTACGGGCCCTGCAGCTGGGTTTTCTGCCCATAGCCCCTTTCCCAACACCCACCTCACTCTGAAGCTTGTATGCATGGAGGGCCCGGTCCAGATCCACGGTTTTGGTGGTTGGGGCCACTTTGCCTCTGATGCTGTGCACATAGTCATAGTGGTAGACAGCCTGGGTGAGGAGAGGCAAGGTCAGTCATCAGACTGTGGGAGGATTGTTAGAAAGACACAGAGCAAATGGAATCCATGATGGCTTTAAAGACTATGAAAAGGGTGAAGCCGGCCTTTGCTTAGTGTTATAAATATGAACCCCTGTCCCTGCCGCCACTGCTTGGACCTGATCTGGTGGCACTATTTTGCAAGCTAGCTGGAGGAAGTTGGTCAGTGGGGGCAGATTTTTGTCACAGGCCTGCTTCCCCATCCCTTTCTCTCCTTCCTGTCTGCCACAGGCAGAGAACTGGCCTTCCCCACATGCTTCTACCACCATGGTATCTATCCAAGGACACAGGACAGAGAAACCATGGAATGAACTCTCTAAACCTGAAAGACAAATAGTTCTTCCCATTGTTTCTGTGAGGGATCTGTCACAACGAGGGAAAAAGAACGAATGAACCCAGAGACCTCTGCTGTGTAACTCTGTCTTTTTATGCAATGGAGTCAGAACCAAGGCTGCAGATATCCCTGAAGGTGGACAGCCCATCTCAGGTGTCAAGGTGTGGCCATCTCCCCTCCAGGAGTTCTAGGTAATAGGTAGTAACCTTCTCTTTCCGGGTGCGATCTATTATTTACTTGCTACCTGTGCATTTGATTGACCAAGGACAGCTTGGTGGCTTCTCTGCTTGCCCTCAGGCATGACAGGGAATATGTGCACAATCCATTTTACACACGAGCCTTGGAGGAGTTAGCAGCTTTTCCCAGGCTTGGATTATGTGGCAGAGGCAGGATTCCAACCCACATCCTTAACATCGCAGCCCATTTCCTTCCCATTCTACCAGCTGACTCTGATTAACAGAAGGTCTAGACAGGGAGACAGACATAAACGCCTCTAACAACACAGAGTATAGCATTAAAAGCAGCACTGGATGCTCTAACAACAAAGCATTTCACAAACTCACTCACGACATCACCCCTGCAAACTGCTGACACTCTGGATGTTAGGGAAAGGGGGCTGTGCAGGCCCTTTCTAAGGCACTAAGTCTAGTACCCAGGTAGGAAAGGGGCTGGTGTTCCCTAGTCTTTGGTTGAGCCGTGCCCCATCTTTACTGCTACCCAAAGTCGCTTCCCCAGGGAAAGCTTACATCGCTCAGCTGCTTCCCACTCTTGACAGCCTGAACGTAGACCGGCGTGTCGGTCACCAGCTTGTAGTCATTCCGTGTCTTCTGCACGTGAGCTTTATACTTGATCTGCCAAGATGAAGCAAGCAAGCCTATGCTGGAGCATCTATTGCAGCAGACAGCATTCTATTTTACAGAGGGCTTGAGAGTCACACCCATCGACAATGTGCACAGGATGGATTTGAATTTGAATGCCCACACTTCCAGTGTTTACAATCACTTTAGAGTTATCTAGAAGGTGTGACAGCTGCTCCCCTCGGAAAGCTCTTGCTGAAATCCTGTCATATTATATTGTGTGGCAAATTTCCCTGCACCTTATGACTAAATCCCATCTCTTATTCTAACAGATGAGTTTTTCATATAGTAAAATTTATGTGCTCATTAATATATTCAAAATAGTTTAAAAGGAGAGCTTGGAGTCTCTTCTCCACAGAGGAGCATGACACAGCTGGGTCAGGTTGTTTGATAGAAATGCTAAATGCTGAGAAGCGAATATTATGTTTTTAGCATCTTTCTCCAGTTTAGCCACCCTCAACAAGACTTAATTTACAACGGCGCTGTGGCATTGTTCTTGTTTTAAGCATTGTTTCCTTGCCTCTAGATTGTGCAGAGTTGTGCCTAGACCAAGAAACCAAAGACACTCACATCGTTGCGTAGATCATAAGCGTGTTTTGCATGGAGAATTTCAGGAGTGTCCCAGACGTAGCAACCAATGCCCTTCAGCCAGGTGAGGTCATCCTTGTACACAATCTAGGAGGGGGGTTTCAGTAGATGCAGAGGATAAGAAACACATATCTGGCCATTTCTTGAACAGGAAAGAGTAGGCGTAGCCTAGACCCAGGTGACACTGGGAAGGAATACAAAGCAAAAGTTCCTGGGCAGAGACTGAGAAGCCACAGGGATCTCTGCTCAGCCTGGCTTCCAGGGATCGCTCCCAAATCCCTCAGACCCATGGACAGGAAAGCAAGAGGGACAAAGGTAATGTAGAGATCTAGATGAGCCTGCTTTTCATCAGGTAGAAGGGGGAGGATGGTGGGGCAACCATGGGGGTCCTCCTAAGCTTACGTCGCTGATCTGGTCAGTCACTTTCCTGACGTGACTGTTGACTTGTAAGTCTGGGTGGCAGATCCATTCATGGAGGCGCAGGCGGTAGTCCACCTCGCTCACTTTCTTCTGAGAATCCTTGGCCGTCACCATCTCCACCATGTCGGGCACGGTGTGGATTTTCATCTTGTTCTGTTCATACACTGATCTGTACAGGCGCTGGGAAAGTCAAGTTGCATCCCAGTTACCAGAAAGCTGCTGTATCGTCACGCAACGTCTGTCCTCTCCAGCTTATAGCAAGCAGTGGGAGATGGGGTGGAAGCTGGTCTCTTCTTGCATCTTGTATAGATTAAAACCAGGCTATTTTTTTTAAAGGTCCATTTTTATTTTTATGTATGTATCTGTGTGCGTGTATGAGTGAGTGTATATCACATGCATGTGGGCCCCCTGGAGCTGGAGTTCTAGGCAGTTGTGAGTTGCCTGACATGGGTTCTGAGAACTTGGGTCCCCTCTAAGAGCAGCAAGCAAGTATTCTTATCTCTTACCCATTTTATCTCTCAGCCTCCAGAACCGTTTGCTAAAGCGTGGGCTGGGGTAATACTTAGCTTCTTTCTGTATGTACAACCAGTGCCACGTGCCTGGTTTTATAGAACAACCTCATAGAACAACGGATACCACATGACTACTTGATTCAGCTTCTGTGCCCACTCAAGCCTTTGCCGGTACTCACATCGATGTTGAGCTTGCCCACCCGGAGACACCGCGCAGTGTTTGGGTCTTCTTCAACGCTTTTCGGCAATGTGTAAAGAGCTTTGAACTTTTCATATTCTTCTCGGTATTTGATCTATAGAGGACAAGTAGAAAAAGCTAAAACATGAAGAGTAAAGACTTACTGTTTAAAAAAAAAAAAAACGCAAGACAAAGGTCCTGCCTCCAAGATTCAGATAACATGCTATGGGTTGGGGCTGGAGCACTTCTCAGTGCTCACGTTTGGACCCATACAAAGACACTAGAGCCGCCTTAGGGCCGTCATGAGGCTGCAACCAGGCCGTGTCTGTAAGTACTTTTATCCTGGACCAGGCTATAAAACTGTATTGTTTTCAAGTGCCCACATCAAATACCACTGCTACTACACCTTACTTCTAGGATTACACCTTAGATGGTTATTTTATTTTATTTTATTATTTTGGTTTTTCGAGACAGGGTTTCTCTGTGGCTTTGGAGCCTGTCCTGGAACTAGCTCTGTAGACCAGGCTGGTCTCAAACTCACAGAGATCCACCTGCCTCTGCCTCCCGAGTGCTGGGATTAAAGGCGTGCACCACCATCGCCCGGCATTTTATTTTATTTTATTTTTTTGGCCCTTAGGTGGTTAAAATGTTTGTAACGATGAGGATCAAACCCAGGGCCTTGAACATTCAAGGCAAACAGCCTGCCACTGAGCCACGTCCCCCAGCTTGTGGTAAGCAGACTGTTAAATCGTCTCTTCTCTTTCTTGCTCTCCCACGTGAAAGGTTCAGACTGGGCTTGGAACCTTTGGTGTTGAGACATGCAATGGCCTATGGTTGAGAGCGATAATTCTTGAATTTCAGTGTCTGCAAGTGTTTGCAAAGGTAGCTCAGTCAGCCTTTGGTGTTTAGTTAAGTACCACCTGTCAATCAATACTCTACAACACAATGAGCTAGGACAAGGCAGAGGTAAGAGGCAGCCTCCGGGGCACGGGAGCAACACACAGGCTCTCAGGGCTCAGAGAGCCACTCTCAGAGGCAGTGGGGGGCTGCTTCATCAATTAGAAGCCAAACAGAATTTCCGCCCAAATCCCAAACAAATCCCAGGACACAATATTCCAGCGTCTCTGAGCTGATCTACCCTCAGCTGTGAAAAGTCAGCCTTCACAGGAACTCCATTTTCCCCTCTTAAAATTATTTCCAACCGATGTCGGGATCCTTAATTCCCCCACCCCTCGTTCCAACAATATTCTGGCTCAGCATCTGCAACAGAAGAAGAGGTGCCTCCCCGGGGCTCTGTAAAGTGTATGCGCCAATCCAAACGAAGGCCATGCTCCTCAGCCACATCGGCTTCTCTGTAACAGTGTGAAAACCAGCTACAGCTACCACACTCCCCAGCTTAGCTTTGGACCAGCTCTCACCTAATTCCAGCAAAACACCCTATTTTGGGTTTTGTTTTCTGAGCCAGGATCTTACTCTAGTCCAGGCGAGACTGAAACCCATTACTGTAGGCTAGACTGGCCTTGAACCCACAGCAATCTTCTTGCTGTAGTCTCCTCCATGCTGGACTTGTAGTTGTGAGCCACCAGGCCTGGCTGGAAACGCTCCATTCTTACGGTGGTTTGTGTTGGCTTTCTCTCTTCACTGCTGGCTGAAGCAGAGGCTACCCAGCCATGCTCTCTGCACACAGGGAGCCTGAACGACTGCACCCGTGTCCTCCTGACTGGTAAGTATGACTCTCCAGGGACTACAGTGCCCCGAGAGGAGGCAGTGAGCAGGGACTTTGATGTCAAGCTATTAGAAGTGTTTGTCAGACACCCCTGGGTTGCTGGGGTGCTTCTGGGCAACATCAGAACAGCCTGGGGACTTCTTGGTATGGTGGGGGGGCAGAGAGCAAAGGGTGAGGGGAGGCTGTGATGCTTGTACTTGACTTACATGACTGGCCAGGTGCTTCTGGTTCTTGGCATGAGTCAGGGACAAGGTGCTGGTTGGCAGCTTATAGCTGGTGGCTTTCACCTTATCCCAGGCCTCCTTGTATATGTTCTAGAAGGGTTAAAAAAACCTTGTGAATACAGGCACCGTGCTCTGGTTAGCCCCACGTATTTTCCAACCCCGGGGCATTCTTTCAGTGTGAAGTTTAGCTGTATAGTGAGGCTATATTGGGAAAATGGGAATTTGATGGTTCAGGAAAAACTGGACAAACCTTTATGGAAAAGTTTTACCCCTTTTTTTAAAAAACCTGTCTCTGAAGGGGGAAGGACAACTCACACTGCTGTAAAGACTTTTCAGGTTCTTGGTTCTGTCTTAATCGGCAGTCTCTAGCACCGTGGTATACTTGTCCTTAATCTGATGATAATTTTCCTTATATTTCACCTGCAGACAGAAAGGAATGACTTCCGCACCTCTGCTGGTGGAAGACCTCTGAAGACAAGAAAGGGCTTACCCTAGAGAGAGGACAAGGACATCATACCTCGCTGGCATTGATGCCACTCTGAAGAGCAGTCACGTAAACCGGCGTGTCTGTGACCAGGTTATAGTTCTGCAGATTGTCTTTGCTCGCGGCTGTGTATTGTAGCTGTGAAGGAAAACAAAAGTCGTCCAAGATGGCAAACAAGCAAAGTTGGCTGCTTCTGGCATCTTAGCCATCTCTGCCTTGACTGCTGGGTTTCTGCTTTAATTTAAGAAGCAGGCTGCCACCACTCTGCCGTCCACAGACTTTGTGCAGCAGCCAAAACAAGCAGCAGCTGTCCTTGGCCAAGACAGAGGTCTGGATCGCTGTGAGGTGTCTTTCTTCATTCTGTTACCTTCTCCATGCCGCCTTCCAGCCCTCACAGTAGCAGCCCACAGAGCCAATAGCCATCAGACCTGTCCAATCACAGCTCTTCTGTGACACATGCTGCGACATGCCCCAGATAATGGTTTCCCCCAAAACACAGGTACCTGTTGTCAAAGCACACTTTCCTTCCTACATTCTGCAAGTTATCCTGGCCAAGACAGAGATGCCTATAAACAGTTCACCATCCCACAATCCCCTCTCCTCTGTAACTTCCTGTCACAAATGCACATGACCTTCAGCTATAGGATAGAGCCACACCAGAGAAGGTCACCACAAGAGGTCTGACTGGGGACAGTTTCCTTAGATTATGAGTTACCTTAGATCATGCACCTTTACAGCAACCTCTCAGAGCTTAGGGACAGCCTGGCCAGCAGCCCACGGATGCTACCATGGACTATGGTGACATCTGGACAGTTGGTCCTTATAGGGAGATCGGCTCACCTGACTCTGGAGGTCATATGCCTTCTTGGCATGGAGGATCTGGGGTGTGTCCCAAACATAGCAGCCGATGCCTTTCAGCCAGTTCAAGTCATCTTTGTATACATTCTGCAACAAAGAAGATGGAAAGGTGGCAGGTATTCAGAATTTACAGTTGGTCCCTTTGATGGCTTCTTGCTGCTCCTTGACCTTCAACCAGCTGAAAGCGACTTCCTGGCTGAAAGATGTCTCAGAGGGGAACTGCCTAATCTGAGTCTAGTGCTGAACTGATTAAATATTCAGCACGGGCACCCTACGGCTCAAAGGGGACCCTCACACGAAGAGTAGATAGTCATGCCACTTAGTGTCGGAAGTCTCTGGGTCTGTGAGCAGGGGAAGTGGCACCATGGGAGGTTAAGCAGGAACAGGTGTAGTCTGCAGGCTAAGGCAAAGTGCAGAAAAGGGCATCGTACATCACTCAAAATCTCCTGGGCGTTTCGGGCGCGGACAACGTTGGGCTCCTCCGGAAGTGACGTCCACTGGTGGAAGTAGTGGCGGTACTCCAGGTCGCTGAGGATGTACTGGCACCTTTTTGCCAGCACGTGGTTCATCATGTCATTGGGGATATGCACGTTTGCTTTTGTGTCCTCATAATCTCTCCTGTAGTTCAACTAGAGATGGTTTTAGAGACAGAAATTATTAAGGGATGAAAACCCAAAATAGTCAGGCCAATTTCTTTAGTCCCATTTCTAATGTAGATCAGTACATAGAGAATAATACATAAAATAACATTAAAAATTTAAAAAGTGTTCTTTCTAACCCTCTGTAATACAAATGTCATTAGGAAACTTGTTTTCCTTTTTTTTTTTTTTTTCCAGTTGAAAGCCCTTATTGTAGGCTTGGTTAAAAAACAGGGCGGGGGGCAATGTTTACAGACAGTTAGGGTGATAAAATCTGAAAGGTGATCCATCCTCCCGACTACTCTCTCTCCCCAGCTAATCTTGAGTCACGGGGAAGGCGATAAATGTGTGGACACAAGAGCACATGGAAGCTGTACACATCTCTCAGGGAAGTAAGCCCTGACTCACCGCACTCCGCATCTGCTGGAAATCCAGGCAGTGGACCACTCCGGGGAATTCGCTTATTTCTTTCCCAGCCAGGTAGTGACCCTTCTGCTTCTCATAGGTTTCTTTGTATTTCAGCTGAAAAATGGGTTCAACATTGAGAATCGCTGGAGTTTTCTATCCAACTTCTTGCTCCTCAATAAAGACTCTGATCCTAGGAGAGGAAACAGTCAAACTGACCTCACTGTTCACCAGGTCGGCATGCTTGGCTCCAACGATGGGAATGTACTTCTCATCCAGGGTGTAGCCATAGGCCTTGGTTCCCTCCCATGCTCCTTTGTATAGTATCTGAAACAAAAAAAAAAGTATGTTAACAGAATCACATTTACTTATACCCAAACCATCATTTATGTTCAAGGCAAGAATGATTATCATCATTAGAGTGCCTAACCTAAAACCAGAAAGTTATTTGATTAAATCTACAAATGGAAACATTTTATAACAGTTGATTACATTTATACTTCTTGAAAAAAATGATGATAAATTTGCACATAAGGAAAAGACTCACCAAACATTGTTCCATATTGGCACACACACACATACACACACATATACACATACACACACACTTCTTTAAATTAGCTGGATTAAATTAGGAAGTATAGGCCTTCCATTTGCTGACTGGGATTGTACATGTAGGGTTGTTGAGGAGGGATGTGTTCTCCATTTTTTCTTTCTTTTTGGTACCTGCTCCATCCTTTGTGCTGTCCTCAGAGCCCTGATAACACTTGCTATACCATTACCTATTTATTTGCATTAGTAGAAGCAATGAAGACAACTGGCCACCCTCCAAGTTCGTCAGTTTACAAACAAGTTAAGAATATGAAAATTGACAAGACCGTAATTAGGAAACAAGTCATTATATAAAATAGGACTCACAGTGCTGTAGAGTTTCCCCATGTCTTTGGAGTGGGTGATGTGTGGTGTGTCTGGAGAAAATATGTACTTGCCCTTTGCCTTATTAAATGTTTCCTTATATTTCACCTAAAAAGAGGAAAAATAAAACCTTTTGGTTAGCCTAAACTCACATTTAAAATTTCCTAGGACATACCTTGAAGACATAATAATCTACTTTTACATAGGAAAAACTAACCAATTGGTTGACTTCCAGTTCATTTTAGCTAATTGAATATTCTGGTCAAGAATACAGATATGTAAAAGTGGATGCAATATATACCATTGTCAAAGATCATCTTAAAATTGAGAGAGGGATAAATTGCAAGTTGTCAGTTATCTAGAATTAATAATTCACTTAGCTTCTTGGTCCAAGCACTTCAACATAAACAATATGAACTTACATCACTTTGATTGACTGAGTTAATCTTGGCTAAAACAATCTCTGGAGGGTCCACTACACTGGTAAAGTTGGGATAGTTGTCAAGAGCATCTTTCTTATATTTTATCTGAAATGAATAGAGACAATTAAGATAGCTCTGTCCCCACAGGGCACCCCATCCCTGTGTGGCAGGTAAGGAAAGTAGGCATTAGGTTAAAAATCCAACAGCTCTGCATACCTGATTCACCATTTCCTGGTTCCTTGTAACCCTCACATGGTCCACAGAATCCAGAGGGATCCAGCCAATACCTCGGAGCCATTCCAGGTCAGCTTTGTAGACATTCTGAGGGGAGAGGAGAGATGGAAGGGGCCGTAGGTGGCACAGGATAACCGCAGAGGATTCCAGACAATCTTTCAGAAGATTGTGATGGATTTTTCTTTAGCGGCTGTTTTCTCGTTCATTCAGCCATGGCTTTGCCTGGTATTACTTCTTGAGCCTGTGACTGCACAAGGCCATGAATTCAGTGCCTTAAGGACTCAACACAAGGTGAAGCGCTGTGACAGCTAGGTTGTTGGAGGGTGTCTGGAGTTAGGAATAAGTTGTGGCCGTGAGGAAAGGTTTACCAAAGAGGCTACAGTCATAGATGGGCAGGGTATCTCATGCTAGCTACCTGGACTACAAGAAGGAGAGTATACATGGACATGCTCATGAAGGTCTAGGGAATGGGGAGGCATCTCCTCTAGTCTGGACAAGGTTGCCTGTTCCCATCACCACCTTCTCTCCAACCCTAGCTCCTAGACTGGCTGACTGGAGGAAAGCTGACCACCAGTCACTTTGTAGCAAACAATAAGGCAATCTCTTCCATCTGGTAATGATGAAAAGAGCCATGTTGAGTTACTCTTCTGCGTCTGAGATGGGACTCCAGTGCACGTTCTGGTCCTCTCCCACAAAAGGCTGGGGGTGCGGAGAGTGCTCACTTCAGGCTTCAGGGTGAGGTGGTGTATCATATTACCCTCCTGAGGGATACTGGGCTCATGCAGCTTACAGTTCCATATTCATTCTTTCTCTCTCTCTCTCTCTCTCTCTCTCTCTCTCTCTCTCTCTCTCTCTCTCTCTTTTTTTTCCCTTATAAGCAGCTACTTAAGTCTCTTGAGGAGTAAGACATCCAGGGAAGTAGGTCGGCTTTCCTCAGCCTTCATCTTCGATCAAGATTGCTAAAAATCTCAGCTCAGTCTCTAGCATTATTCCTTTCTAGGGACAAACTCAATCCTTGTGGCTCAAAGTGTCAAAGACGGAATGCTGTTTTTATTATTCTCATAGTGTATGGTGTAGTAGAGATAACAAGAAACGACAGCCACTTACGTCACTCTGAAGGTCGTAGGCGATTTTTGCTTGAATAACGTCATTTTGGTCAGGATGGCACGTCCATTGGCGCAGGTAATGGCGGTAATCAATGTCACTGACAAGGTTCTGCCCCTCCTTGGCAGCCACCACTGACACCATGTCGGCAGGTATATTGATTTTGGCCTTCGTCTTATGGTAGTCCTCCTTGTAGAGCCTGTCATTCTGAATCTGGCCCGCGTGCTCAAACCAAACCAGCTTGGGATCGTCTCTCATTGTGGGAACACCAACATAGTGGCCTTTCTGCTTCACGTGTTCTGCTTTGTATTTCAGCTGGGGAGAGGCAGAATATGGAACCCGTCAGCTTTGATAAGCACGCGGCACAAAGTAGGGTTGATGAAGAAGAGGAACAGCCAGCAGTTTCACTCCCTAGCTTTCTGGTGGACACTTCTATTCTGAGATAACAAAAACCACACTAAAATAGAGATAAATGCCACTGAGACAAACCGAGATGAAGAAATAGCTAGTTTAGGCTTGCTATTGTTGTTGTTTTAGCCAGTTTCTTCGCTCGCCAAGTGGAGGCTGGCCTTTATAAAGTAGAGCTGAAGTTCTCCTTGAACTCCTGATCCTCCTGCCTCTACCTCTTAAGTTCTGTGATTATAGGCTTGTGCATAAACACCTGGCCGAGGCAGCCATTTTAAAATAGAGAAAAACCTCATAAGCTTGTTTGTTCTTTAATTGTGGCAATTTCTTTATTTGGGAGCCTGCAGGTTTTATAGAGGTCAGAAGATACAAGGAAAAAAACAAAACAAAACAAAACAAAACAAAAACAAACCAAAACTAAGGCCCAAAACCAAAGTAGAAAGACCCAAAAGGGAGGCAGTATTTCAGCCCTCAATAAGCACAGCCAAGTCTACCAATCTGAGATGGGGGCATCCTCAAGCTGACATGTGTGTTTTACAACCCGTGTCCCTTTCTGGCAAGGTCCAGTTTCTGCAGGGTCCAGACATGTTGGGATAAATTACCTCACTCTGAACATCGCCGGAATGATGCGCATGGACAAACGGTACAGCATCTGGCGGCAGGATGTAACCGGTAGCTTTCTGTTTCTCCCAGCCTTCCTTGTAGAGTTGCTAAAAGACAAAGAGCCACCAGAGGGGCTAAATGAGCCATCCGAGGAGGATGACGTCAGGTATGTAAATCTCCTACAGACCTGTTATGATTCTCCTATCTCCAAGCATTAGGCCACTGCAAAAATCCCCTACCTGGTCCAGGATGCGGGCAGCCTCTTGGGCAGTGTGCAGCAGCGGCGTTTCTGTAAGGGTATACTTTGATTTGATGGCATTCCAATCTTTCCGGTATTTAATCTGAAAGTGAGAGGCATTAGGGTAAGTTACTTGATGTTAAGAAATCTCTGTTGTTTGACCCTAAAGAGAGACATGCATGGATCTCATCTACATGGAAAGTAGAAAAAGACAAGATCTCCTGAGTAAAATGGGGAGTATGGGGATCACAAAAGAGGGTAGAAGGGTAGAGGGGAGGAAGGGAGGGGAGTGGAGAAAAATATCCAACTCAATAAAAACAAAAAACAAATAAACAAAAAGAAATCTCTCTGTTGTCCAAACATTGCTAGCATCGATAATTTGGGCGATGGGAATATAGCTCAATGATCCCAAGAGGCAGGGTGTCATGGCAACAGCCTCTGCAGGGCTGTATGCTTTCACGGCAGTGCAAACTCACGTCGTCTCGGATCTCAGTGCTCTGTTTTGCTGTCACATAATCCACTCTGTCATCCACAGGAGTAAAGTTGAGACTTTCTATTTTGGTGCGGTATTTTTTCTGAGAGAAAAAGAGAAATATGTCTGGATGTGCGAGCTGAGAGACAATAAATTAAGGGGTCCTTCTCTGTTAGGGGGGGTACAGTGCCTTCAGCGAATGGCATTTTCTTGGAAATTTAGCACCATATTTTGTAAAACACCCATGCTGCCTTATTATACTACCTATGACCTTTCGATATTGAGGTTTGAATTCAGGGCCTCGCAGACTTTAAAGCAGCAAAACGCTCACCTCCCAAGGTCTCATCATTACTTGTATCATGATATTCCATTTTTCCAACTGGAAGAACTTCTCCCAACAACTGTACACTGCAATTGTTGACAACAGAAATTTCCCATTTGTGCTATCTCACGCCTGGGTGAGTGTGCTGGATGCTGTCAGGGACGCGGTCCCTAATGTGATAGCAATAGTACATTGTGGACAAAGTCTGGCTTAAATCTCAGCAATGGAAAACGGTTAAAAGGCTGAGCTAAGGTGATTATACATATTGGCTCGTGCCTCTTGCTCATGTTCTAAGGAAATGTGTAGAATGGCTGGGCACAATCTTGGAGTACCTCACTGAAAATGTCTGCAGCATGTTTGGCGTGGTTGACAGAAACAGAATCGTTCGGCATCCACCCAATTCCACGTAACCACTCCAAGTCAGCCTTGTAAACAGCCTGTGAAAAGAAGGGCAGAGTTAATTTAACAAGTCTAATTCTTGGAGCCTAGTGGTCTGATGAGGAAATACAATGTAAATAGTGTAAAAGCCACTAGAGACGCACTCAGGTAGCCAGGCAGGTAGAGTAGTAAAAGCAGCCGGGCCAGGTAGCTGCAGCTGGAGGATATTTTTTTTCTACTGAATATGAACTACCCTCAATTCAGCTGCAGGGTACATTTGCCAAGAGGCAGCACCTGTATTGAGCTGCACGTTCAGAATTTAAGAGAAACAGGAAGTTTTAGACTTGCCATAAAATTTCCCGAATTGAAACTTTGACAGCTTTCTCGAGCTCTCTTAACAGTTGCGTCAGTTGGAAAAGTGTATATGTGCCTAGATCCGAGTATGAACTACCAACAGCTCATTTGTACAAACCTTGATACTGTCTAACTGCTGCAGACAATAGTTTTCCACAGCCATCCACTGTCATCTCCTTCCTCCCCTCCAGCAGGATCTGACTGTGTAGCTCTTGCACTAGACCAGGCTTGCCTTGAATTGGCAGCAACCCTCTTGCCTCTGACTCCTAAATGCTGGGATTAGAGATGTGTGCTACCATGTCCCTGATTTGCCAAAGAAGTTTTTTGGGACCTTCCATCAAGATTCATTTACACTGCCATTAATTTCTTTACGTGAAATTTATAGGCTTCCTGGCATTGCCAATTCTGATACCGCACTGAGAGGCCTAACTACTATCAAATTCGGGACCATTAAAGACATGTAATTGTGACAAAGGTATGTTATGCCATGATCTGTCTGGGAGTTAAAGCAGAATGATACAGTACGGCCCACTCACGTCGCTCTGCAGCTCGTAGGCTTTCTTGGCCTGAATCACATCGTTCTGGTCAGGCATGCATGTCCACTCGTGCAGGTAATTGCGGTAATCAATGTCGCTGACCAGGGTCTGGCATTTTTTAGAGTGCAGGATAGAAAGCATGTCCACGGGGCTCTGGAACTTGGTCTTCCACTTGGCCCACTGCAGCCTGTACTCCCGCTCATTCTGAATCTTGCCAGCTATGAGGGCCCACCGGATCTTGTTGTCATCCCTGGCAGTGAGGGTGCCCACGTAGTGTCCCTTCTGCTTCTCGTGGTCCAGCTTGTATTTATACTGCAGAGAAAACAGCAGAGCAGATGGGTCACGGCGGGTACTCGGACGCACACAGAGAATTTGTTGGGAAAGAACCCGGAAGGCATGGACGGGCCACTTACATCACTGGCAATCTCCCTGGAGGCCTTGGCAGACTGGATAGGGATGGCATCCAGCCGGACATCACAGCTCATCTTGACCTCATCCCACCCCTCACGGTAGAGTTTCTGAAGAGGACAAAAGGTACCAGAGGTAAAAAAAAAAAAAAAAAAAAAAAAAAATGTTTTCTCTACATCATTGTTCTGGAACACGAAGTAGTATCTAGAGTCAAAGACCTGGAGCCGACGGGGCTTCTTTCTTGTTCCCTTGCCTCATAGCCTCCCCTGGTTGTCCGAGGCCTGTGTCAACCTCCCTTTCTCAGGGTCGGTGTAGACAGCAAGGGGACAAGCTAGATGCTAACAGGCTGCTACCAAGTCTCCTTAGCTCAGCTTTGTTAGTGTGACCACGACAGATGTTTTACGGTTTTGAGCTTTTTCCTTCCCAGTATGGCCTGTTCTCTCTTCTAGAACCAATGGTGCATATTGTTTAAGCACATCAGATTTTCTGATAAAGGACAGTTGGATGGGACAGCTATCTTTTTGTTGTTGTTAAAAACAAGAGCAATAAAGTAGTAATTTATCACTCCCCTCCAAGGTCCTTATTTTCTATTTTAAAGTTGGATTGGAGGGAACTATCATAAAAGGTCACAGCCAAGGACAGTTCAGAGTCATCACATGCACGAGAATGTCATATATCAAAAATGATAGCATTGGCTAGTGTACATGTCTGAGACATATATGTGTCACATACATTTTAAAGGCTACATTCTGTATGGTTCATGGCAGAAAGACGCAGGAATAACAGTAATTTAAACACGTAATTTAAAACCCCCACCATTCAGCATGGGGACTCCATGACAGTTTCATAACTGTTGATGATATCACAATTTTAGGTGAACTGAGTTTGAGTCTGCCATTACCTCCTTTTTCTAGCCTGTGCATTTCTTTATTCTTTCCTCTTCCTTGTTCTTATTCCCCTCACCCTTGGCCCTGTGGTTGCTGGCTCACTAGGCCTTGGGGCCAGGGCTCTGCTCTGCTCCTCACTGTGGGCCAAGTGCTGGCAGCCAGGAGTACTCTCCCCCTCGGCTACCCTGATTCTCCCTGGTCATGGGAATGTGCCAGCCAGCCGAGTGGCCGAGTGCGATACTTACATTGCTCACATTAAGAGCGTTCGCTCGAGCGAGGTTAATTTCAGGTGTATCTGGCATTATATGGATGGAAGTTTTATCTTTGTCCCAAACTTCTCTGTATTTTGGCTATGGAAAGAACCAAAACAAACAAAACAGAAATCATTACAGTTTTTTGCTAGTTTCAGTGAACAACTTAGAACTTTTTTTTTTTTGGTCTGACCCAGAATCTTTTCACATTAAGGTACAAGTTTTTATAATTTTTACCTGTAAGTTACTCAAATTTGGTAAGAATATTATATTTGTATTCATCATTAATATTTTAGGTTTTAAAAATAACCCAAGCCAAAACAATGCTATTATTCATGCTGCTTACATTTATCAATATTTATCCTAAAAATAGGTGGCCAACATTTCATATTTTTGTTTGATGGTCATGTGTAGATAGGATTTAGTTTTAATGCATAGGGAACAACAGCGACTCACAATACTGATATTCTCGGCGTTTGACTTAGCAAGGACGACTTCCGGTGTATCCACAATGCTTGTATACTTGAGCTTCACCACAGGGGTCCGGTAGACGCTGTCACACAGGATCTCCTGGGCATTTTTGACTCTCAGTACTTCAGGAGACCCTTCTGGCATCCAGCCAATGCCGCGCAGCCATTCCAAGTCAGCCTTGTAGATGGCCTGGGGAGAAGACCCAATTGAGTAGATGCTATATTGTCTCTTTCTGATGGTGGCAATGAAACAGGGAGCCATTTTCTTTATGTCGGGTTTTCCTTTTCACAAGTAATAATTGTCCACCTACACAGCTGTGTTTGGTTTCAGTTGTGCCGGGGGCCTACACTTATGTACGTGTGGAAGCAGCCCTCCACTTGGGCATATGCAGGGATGATTTATGATGGGTATCTAGCTAATCAAAGCCATAAAAAATGGCTCTCTACATAACCAGAATGACCTTCACAAAGTTCTCTGTTCAAACCTGGAACCATGGCGTCCCCGTCATATACAGCCTACAGGTTTCAAGATGAAGACCTAAGACTTCAGCACGGACTCTGGACTGGTACTAGCTGGCACCTTCCCTTCCAGCCTCCTCCCATGCCTTCCCTCTGTGTCCTGATCACACTGGCTGTCCCTGAGTGTCCCCTTCACCTTCAGGAGCCTGCTAAACCAGCGCTTCTTCCAAGGAAAGTTCCACTTCTCTTTTCACAGTGCCGCCGAACATACCTCCCCCGCCCTTCCATTTTCGTGGGCACTCTTCGCTTCACGCATTTCTGCTTCACTGTGAACTTCCTCAAACCTAGAGCCACACCTTGCTTTTCCTTCACACCTTCTGTGCTAATACAATGCCTGGCACATGGCAGATTTAATAAGTATTTTGAGAGGGATAATTAAAAATTCAAAAACCAACTGCACAATGTTGGCACTAATTGAGTTTTCTTTATCTAAGAGAGTCCCTTTCTTCCAACTGGGATCTGGCGTATCCCTGATTATCACGCCACATATAAAAGACAAGCACATAAAACTGTCCTATTGTTAAAACACCAGCAAGTAATATAAAAAGCCATTGCTTAGAAATGATATCTTAATAGCTAGTTATGGGACACAAACGTCAAGCTAAAATGGGAATAAGAGAATGGAAATACTAGAAAAATCTCAAAGGAAAAATCTTAAAATAAGTCAGCTTAAAAATTCACATTTCCCTTGCTCGTTTTTAAAGACTGTGATTTAAATACATGACTCAGTATACCAATGCAGTTTATTCTAAAACTAGCCTGCCTCTGCCACCAGGCAACTTAAGCCATCTCTAGGCATACTACTATTGTAGTACATTTAATAAGCACCTCCTGAAGAATAAGGAAACCAAGTTCAGAAAATTAAAAGAAGACATCCATTGCACACAAAAAATGCATAACCTTGGGCTGGAAAGATGAGGCAGTGGTTATGAGCACTGGCTGCTCCTCCAGAGGACCCTGGTTCAATTCCAGCACCTGCATGGGGGGGCTCACAACTGTGTGTAACAAGAGTTCCCGTGTCTCTGCGGGCACCAGGCACATACATCGTGTGCTGACAGATATGCAGGCAAAATACCCATATACATAAAATAAATAATTTAAAAAGATACACATAACCTTATAGAATCCGTCGTTTTTGAAAAATTGAATTGGCATAGAGTATGAATAAATCTAAAAATGTCTTGGCCAAGATAAACCCCCTGATGCTAACAACATTCCATTGAGGAATAGAAATAGGTGAATTCAGACCATGTCCCTAATCTTTGAATTCATTCCATCTCTATCAGTCCTCAATATATACAGCTAAAGGGCCATGGCTATCCTTACACTGAACAAACCCTAAGTGTTAAAGACCTCAGTAAATCTCCAGGAAAATTCCCATAGCACCTTATCAATGAAAATTAGAACTTCCCGAACAAATCTGGCCATAGCAGAGTCATTAAAAAAATCCGGCAAAATAGTAAAGGGTTGTGGTCACATGGGAGAGCTGGGCTTCCTAGGATGCTGACAAGAGCCAGCATGGGGAGCTGTGGAGGACGTTCTTCCTGGGGACACTTACATCACTCTGCAGGTCGTAGGCTTTCCTGGCTTGGATCACATCGTTCTGGTCTGGAAAGCAAGACCACTGGTGCAGGTACTGCCGGTAATCCACGTTGCTTGCTAATGCCTGGCCCTCTTTGGCAGCATTGATGGAGACCATGTCCACTGGGATGGAGATCTTGGCCTTGTGGTCGTTGTAGGCTTTTTTGTACAGCCGGTCATTCTGCATCTTTAACACATTTGCTGCCCAAACCAGTTTTGGGTCTTCCTTGGCACTGGGGCATCCAATGTAATGGCCTTTCTGCTTCTCATAAGCCGTCTTGTACAGATACTGGGAAACGTGGGCACAAGAAGGAAGATAAGGTTTTTCTTCAAGCATGCTTTTCCTAAAGACAGCATTTTCCCATTGACAGTATCTCCACCTTCCTTGCGCCACTTTTATTCTGGACACTATTTTTTTTCTCTAAGGTCATGCTGTAATTTTTTTTTTTTGCACTTTTTGTCACGATATTTTTCTAAGAACATATGTCTGGAAACACTGTGGGCACCCTGAAAATAAGACCCATTGCCTAAACATTTGCCTGCTCGAACCTCATCAGCATCTCCCAGACTTGAGTCACCGCTTACTACCTTCAGATACTTTATCATAAACAACCACAAGCCTGTACTCACTATCATGTTAAATAAAATTAATTGCTTGGAGTTACTTTGAAATTATAAACTTATTTTTAAACTGAATTATAAATAAATGCATAACATAAGTAGAAGGTAATCAACATCTCTGTTACATTACAATGAATTGAGGTTCGTTTTAAATTAAAATTACTTTTAAAACTAAATTTACATTTTTAACTAAAATTAAAATTTTACAGTTAAGAAAACTTGTCCCTGTACTTCTGAAAACTATCTAAGGAACCACAAATAGTATATGTGTCACACTTCAGGGTGACAGCAACATTTTCTATGTTCATTAACCCAACAAACTGTGTTCTTGTAAATCAACTGATGTTAAGATTTGGGAAGGGGGGGTGAGAAAAATTTTGTGCATAAAAATATAGGAATTGTAGAACTAAGAGCAGGCAAGGAATCTTCTCAAATCACTGGACAAGTTGTTCTGGAATTTGGAATTTTAAAATAATACATTCGGAAAATTACTGGCATTCTACTCTAATTCTTGAGGAATTAAGTCACCTCCCCATGTGTCTAGGACTCAGTGTTTGTGAACAAGGAAGAGCTCTTACATCACTGGCGATATCCCGAGAAGCCTTGGCATGCTGGATCCCAATGGCATCTGCACGTATATCATAACCCGTCATCTTGACATCGTCCCAAGCCTTCTGATATTGTTTCTGCAAACAGGGAGTGCAATGCCACAGTAAGTCTGAAGAGGGAGCTGCTGAGTTAGCATTAAGATCGAGAACAACTCTTGTATACACACATCCGACAGTGACAGTAAAATACTATGTTACTGATTGTAAAAAATGAACTGTTGCCAACACTTCTGCTCAACATAAATCTTCTCAGGATTTATATGACACACTAGTTTCACACTCAATTTGACTTCCAGCACACTTCAAGGTGTTCCGTAAAGGAATCTCCAATATTTTGTGTGTGTGTGTGTGTGTGTGTGTGTGTTTGTGTCAGAAATTTCAGAGACAGAAAGCCATATAAAAATCACAAAACTATAAATTGGTGGGCTTTTAAGATAAAAACAGTGATGGCTCACTGAAAAGGAAAACAAAGCAATATGCTACAAATACGTTTAAGTTACGTTTTACTTTCTTTGAGAAACCATTGCCTTTCCCTTTCCAACAAGGATATATCGCTACACTATAAAAAGCAGAGAGAGACATACAAATTCCTAGTGTCTTAAAGACTTGAAATAAAAGGGCCATGCTTTTGGCACAACTTTTGCTGAGCACAGTAAGGGAAGATGTGGACAGGAGTGCTCTGTGAAGCAAATACCGTGGCATCTTACATTGCTAATCTGGATGGCATTGAGCTTGGACTGCAACATCACTGGCGTGTCAGCCGGCACGTTCACTTTAGCCTTCTCTTTGTCCCAGGCATCACGATACAGGGGCTGGTGGATAAGAAGAGTGATAACAGCAGATTAGGGAGTTCCTTACCACACAAGTGTGTGTGTGCGTATGTGTGTGTGTACATATACACTGCATTTTATTTACAAATACTAATTTCATGAATAATTTGTGTATGATACAATATAAATAAATTTTAATGTGCTAGTAAAAACTCTTGCCCAATTCCACATCTAATTATGTGACCCTTCAGTCTATATGATAGGCAATTCTGATACTAGACAATGCTAACTAAGACTTTGCTTTCTTAGCCAAATTAACTGTCGTGATGCCTAAAGATGGGATTGTTCCGGGACTTCTCAGTCTACGTCATCATTGAGTAGCCACACGTAAGTGACAGTTCTGTGGTTATAGGACTAAATCGCATTTTAGTTTGCAACTTCAGATGCAATTAAAATGTGCATCAGAGTTTGGACTCCGTTGTTTTGACCCAAGATGTGTCAATTACAGAGATGGCTGACTGGCTGAAGATGTGGACTCAGCTGTGCCCCAGATCTTACTTCCTGTGATAGTGGCAATTTGAAGTTCACCACTTGAATTCCCCTCAACTGAGACTTCTCTTGGACACAGAACCACAGCAGCTTACCTGACTGATCTGCACAGCGTTGGTCTTCGCCAGGATCACTTCTGGGGTGTCGACAATGCTTGTGAATTTGTAGGCCTCGGGCCCTATACGATACAACCTCTCGTTCAGAAGATTCTGAGCATTCTTCACTCGCACGACGTCCACAGAACCCTCTGTCAACCATCCGATACCCTTCATCCATTCCAGGTCTGACTTGTACACGTTCTACACGGAGGAAGGAAACACACAGTAAGAAGACTCAGGTTAGCCAGTAGAATCCGATACTTGAACACCGCACAGAACCCCTCTGTAAGTCAGCCAAAGGGCATTCAGATTAAACGTGAATCTCTGCGTGTTTTATCTCTGGCACCTGTCTCTAGAAGAAGCTCATGGTCTCTCTTGAACCACTGGGACTAGAAGCTATAGGAATATTAGGGAAGGAGCCCTTTATAAAATATCTCTATAGTATTTTCTACGTGTGCCAATTGAATTAAACCAACATTTCCTTATGCTTCTATCTGTTTCTGAAATTTAGACAGCTGATCTTGCAAAGATCAGAACAGAGGAACCAATATTTTCTATTGAATTACACAGAACAAGACTGATTATTTTTATCTTGGTGAATAGGATCCTGCTACTGTCAACAAGAATCCTTCACAAGACAAGAGATGTCAGGACAGCTCCTACTGTTACCCTGGATTGTCCAGAATGCCTTAGAAGATTACTGTCTAAAGGGATGTCTCTAGAGCGTACACTACACTTAGACCTGCACACGTCATCTCCCTGGAGGTGAAGACATACGCACATCACTCTGCAGCTCGTAGGCTTTCTTAGCCTGGATCACTTCGTTCTGATCCGGCAGGCATGTCCACTGGTGCAGGTAATTATGGTAATCAACGTCGCTGACCAGGACTTGGCATTTCTTGGCTTGAACAATTGACATCATGTCCAAGGGTGTGTTGTAAATCCCTTTAGACTTCTCATAGGCTTTCTTGTATTCCCTGTCACTCTGGATCTTGGCAGCATGTATAGACCATACCAACTTGGGGTCATCTTGCAGGCTGCGGAAACCCACATGGTGGCCCAGTTGCTTTCTGTAACCTTCTTTGTATTTGTACTAATATTGCGGGGGAAAGAAAGCAGAAAAAGACAAATAAGATATTGATGTCTTTCCTTTAAGTTATTTCAGAATCTTAATTTTAATGCAAATTGGCTCAACACTGAAAGCCATTGTCTGTTCGAGTCTAAAGAAATCAAGACTATTTTAGGCAGACAAATCAGGAAGAAAACAATACGTAATTAGAATAACATACAAATCTAAAATTTATGAGCAATCACTACTAAGACAAGAGCTTCAGATGTGTGAGGTTCATCCACACTAAAATAATGTTTTTTTTACATTAAAAAATAATCACACAGTGACAGTTATAATAACAGTTAATTCTCACAGTGTTGCAGTGAGGTAGGTCCTATACCGTCCTATAATTCAGAAGAAGACGGCATAGTAATGAGGTTGCTAGGTAGGTAAAGGGTTCAGTCAGACAGACCCGAGGGCACTGAAGGGGTCTCAGGTATGGAAGAGTCATAGGCACGGTTTTAGAG
Source organism: Alexandromys fortis (assembly GCF_014885135.2). Taxonomy (NCBI): domain Eukaryota; kingdom Metazoa; phylum Chordata; class Mammalia; order Rodentia; family Cricetidae; genus Alexandromys; species Alexandromys fortis. The sequence goes on along the minus strand of NW_026067917.1, from coordinate 2,582,295 downwards.
ACTAGAAAAATATACGTTTTTCATAAAGCAAGTTCACTGGTTTCAAACAGGAAATGACAATAGGTCTGTGGACAATGACCTCCATCTGATAAGCTTTGGAGGGGATAGTGCCCTTTGGAAGTATTTGGATCAAACAGAGAATTGGGATTAAGGTGTAGGTAAGGGGAGAAAATGAGGGCCGAGGAGGAGGAAGCAGCTATGTGTACAGATGAGGCAAAGAGAGGAACCAGAGAAAGGAAGGCATGTTTGAGGCTTGGAGCTGGGAGTAGGGGATGGCTTGGACCATGTTACTGCTTGTGAACGTTGGATTAGTAGGAAGTGAAATTGAAAATGTAGCTGGAATATTATAAGCCTCTAGCATAAAATATTTGATAAAAAGTGTGATTTCAGCCTGAAGTGTTGTACCGAATGACCATCATTTACACTGTGGAGAATGCCAGAAATATTTGGGGATATAATGACACTGTATTGGTTCCTCCATTTTCACCCCAAAATTTAAAAGCAGTTTCATATTTCGTTGTTACTGATAAATAATATACAACATAAAATGCAGCTGTTTGCACGGGTTAAGGAAAGGAAACAGGGTTACTGAAGCAGTCCATTTGTTTATGGGGGAGAAAATCCCAGAGCAGAAGGAAGTTACCTCACTGGCGATTTCTCTGGAGGCTTTGGCATGCTTGATTTCAATGGCATCCGCTCGTAAGTCATAGCCTTTCTGCTTGGCTTCATCCCAGTCTTTTTGGTAGAGTTTCTAGAGAGCCAGAGCACAGGTTTGTTTAGAAAATGAAGACAGACTCGTAGCAGGCATAGCAGATATCATAATTCATAATGTAAAGGCAGTGCAGGAAAAACATGCATCGCTGAGTCAGTCCCTTTGCTGCTGGATGCTTGCTTTGTAGCAGGAATACCTCTGATGTAAAATTTAAAGCTAAGCATCTAGCGGTACCAATGACAGAATATTTACTTTCATTCCAACGTGGTGTGCATTTGAAAACCTCCCTCTTCCCCAGTACGTGGATACTTCAGACTGAACAGTGAAACCAAGGATGCTTCATTAAGGCCCATGAAGATCTCCTAAGGTTTACCTTTAATTTTGCTCTTTAACTCAAGAGTATTCTTTTGAAGGAATGTGATATTAACTCACGATCTCTGAATGTAATTAAAATTTTACTTTGCCTATCACTTGACTTTGGAATGTCAAACAAGAAGGTCTCATCAGAAGACCTAAGATAGCAGTAGGCACTGTTGGGCATGGAAGCGCTTGACTAGGGATTTATTATTTCAGGAACACATGAGGAACGAAGGCACTGTCATTGGCCATGGGGAGAAGACCTTTCGAGGCCGAAGAGAGAACACCTAGTCTAGACACTCAGTCATGCATTTGTGCAATGTTTCTGTTTGCTTGCTTTTCAAGACAGGGTTTCTCTGTGTAGTGTTGGCTGTCCTGGAATTCACTCTGTAGATCAGGCTGGCCTCAAACTCAGAGATCTGCCTGTCTCTGTCTCCCAAGTGCTGGGATTAAAGGTGTGATATAACCTGGCTTTGATAACCTCTTAAAAGACAGAACTTCTATCCATGGATGTTAAAGAAAAAAAAAAGTAACACCAACAGCATGGGCGTTAGTCATTAGCTAAAAGATAGGGCACTACTTGTTAGCAAGAAGATAGAGGCTTCTCCACACCACGGTTATTTCTCTTACATTGCTAATCTGCAAGGCATTGATCTGAGCCTGCAGCATGGCTGGAGTGTCCAGGGGAATGCTGATGTTGGTTTTGTCTTTATTCCAGGCTTCCTGATACAGCCTCTGAGGACAAAAGGAAACATCACGTCAGCTCAGCAACAGAGAATGGACAGCCGAAACATTAAGTCTTAGCAACAACTTTATCTAAAAAAGCAAATGTTCCTGTATGTGCTTAGAATGGCAAATTTGAGGCTCAACTGAGCAGGCATTGGGATTCAGACAGATCCTGAAAATATTCAGGAGACTACAAATACCACAATGAGCTCTCCATTGTGTGGATGGGCCTCATCCATCAGTTGGAGGTTGTTATACTCTCATCTTCCCCATCCAGAAGGAATTCTGTAAGAAACCACCCACAATACTGAGCTGTGATTGTCCCCTGGGTCTCTAACCTTCTCATCTGTCCTGCAGATTCTGGAATTGCCAGCCTGCATAACCACATGAGCCAATTTCTTAAGACTGCAATCTCTTTCTACATATACATCTACAGAAAGGTCACACTGGATCTGTTTCTCTGCTGACTCTTGCCTCGTGCAATGCCCCACTGCTACGTAGTATTATGTCCTGTGCCTTGGTACTAGTAAGAGTTATAATACTCATTTCCTGGAATCACTGTGGAGTGACATCTTTCAGTTTAGTGCTCCAAAGTCCCTGTGAGAAGGGAAAGACACGTCCCCCCTATCAGAGTGCTATTTCCAATGTGGCTGCATTAAGCTAGTTAAGAGACCCTCAGGTCTGCACGCTCATTGGAAATCTTTGAAGAAAACAGTCTGACTCAGCTTTACTTGTCTTTAACTGAATGCTGTATCGAGAAACACAAAAGCTTAATAGGTGGGTGATTCTTACCTCACTCATTTGCAGAGAATTGGCTTTTGCTAGGACAACTTCGGGAGTGTCCACGATGGAGGTGAACTTCAGGGCCTCTGGTCGTGTCCTGTACAGTCTTTCGTTCACAAGGTCCTGAGCGCCCTTCACTCTGGTCATTTCTACGGAGCCCTCTGGTATCCAGCCAATCCCACGCAGCCACTCCAGGTCTGCTTTATACACACTCTGCCAAGATGTCAGACCACAGTGTTGCGAATGTTAGACATGCCCTCTAGTAGCTGAAAACCCAAGGGCTTGAGGAGAGGGGCAGAGGAGCATGGGGGATGTTGGTAGTACACGAGAAAGAGCTGAGTTCTCAGAGGATGCAGGGGTTTTAATACTGATGACAAAAGTAACTGGTGGAAACAGTTATTTCTACTATCCATTAATATAGCAGTATTTATGAATCCCACAGTATACTTATATGAAATGTTAAAGCAATTGCATAACTGGGGAAGGTTTAAAGGGAACCTGTGCTGACTCTCACTCCATTTTAACCCCGTGACAAATAACTCACATCCTGTTTAGTATTTTGGAAGTGGTGATAATCATTTTAAAATATTCAGATTTACTGTATCTGTTATTACGATGTATTGATTTGCCAGAAATTACAAATGGCATGAAAAAATAGTTCAGAAATAAAAAGAAAAAGAGCGTTCATCTCTGCATTTTGCTTGCCATGGTTTTTCTATTAAACAGTGTGAAGGATACTTCTCCCTCCTCCCCACCCCTGCCTGAGCTATTCACAGCCCACAGATCTATACTCAGAGGCTCCGACTGAACAACTAGCAAACATCCCTGCCCCTTTATTCCCCAAGCTCGTGCTACATACATCGCTCTGCAGCTCATAGGCCTTCTTGGCTTGAATAATGTCTTTCTGATCAGGCAGGCAAGTCCAGTTGTGCAGGTAGTTCTTGTAGTCCACGTCGCTGACCAGGGTCTGGCATTTCTTGGCCAGCACCAAGCCCAGCATGTCCACCGGGCTGCTGAACTTGGTCTTCCACTTCTGGAATTCCTTCTTGTACTCCCGGTCACTGTGAATCTTCCCTGCGTGCATGGCACACATGATCCTGGGATCGTCTTCCACGCTCTGGGCTCCGATGTGGTGGCCTTTCTGTTTTTCATAGGCTTCCTTGTATTTGTACTAAAATGCCAGAAACCAGTTCAAGGAAAACCAGGTTTAGATCTTGTGGTATGCACAAGAATTTCAGACCTCAACTTTCTAACATCTCAGTATAATTTCTATGCTTCTCTGCTATCGTGAAAATAGCTGGGCTGGAGAGCTGGCTCAGTGGTTAATGGTCCTGGCTGCTCTTCTAGAGGATGAGGTGCTATTCCCAGCTTACAACCTGTACAGTTCTGGAGGGTCATGTGCCCTCGTCTAGCCTCCTTGAGCCACTCATATGGGGCACAGACATACATGCAGGCAAACACACACCTAAAATAGAATAAATTTAAAAGTGTGTAATGATTAATATATCCTCATTTTTGAGAATTTTCCCTGCAGCCACTTTAATTCCAAAATGTATTCTCTGCAAAATGAATTGGGGAGGTACTAATCTGGAGAAATGCACATAGAAGCAATTGCAAAGTGGTTCAATAGCCAGAATGCTTGGCACTATGGGAAAAAGCACAGGATCTAAGGGGAAGGCACTCACGTCGCTGGCAATATCCCTGGAGGCCTTGGCACTCTTGATGGAAATAGCATCCTCTCTCAGGTCATAGTCCTTCATCTTCGATTCATCCCAGCCTTTGGTGTACAGTTTCTAGGTAGAAGGCAAAACACAACAGAGAATGGAACCGTTTTAGAAACCCAACAGGCCACTCCCAAAGAAGACATCGTTGAGGAGGACAAACATTTCAATAGCTTCTACAGAGACTTAACCACCACTCGAGGGCCCCTCTTACCTGGCTGATATTGGCAGAATTGCTCTTGGCCAGCAGGATTTCAGGGGTGTCTGGCATGACATGGATGGAGGCTTTGTCGGCATCCCAAGCTTCCGTGTATAAATGCTGTGGAGAAGGAGAGCAGAGCCTTCTGCTGAGCCCAGTCACGTTAGTTCCCCTCAACTGTAACCTGTTTTTACTACAAATAAAGCCTTCTAGAGGTAGTCAACAGTAAAACCTGGCAACAAGGAGACAACTGGGCATGGCCTGAACACACCCATAAACCAATATGATGGCCTAACTGTGGATCCTTTCCACCTAGTGAACCCTGAGCTTCCCTTCTTAGAACTTCTGCAGAGTGCTTGGTTACACAGCAAAGGTCGTACACAGAGAAGTCAGCCTACGGGCGAAGCTCAACCCAACTTGCTGGAAGCTGAGTGTTCCGGAGAATGAAGTGTGTGTTTCTCACTGCTCCTCTTTAAAGGTCACAGTAGATTCTCTCTGCTTCTTTCTCTCTGTTCTCCTTTGTGATTGTTCTTGGTGTAAACTGGTTTCTGGAGTTTCATTCTGCAAGCTCTTTCCTAGAGGTATTTCTTATTCTCTTCTGAGAGCTCTCTCTCAACAACAGAAGAAGCGAAAGACACCCAGGCAGGGTTAGAACTCATCTCAGTTCGACTCAACCTGGAATGCACATGCACCCACTAAGGAGTTACTGATTTGATAAAGGATGAGCAGACAGATGGGACTCTGAGGAAAACATTCTTCTCTCTTGTGTGATAACAATACCAGCTCGGTTTCTAAAGGGGATTCTCACAGCCCAAGTCAGCTGAACAAAAGAGGCAGCTAGGCTGTGGCATGAACCACGGACCAAGAGAACCAGGGGCCTACGTCTGCGCTCCACCTGGGCCAAATGTTTCGTGCAGAAGCAGGTCGCAGCTGCAGGGAGATGATCTCCAGGCTTGGCTTTCACGTGCACCCATTGTTAGAGGGCACCCATGGTTGGAGAAAAGCACCGGAAGTTAGCTAGAATTCCTGCAGTCCTTCTGGCAGGAGGCTGTGGAAGTGGGCCCTTCTGATTGTTGCTCCCTGGCTCACCCGGCCATTCCCCGCCTCAGGGGTCAAGTCCACCGCAGGCCTGACTGGTGGCAGACAGCCGCTAACGACTCACCTTGCTCATGGTGATGGCATTATTTTTCGCCAGGACGATTTCCGGGGTGTCGGTGATACAAGTGAACTTGAGCTGGTCGGCAGGCTGGCGATACTTCCTGTCACTCAAGATTTCGCCGGCTCTCTTCACCTTCTCGACCTCGACTGAGCCAATGGGAACCCATCCGATGCCTCTCAGCCACTCAAGATCAGCTTTGTAGACAGCCTAGAAACCAAAGTGTTAAGCATTGAGACGTCGCCTCGTCATCCTGGCGTCTGACTGACTGAACACATAACAAAACAAATACTGAATTGTAGTTGTGTACAATTTCAGGAAGACCCATCTTTGCCTAAAGTGGCTTATCAAATACCCTGTGTCCCTAGAGTTAACTGTTGTTCACCGCATTTCTAAGACCCATCAAATCTCTTCAACATTGGATTTCAGTGGAACAAAACATAGGAACATTACTGCCTGACTTCTAGGGAAAGGTGCTTGCCGTCTGGTGTGATGCTCACACCTCTTCACGTGGGAATAATTCTCCTGGAACACAGGAGAATTATGTTGCTTGGCAGCAGCCTTCACAGATAGTTATGATAGATACAGGGTGAATACTACCAACTGACCACTTGTGAATGCAAATAAAAGTAGTTTTCTTGTGCAAATAAAAGTAGTATTTTTACATGACTTTATATGTATGTGCTTCTAAATCCTGCTTTTCCTTGTACTTATTCTAAGTCTTTTTTGACTTGTCTTGGAATTCATTTTTTTCATTGGATTTAAATAATCAGCTATAATAGAACACTTCTTCTAAGGGAAACATTTTATTTTTATGGTTTTTGAAGAACTTTTTTTCCTGTAACTTTGCAATATCATTACTTTCATATTCTTTCAGAAAGCAACTATTTAGTCAGAGCCCAATCCAAACCAGAAGTTACTGAACCAACAAGGGGGTGTCTGGGAGGTCCCAGAGTGTCAACTGCTGACAACAAAAGTGTCCCTTGTATTTTAGGTCACTACAATATTTCAGTTTCCTAGAAATTGGCCAAAATGTTCATGTCTCATTCCTAAACATTCATTCACAAATTATTACTGATGTTTCCTATAAGAAAATTGAGTCCATGAAAGGATGAGATACAATCAGTCCAATTGGGAAATTAGTTTGCTTTAAATCAGGACTCCTTAACCTGACATCAGTAAACTTGGACATAACTAAATCTAACATCCATATTTTTATTAACATCTAAGTGAAACATAGCATTCAAACAAGTATAACTATGGATAACAGATGACAGCACTATTAATACTACATGTGTTTTAGCAATATGTGTTAGGGACACTTGTGTTATTTGCAGATGTTACAGACTTCTTAAAATATTTATGCCTTTCACTTTTCTTTGGAATTAGTTATTATACTCGGAACTAGTTATTATAGGTAGGGCTGTAACTATTTAATGTGTGAATAAGTACACATATGATCATATCTCAGTTTTGGTTGAATATTTTCATAATCGTTCTCAATATGCTTGGCTTCCTTTGAGCTCAATGCTTATTTTATGTATATTTCATGGGTTTTATTAAGCTTCCCAAAGATTCTCTGACACTGAAAATGTCAGATTTCCCCCACTGAACTTTTTGAAGACATGGCTGAAGGACATCAGACCCACTTACATTGCTTTGCAGGTCATAGGCCTTCCGCGCCTGAATGACGTCATTCTGATCGGGCAGGCAGGTCCATTCATGCAGAGGATGCTTGTAGTCTATGTCGCTGACCAGGATCTGGCACTTCTTGGCCAGCACCACGCCCAGCATGTCCACCGGGCTGCTGTACTTGGTCTTCCACTTCTCAAAGTCCTTCTTGTACTCCCGGTCACTCTGGATCTTGGCCACATGCATGGACCACATCATCTTGGGGTCATCTTCGATGTTCCGGGCCCCAATGTGGTGGCCCAGCTGCTTGCGGTAGCCTTCCTTATACTTGTACTGGAGAAAGAAAAGTTATGTAAATCTGATGAAAGAAACACATACTACTTCTGTGTATTTTCCCACTATTATCAAGCAGAACAAAGACCACTATCAACCCCATCTATGAAACAGGATCCTGATGGTCACAGTGTATGTTTGTAACAGGGTTCAGCCTACACTTCAGGGCTCCTTGTATTTTGTATTCATTCTTTCTCTAAACTACACTACCCAGTATACACTGAATTCCAAATAAACTTAGTGTTTTTTTTTAAACCATTAACATTAAAGATATTTTAGTATATTTCTCTTGTTGTTAGACCTTAGAATGAATTCCTCGGTCATGGATATGCATCCCATTTAGGTAGAGTTTATGTGTCATGGAGCTATTCTCCTTATTAGCCAGTCAGCATCACCTACATTTGCCAGAAGAGTCAGTCATTCCTTGAGGTTTAGAATCTATCTACTTTTAAAGTTCAAAAATAATGTATTATGGCCCACTGTACCATGAGAATCAGATAGCTCTCAGCTGTTAAGCTGAGAACACCATGGTGACAGAAGGAAGAATCAATTCAAGGGATAGGTACAAGGGGAAGCAGTTTGTGTTTCAAGGAGGTGACATGGTACTCAGAACACAGACAGCTCTGTGCTTCTTATGCACAGAGAAGGAGGGAAGAGGCGAATGGTTGCTGAGAAGACCCAAGTACTTCACAGTTTGTCAGTTTCCCTTTAGGGACTTCTTACAAGAGAAGTTACATAGGATAAAAAAAAACAAACAAACTCTAAGGCACGCCCACCATTCAGCCATGTCCTCCATCCAGCCTTCTTTCATGCCACAATAACCACATGGAAGCAACAGGAAAACATACCCCCACTGGTAGAGTTAACCGTACTGTCACTCATTTTAATAAACATCTCGATTATAAAATAAACATCTAAATTGTGTTCAATTTCTGAGGTTCAAAAAATATGAACTTGGACACTGCTTGGCAGCAGAGTCATCAGCTAGTGTAAGCAGGACTTTGGGTTCCCTCCTCAGGACCAGGAAACCAAATAAAACAAATCAGTAGGTCTTTACAAAGTTACTGCTTTAGAGAATAACCCACCAGCCAGGGAGCCTGCATGGGACCAACCTAGGCCCTCAGCACATTGGCTACAGTTGTGTAGCTTGGTCTTTTTGTGGGACCAGCAGTAGGAGCTGGGGCTGTCTCTGACTCGTCTGCCTGATTTTTGGGACCCTTTCCTTCTACCGCGTTGCCTTGTCCAGCCTCAGTAGGAGGCTAGTCTCACTGCAACTTGATATACCATGACTGGTTGATATCCATGGGAGGCCTGCCCTTTTCTGAAGAGAAATGGGGGAGAAATGGATAGGGGGGGACAACTAAGGGGGAGCGACTGAGAGAAGAGGATGCAGGGGAAACTGCAGTTGGGATATAAAAATAAATACAAAACAAACAAAAAACAAAACGAAAAATTACTGTTTTAAAACACAGATGGTCTTTACCTGACCAACAAGCATATCGGGTGGGGGTCGGCTCCTTCCCACCCTTCTCATTTTAACTTCGTATGGGGGCACTAAAGGAGGATGACACTTGGAAGGGCAAGCAAGGGCTGGCGACAAACTCCCTGAAAATGTCCCTCTGACAACATTTTAAAGAAACGCTTCTTAAAAAAAAAAAAAAAAAGAAAGTCAACTTACATCACTAGCAATCTCTCTCGATGCCTTGGCTGCTCGGATAGGAATGGCGTCCACGCGCAAGTCGTAGCCTTGCTTCTTGGCCTCTTCCAGCGACACTTTGTAGAGTTTCTGTGGAGAGAGCCCTTAGTCACCACCCCCTTCGGAAGAAATGACGCTGATTTCTGTTCAGTGCTTCCTGTCACCATTTCAACTGAAATGGATCCCCTAAACACAGTGGCGGTGTCACAGACAATTACGCCTCACAGGCCACAGGTCCTCGGGCACATGTTTGAGACATCAGGTTTTCCTGACTGTTAAATCTGAAAACATGTTGGGGGAGCGTCCATGTTTAGGTGCTATTCCACCCATGGAGGGTCTTAGAGGAGGAGTTATACTCAGGATTCTTCCCCACAGGGACTCCACTTCCTGTCTGGTAATGAAAGCTTGGTCTTCCTTGTGGACCCACCACGTAGCCTAGGGTTAAGTCAAGGGCGAGCTGTTTCTTTTGCCAACAATGTCAGTTATAGGGTAGGTAACACATTAGGGAAAGCATTTAACGGAGGGAAACATCATGACCCCTCGTTTGGCCTCTCTGGATACTCACGTCGCTGTAGTTTATCCTGTTGAGTTTGGCTAGCATGATCTCTGGCGTGTCGGGCATGACGTGGATGGTTTTCTTGTCGTTGTCCCAGGCTTCCGTGTACAAGCGCTATTGAAAAAAGGAGAAAATTATTTTGGTGTTCACAGAAATTGTTATCTCTTTGACACAAAGTAGAACTAAATTTATTAAGGCTGCATTCCTTTGTCCATTGCTAAAAGTTTATAAATACTTCAATTATTAAATAATTCAACTGTTCTGCAAAGTATAATTAGGTTTTGGTACTTAAAAATCTGTCTGAGAATTATTTGCTGTTTCTTTTTTTGAGATAGGGTTTCCTACAGCTCAGTTTAGCTTCAAAATCATTACATATAGCCTTGAACTCTGAATCTTCTGGTCTCTGCCTTCCAAGTACTGGGACCACAAACACGGACCATCATGCCAAGCTTTACATATAGTATGCATGCATTTTAAGTAATATTTAAAATTTATTCAGTGAAAATGTCATCAGTGTATGTGTGCTGGCTAGTTTTATGTCAACTTGACACTTCCCAGAGTCATCTGACAGTCCTGAACTTCAACTGACAATATGCTTCCGTAAGAATAGGAGGTAGGCAAGCCTGTTGACCATTTTCTTAATTAGTGATTGGTGGGGGAGTCCTCTGTGGGTGGGGCCATCCCTAGGCTGGTGGTCCTGGGTTCTACAAGAAATGCGGAGCAAAGCATGCGCAGCAAGTCAGTAAGCAGCACCCTCCACGGCCTCTGTATCAGCTCCTGGTCCCAGGTACTTGCCCTGTTTGAGTCCCTGTCCCCTAAAACATCTCTCTCTCGCTCTCGCTCTCACTTCACTCCTCTTTTTCATGGTACTTTAAATAAGAATTTAATATTTTGAAGTGTCACCAAGTAATAAACATATTTAAGTAGAAAAACCATGTATATTTAGTATACTAAGTATAAACATGTAATATTAGTATATTAAGATAGCTAATATAAACTTAGAAAGCAAAAACCCACTTGTTCTAATATGTAAACACTAGTTTTTACTCAGAGAGAGAGAGAGAGAGAGTGACAGAGCTGGCAAGATGGCTCAGTGAGTAAGGGTGCTTGCTACCAAGCCTGACAACCTGATTCCAAGGACTCACATGGTAAAGGGAGGTAACTTAGTCCCACAGGTTGTCATCTAACCTCCACATGCATGCCATGGCACACATGAGTATACACACACATATATATGTATACATGTATCGTGTGTGTATACATATATACACAATGTAAGTAAGTAAATAAATAATAAAATGTAATAGATGTCAAGTGAAAATGCAGGTAAAGCCTTCAAAAACTAGAAAGAAGGTCAAGAAAAGTTAAAAAGTGTGGCGGAAACAAGGGAAAGAAAAAGGAACCCACATCACACGAAAGCAGAAGAGAGACTGGGTGGGGACTAAGACCAAATGGGCTGTGTGACAAAGGAGTGGGAGAGACGAGGGGGAGAACCACCAAAGCACATTTCATAAGCCAACTGAAATCATTTGAGCAGGTTATGATACACCTCGGAGTAACTCTGAGACATAACAGCATGCCGGAGCCGCTGTCTTGCCCTGTGGTAACTCTCGGGCTGCATGGGGGAGCGTGAAGACTCACCTTGTTCATGTTTATTGCGTTGTTCTTCGCCAGCACCTGCTCCAGCGAGTCAGTGATGCTGGTAAATTTCAATGTGTCTGGACGCTGGCGGTAGATATTATCGCTTAGTATCTCTGTGGCCCTCTTGGCTTTAACGACTTCCAGGGAACCTATGGGAACCCAGCCAATGCCTTTCATCCACTCAAGGTCGGCCTTGTACAGATTCTGAAGACCAACGGTTAAGAGAGACGTGTTAACTCTTCTTTTGTGAATCATCTCAAGACACATCACACTCAAGAAACAGGAATATGGGTGCATGTAGAAATATGCTCTAAATAATATGTACATGTCCAAAAACCTTTAAAAATTAATTAATGAAAAAAAAAGAAATAGACTTTTTTTTTTTTTTTTCTGAACAGATAAAACCGCCAGCATACTCAGACACCGGTCCCTGACTAATAGCCTTGAATTCTCTAAAGATTTTTTTCTTGAGCTTTTTAAAAAGGGACATTATCCTGTCCTTAAGGATTTTACAAGATCTTTCACAGAGGACCAATGCTCCTTAAGCCTTGGCTAATGTGTTCTAATCATTTCAAATTAAACCACACGAGTAGACCAATGGCACACAAAGTGTGGCAATCACAAGACCCTTGCTTTAATTTCCATCTCTAAAATGCTCAGCTCTCAAGTGAGTAAAGGGGATGCGCTGATGGAAAGATATTAGGTATTTATCCAGTTTATTCCTGAGCGAGCTGCTAATATGAGATAACTGGCTTTGAAAAAGCAAGGGTGTATTCATATTTTTCTTCTTGTAAATTTAAGTATAAGCAGTTATCAAAGTAATATAAACAATGTACTTTTGTTCCCAACTATTAGCCGCTGCCAACTTGTATTCTCTTTCTTTTCGCTTCTACTTTGCTGGTCAAAATGTCACTAGTGATCCATCCATCCATCCATCCATCCATCCATCCATCCATCCATCCATCCATCCTCCCTTCCTTCTTTCCTTCTTTCCTTCCTTCCTTCCTTGGCAGGGTCTTATAGCTAAGGCTGGCTTTGAACTCCCAATCTTTCTGCCTCCACTTCCAAGGTTCTGGGATTACAGGTGTGAGCCACAATGACTGGGTCAGCAATGTTATTTTGAGGGCTAAGCATTAGCTGATTCAGACAAAAGAAGCCCGAATCACTAGGAAGCTAAATTCTGCATAACACTGATAGTATTTACTTCCTTTTTACCCACAACTTTTGGAGAGGTCCCCAAATGAGAAACTCTTACTTCTAGGGGCATTTAGATTCCCGGTCCTTGCCCACAGACTTTCTTCTGATATGTTTTGATCCCATACCAGGGATACTTACATCACTCTGGAGGTCATATGCTTTCCGTGCCTGTATGACATCATTCTGGTCAGGCAGGCAAGTCCATTCGTGCAGGAGGTGTTTGTAGTCCACGTCACTGACCAAAGTCTGACATTTCTTGGCTAATACAATCCCGAGCATGTCCACTGGGCTGCTGTATCTTGTCTTGTATTTCTCAAACTCTTTTTTATATTCACGGTCACTCTGCACTTTGGCAATGTGGAGGGACCACATCATCTTGGGATCATCGTGTATGGCTCGGGCGCCAATGTGGTGACCCAACTGCTTCCGGTAGGCTTCTTTATATTTGTACTGAAAGAGACACAACCCAGAGCGTAAGGGGGATGGAGGAGGGGGAGAGGACCGCTGCCGGATGCTCCTGTGACGCCTCGGGGGGGCAAGAAGAACCCCACTGCTCCTTCTATAAAGTCGCAGAATCATATGCTGGCAAAAACTGGCCAAAAGTGATGACTGGAAGAGGCCGTCCAGTCGCAGCCACAAGCTAATCCAGTGCCCCAGAAGCCCTACCAGACAGCCTGCGAGAGAGCACCCCGGGGTGTGTGCCTACGTGGCTCCCAGGCTTCTCCTTGGAAAGGCAGAGAAATATAGCACGTATGTTACTCAAACTATGTACAGCCTCCAGAAGCATACATGTAGGCCAGGAGGCATCGTTTTGAAATAGACGAATTCTGTTATTTAGTAGGTGTGGAGTTTGGGTTTCATAAAATGAGGAAGCTGTAAGAGCTGTTTTGCCTCACAGTGGGAAAATCTGGAGCACTATTGGATCATACGTTTAATTAATAGTTACCTTAGTCAGTTTCACCTTTTCCAACCTTAACAAAAAAGGTTTAAAAGCTATAAAGTTGGACACTGTTTCTACTTTCGGATAATTTTAAACATGTCCAGGAATCTGCTATCTTCATTTTCAGAGTACAGAGACAATGGCCTTCTTCAGCCTTTGGCTATCCTCCACCTTCCTTCCTGTGTGGGCAAACTCGGTATGCCCATTTCATGTTTGCATCCATTCTCTCGAGTGTATCATGAGCGTTCATGAGCAGCTCAACACAGCCCATCTGACTGTGAGATGCCTGCTCTATTTAACACAGAGATGAAAAGCAAGATCAAGAGAGCACAGCGCAGTGTAGACTATGAGCCTGGGATCATGAGCGGGTTATCCAGGTCCCCACCTCTACTCAGTGGGGTTGGTGAGGTGAGAGAGGAGCACCGAGAAGTCCTACAGTGTTACAGAAGGGGCATCCCTGTGCTAGGGGCTGGCCTGACTGAGTGCCGAGTCAGTGCTTACATCACTAGCGATGTCCCGGGAAGCCTTGGCGGCCACGATGGGAATGGCATCGCTTCTCAAGTCATAGCCTTCCTTCTTAGCTTCTTCCATGGCCTGGCGATAGAGGCTCTGGGGAAAGAAGGAAGACACTTTCAGTTAGAGAACTCACATTCACAGAGAAATCCACACTTTTGGGGGCGGGGGGTCAAAAGAAGACAACCCTTGGATGTAGAACCACGCAGTCTTAACCGAAACAAAACAGCGAAACAAAAAGAATTTTTCCAAGCTATTAAGTTAAATGGAAATTTTGCATTCAGTAAATTGTAACATGACGCCTTTTTGCACGTCCTTACAGGCTTTAGACACGAAGTCAGCAGTTCTCGGTGGTGTTTAAGTCAGTAAGCGCTTACTCCATTCATAAACCAGCGAAGAAGGATGCTAGGACTCCAGGTTTGAAACAGGGACAACTCTACCTGCATTACTCTATGATAATATACAACAAATCACTGTAAGCATGTGCTCACGATTGAAAGCATGCCGCAATGAGACCGGGCAAACGCTTTGAAAAGTCTCTGCTAATATTTAATTGCTCATTAGTAGTTGGTCTCAGCTGCCGGGAATTGGTAGCAGACACAGCGATAGCAAATACCAAAGACTGATGAGCCAGGAGAAGAAAAGATTCTGTTTTTACTTTGAACTGAGAAAACATTGTCGCTGTTCAATTTCTGTGACAGAAGGCATCTTAAAGATTTCTTCGTTCACAAATTTTGACCAACTTTGTTGGTTATCTGATTTCATGACAGTTGTCTCACTAGGTAGCCCAGGCTGGCCTGGAACTTACAACCCTCAGACCTTTTGTTCCTTGGTGCTGAGATATGTGCACCATGCTTGGCAGAATATTTACTTTAACAAACAAATCTTAATTGTAAAAAGTTACTAGATCTCTTAATGAGACATGTTACTTCGAGGAGCTCACTGAGCTTTGAATGGAAAAGATTCTGATGACCACGAACGAATTAAATGGTCATTCCGCACAGTTGTGTGTGTGTGTGTGTGTGTGTGTGTGTGTGTATGGTGCCTCAGATGTACGGCACCGTGCTAGTGAGACAAGTGTGCTTTGTGCTTTTAGAAACTAAGGCCCTTATGTAACCACACTTGGGCAGAGATTTTAACAGATGCTCTGACACTCCAGAGTGGGCCTTGTCCTCTCTCAAAACCTGTAGAAAGTTTCACAACAAGGTCAACCTCAGTGAGCATCCCACTTTTCTCCTTGTTTGTATTTCTCTCCTGTACTCTTTATTTGTGTCATATATATTTGTCTATTTACTATCTGTATTTCTCTATCAATAAAGACCACTTTAATGATACAGAGTAAATCAAATGCAGTGCTCTACAGGTTTTTAAATTAAAAAATTAAAATTTTAAATTATTCAACCAATTAGGAGAAAATTATAGTCACTACAAACTTCACTCCTAAACTTTTTTTTTTTTACAGAACATTTATTTCCTTATTTATGGGTATGTATACGTGTCTGTGAATGTCAAGTGAATATATGCCAGTAGATCCTCTGGAGCTAGAGTTACAGGTGGCTGGAAGCTAATCTATGTGGAGTGCTGGGTCCTGGGTTCTCAGGAAGAGTAGGGAGCCCTCTTAATTGCCCAGTCACCTTTAGAGCCCCAGAATATTTCTTTTATAGCATAAAATCCTATAATCCATCTATTATATTTTTCCATCCCATAACAAAGCCTTAACTATGACCTCATGGTACAGTCGAGAAAAATGGTCTGGAGGCAGCTCTTGACCTCAAGTCAGATTTCTTTAGGTTTTCCAACCTTTGAAAGAGGCACGGTGTTTTGAGGCACACAGCACTTTTCGTTATCTCCAAGGTCATGATTTAAAGCTTGTTCTGGGAAGTCACATGCGCAGGGCAGCTAGAGTAGCTACAGGAGCATACACAAGACAAGGTTGAGGTGTGTTCGTTCCATTTGCAGTCAAGGAGTGAACTGTGGGGTGAAAGCCCTCAGCAACGCCTTTCAGTCATTTGCGGGGGTCATTCTTAAACCTCATCTTCAGAAAACAGGGGCTGGGAAATTAATCTTGACATTTTAAAGAAAAAAAACCAAGTTGGAAATTTTAGAATTAAAAAAAATCCCCATCTTCTCTTACTAGTCTAAAAGGAAAATCTATTTAATTTCTCCTCAGGTAAGCAGGAGCCTCATCACAACCTGGGACAGAAGTTAGTTGCATCTGCCTGAGGCTCAGCAAGGCCAGGTTCAGCAGAGAAACCTACCCCAGTGTGGCTGAGCTGGGGCAGGAGACTCCTAAAGTAACTGAGTCATGGCAGGATCTCCCCTAATGTGACTGAACAGGGCAGGAGCTCCCTTCACATGGCTGAGCTGGGGCAGGAGACCCCTTAATGTGGCAGAACCAGGGCAGAAGCCCACCCTAATGATGTGGTTGGGCTGGGGCAGGAGCCTGCCCTAATGTGGACGAGCCAGGGCTGGTCAGATATTATTGGTGAGTCTGTTCTTTGATGACAGAGGAAGGAAAAATCTCACCCTTTTCATTGATTAGTCTTTGCTATATGAGATAAGAAACATGCCTTTTCTTTAAGACTCTGTTATTACAAATAAATGTGTATTAATAGATGAATACAGGTAAGATAAAAACTTGATCAAGTCTTCAGAGTAAAAGCTTAAAGATCAGAATACTTGAATCAATCAGATAGATTCTCCACCTGGACAAGGACAATCGAGTAAGAAACTACGTATGTAGTAGTAATTCTGCACTGTAAAGATAATTATTTCCCCTTAGATTCTAATGCCTCTAATATACTTCAACGGCAAGAAAAATTTGATTGCTCTTAGGCAATGTTGAAAAGGATGAATTAAAAAACCCTTTCATTTGCATTTGGATCTTGTTATAAACTTGGCTATTTCAAATATATTAAACACATTTAATTTTCTCCTATTTCCCCTTCCCAGGGAAATCCATGCATCTCTCTTTGGGCCCTCTTATACTAATTTCCATGGTGACTTGAGGGTAAAAGACAGACATTAAAATTTATTAACCCATTACTACATCAGCTCCCATCCTACCCATAGTGTAGATTTTTGTCATCTCAAAAGTTTCTAGATACTTTATAGATGAGGCAAACTGAAGAAAGCAAATATGCAGAATGCATTCCAAAACAAGTCCCAATTTGATGAACAACACAATTTCTTTGGATCTTTGCGTGTGTACATCTCCTTTTCCCTACCCCTCCCTGTGTGTGTGCGCGGGCACTTGTGTCCAGGCACACTCACACCACAGTGCACTTGTGGAGTCAGAGGACAACCCTGAGTGTCAGTTTTCACTTTCTATCCTGTTCGAGATGCCCTCTGCTGTGCCTGGCTAGCTCGCCTGGGGATTTTCAGGAATTCTGTCTCTACCCTCAACCTTTCATTCCTTCTGGAATTAAGATGCTCATTTAGCACATCTGGCTTCACACGGTTTCACAGGGTCTGAGCTCAGGCTACGATGTTTGCATAGCACTGCTTTACCCGCCGACCCAGCTTTTTAGCTTGGTCAATAACTACTTTTAGTTGAAATTATTATTTACTTATTACTGGCTGATTGGAAGGGCTGATACTTTTGTGTTTGTCTTTTTTTTTTTGTTTTTTCGAGACAGGGTTTCTCTGTAGCTTTAGAGCCTGTCCTGGAACCAGCTCTTGTAGACCAGGCTGGCCTCAAACTCACTGAGATCCACCTACTTCTGCCTCCTAAGTGCTGTGATTAAAGGCGTGCGCCACCACCGCTCGGCTGTGTTTGTCTTTCTAATTTTTGATACAACTATATCCAAATTTAAAGTAAGATAATGAGTATGAAACCAAACCTAAGAAGAGTGGACTGCATCATGCCTGTGCCGAGGGACAGTCTGACGTTCTTACATCAGCCAAAGTCAGTGTGAGCAGATGAAGGAAATCAAGAGCAGGTAGGTCTTACCTCACTGTAGTTTATTTTGTTTTGTCTGGCCAACATAATTTCGGGTGTGTCAGGCATAATGTGGATTTGGGTCTTGTCTTTCTCCCAGGCTTCTGTGTACAAGCGCTGTGAAGGAGAAAACAATAAAAGGATCAGAAAAAAAAACCCAAACATGTTTTAAACAGGAGTTTTCATGAAGAGACCATGAGCAAACCGAAAAAACTAAACAGCATCTTGCCTACTGTACTGTGTACATGGTTTACACTCTAGTCAATCCCTTTGATTTTTATAGGGTATCTACTGTAACTAAATATAAACATATTTTAATGTGAGAAAAATACACAAACAGACACAGACACACACACTACCAGGTCACTCAAAACCCAATTAAAATTTCAAAATCATGTATTTCCCAGCATATTTATATATCCATATGTTTACTATGGCTATATTAAAACTCTTCCCATAAGTTTTTTAAGAAAGAAGATTCAATACCAACAATACATTATTTTAACAGACTTAAAAGATGTTGAGCCAGGCAGTGGTGGTGCATGCCTTTATTCCCAGCACTCGGGAGGCAGAGGCAGGCAGATCTCTGTGAGTTCAAGGCCAGCCTGATCTACAAGAGCTAGTTTCAGGTCAGTCAGGGCTGTTACCCAGAGAAACCCTTTCTTGAAAAACCAAGAAAAAGAAAAAGATGTTGAGCCCCAAACAGCCATTCGATTTTA
>NW_026067917.1:2556719-2559719 GCF_014885135.2 Alexandromys fortis | reverse complement strand
CCCAGCATGTCCACCGGGCTGCTGAACTTGGTCTTCCACTTCTCAAAGTCCTTCTTGTACTCCCGGTCACTCTGGATCTTGGCCACGTGCATGGACCACATCATCTTGGGGTCATCTTCGATGTTTCGAGCCCCAATGTGGTGGCCCAGCTGCTTACGGTAGCCATCTTTGTATTTGTACTGAAATGAAAATGGTCATTTTTTTTCAAAAAAATTAATGAAATGGGTTGTGAGTTTAATTACTTTAAAATCTTGCTATTTTTCAGTTCTTGCTAAGAAATAAAGTTATCTGCATATTTCCATATCTCTATTCTAAACTGGTTTAAATGCCCAGCAACACTCTAGTGGGAATACAGGCCAAGCTAAAAATATCCTATTTCTTGCAGACATCAAGTCTCTGGACATAAAGGTAGTAATATTTTTCAAAAGCCAAATCAGAAATGTATACTGCTTCTTGCCATCTTTGGCTAGTATAACCACTAACTAGAACTCTTATGTTTGATTTCATGAATATTATTCTTCAGTTGGTAGATGTGATTTCATCTCCCACAATGCTCACACTGCCACCTCGAGTCTGGCTCTGGGGACGTTCACTTAGTCTCTTGACTCCCAGAAATGGGCAGGACCAGACCTCCATGCTGCATGTCCTGTGCCAAGTATGGCCACAGTGAGGCTTCCACAAGTGAGAAAATGACACGGGCTCGAACACGTTAATACTTTGGTGGTGGTGGGAGCGGCTACCTCGGTGGGAGTGGCTACCTCTGTGCTCTTTGGTGACAGGGTCACTGAAATTTTAATGTAGATCTACTGTAGTCTACATTCTATCAGGACCTTTCAGAGACAGCAGGAGAAGTATTTGAACTCATCATTCTTGGTTTTGTTCATCTTTGTCTTTCTATTTACACTAGATGATGGGAAGGGTGCACTTCAGACAATTTTCTCTTTCTGTCTTTCTGTCTTTCTTTCTTCCTTTTTTTTTTAAAGATTTATTTATGTATACAGTGTTCTGTCTGCATGTATGGCTGCAGGCCAGAAGAGGGCACCAGATCTCATTACAGATAGTTGTGATCCACCATGTGGTTGCTGGGAATTGAACTCAGGACCTCTGGAAGCACAGTCAGTGCTCTTAACTGCTGAGCCATCTCTCCAGCCCCAGACAATTTTCAAAGAAAAATGTTGGCAATAATACAGAACAAGTTTGAGAAAAGGTAGTAGAGTTTCCTGTCCCATACCAGGTTTTTATCTGTTGGACAATGAATATAATCAAGTTGTCTTCTAGTATTTCCTATGCCTATGAAAGATAGGATCAAATATAAATATAACTTTTCCATAATTATAGACCCAAAATACTATAGATTATGATTCAATTTTAAACTAATGGTACCTGGACTTTAACCTTTTGGAATAAAAAAACACCATTTTTTTTCAAATAACATTTATGTGATTTAAAAATAAGTCAATAGATGTGTTCTAATAGGCAATTTGAATGCATCTTGTCACCGTGTCACTGAGCCTGCTTCCCAGCCCGTTTAGCCACATACATACGAGCCACTACTCACGTCACTGGCGATATCTCTGGAGGCCTTGGCTGCCACAATGGGGATGGCATCAACACGCAGGTCATAGCCTTTCTTCTTTGCTTCTTCATTGGCAAGTTTATACAGACTCTGCAGAAAGAGAAGACGGTTAAGAGCAACCATTTGGAGAGTATCAGGTGACTCCCACCACGTGACTTTTAAAGGACGGAACTGGATACGACCTAAGGTCCTGGTGACAGGGGAAAGCAAATGAATTCTATTCTATTCTTCCTAAAAAGTATTTAGCTGGGCATGGTGGCGCACACCTTTAATCCCAGCACTCAGGAGGCAGAGGTAGGTGGATCTCTGAGTTTGCCTGGTCTACAGAGCGAATTCCAGGACAGCCAAGGCTATACAGAAAAACAACTGCCTTGAAAAACAACAACAAAATGTTCCCCAAGCCAAAAAAGCTATTTAGTGTCAGAAATGGATTAGACGTAGTAATGGGTATTAAAATTGATATAATAATCGATTAGATATTTTATCATTACACGTTTATATATCACTTATAGATTAATGATAAAACTATTGATATAGACTTATATAATTTATTAATATAGATAAAATATAATCTATACATGCTGCTGAGTAAAAAAGGAAATGGGAGAGAAATATACTCAATATTATTCATCTTACTTATATGGCAGGTACTATTGTTCATTTCTTCACTACCTATCTTTTATTACAACAGGCAATATCTCACAGTGTTTAAAAATCAAATAAAAAAAAGATATAACCTATAATATAGTTGACTATACCTCAAGACTAGATTTTGGTTCTCTATTAGGGAAACATGTCTATAAAACTGCACTTTCTGTGGATAAACCAGCACTTGGCACTGTTGATGGAGCGGACTGTTGACTGTTGTAAAGGAGGCTCAGGTCCTCTACCTCTGCTCCCTTTCCTGACCTTTCTACTCCTTGCTCCTCTCTCTGCCCTGGATGGTGCGGTGACTTATCTGATGGCTGAGGACGGATCTGTGCCATGTACCAGTCTCTCCCCTCTGGGTTGCGCTTCTCCTGCCCTCTCAGGAGGTTATCATTTCTGAAGCCCGGTAAGGGCAGGCTGCCTGCTCTGCCCCAGCTCACTTAGCTCTCCCACATGCGCTAATTCTAGCAGTTTTTAAAAGTGGTATTTTGACTATTGTTTCTGTCCCTTCGTTTCATTTCTCAATTTTAAGTTAAGCTCAGTGTTGGAAAGAGGTGTGCGTTAGTGAAGAAGGCTCTTTGCTAGGGCTATGAGACACAGCCAATTAAATATAATTAAATAGCCGGGCAGTGGTGGCACACGCTTTTAATCCCAACACAGGCAGAAGCAGGCAAATCTCTGTGAGTTCGAGGCCAGCCTGGTCTACAAGACCTAGCTCCAGGACAGGAACCAAAAAAGCTACAGAGAAACCCTGTCTCGAAAATCCAAATATATAT
>NW_026067917.1:2465671-2555679 GCF_014885135.2 Alexandromys fortis | reverse complement strand
TTGTTCTTGGCCAGCACCTGCTCCAGAGAATCTGTCACACTGGTGAACTTGAACTTGTCTGGAGGCTGGCGGTAGATGTTGTCACTCAGGATCTCCGCGGCCCTCTTGCACTTGACCACATCCAGAGACCCGATGGGGACCCAACCAATGCCTCTCAGCCACTGGAGATCTGACTTGTACACATTCTGGGAAGAGGGAAAGAAGGCAGGGGCTCTTCATCGAGGGCAACAGTGCAGGGTAAAGTCCACTTATTGGAAAGATGCAAATGACCTCAGTAAGAAAGCAAGGATCTATTGTTTTCAGAGAGAGTAGGCTTGATGCATGGCGCAAGCGCACTACAAAAACAACTGTGCTCAAAACAACCCAGACACATTTTCCTATTTACAACCAAAATACTCCAAGTATTGACAGTGTTGGGAAAGGACTGATCCTAAGGAAGGTTTGTCAGTCACGCTAGCGACTTTTATAAATAATGTACCCGGGACAGAATGCCAACCCAGAAGTGAGAGGAATCATGAATTCCCACAAGTTACTAGTAAATCCAGATATGGCCTTAGCCTCATGAAACATTCTGTAGCTATCAAAATGTTTCCTTTCTAAGAATACTGACGACATGCAGAAACATTATTAATATATATTTTAATGAAATTGGCATGTGAAGCAATGTGGGTAGGGAAATTTATGTGCAGGGTTTTGGGGGGGGGTTGAATTGAACTAGATTGTTGCTTTCAGCACACTTTTTAAATTTTATTTCAAATTATCTTTTTAAAAAATGAATGACTTTAAGTGACAAGGGACATATAATAAGGAATCCTTGAGGCCCCCAGAATGTGGATAGTTGTCATACTGCCCAAGATTGGGGACAATAAAGGCACATGGTACTGGGCTAAGGCTCTCAGTCCCTTTGCCACCAATTTCTCAGGGTAGAAGGCTCAAGCTAGTTTCCATAGGCATCCATCTTGCCATATGTTTTTTAGTTCATTTTAAGCTATTTTTTTTTTCCCTCAAGATCTTGTAAGTATTTCCCAACAATGTTTCTGAGTCCCCCCCCCCCCCCCCCCCCCCCCCCCCCCCCCCGGTCATCTATCTAGGAGAATTTCAGCAGCCTTGGGAATCGGATGAAAAAATAAATGTGGATTTTATAGACAAAGACTCCTGGCACTGTCCGGTGCCGACTGCTTAGCACGCTTGAAGAGCCACAGCAAGGCTGGCTAATACAGTACTTGCTGTATCTGCACGGCGTGCCTCCTGCAGCACCAAGACCAACCACGGTGCAGGGAAGGCAGCCCAGAACAGGCACTTAGCAAACCATGGCCAGCAGTGTATCAGTCTATCAGCTACTGTTTGTGACCACCAATCCTTCTTCACCACTCCCCTAAGCCCAGAGCAGATGCGGGAGTCTTGCAGGTGGTGGTACAGCTCTGAGGAACGGTCATTAATGCATAATCCTTGTGGATTCATCTCATTCTCCAAAGCTCTCTAATGCTTTGTAATTGCTTCAAATATTTATCAAACACGCCGGGATGGAAATGTGCTCCTCACACCCAGCTCCAAGACAGCACATCCACTGCCAATAGATGCTTGGTTAAGTCATTAGCATCTGACACCCCTACACAGATAGCGCAAATGTCAGGAGAACTGTCCAACAGCTTGCAAAAACAGCGGCTTCATCATCTTCTGAGAGCAGCTTGAATCCTGCGCTGTCATTAGCAATCTAAGGACTGGAACCACCAAGGAAAACAATAGCAAATGGTAGAAATGTGTGTGTGTGTGTGTGTGTGTGGTGGGTTTAGATCCAGGCTTACATACGCTAGACAAGCACTCTACCACTGAGTTACATCTCCAGCTTTCCAGAGTAGTTTTTTTTTTAAATAAAAATTTTGTTTTTCAAAAATAGTTAACTTTCTAAAGAACAGAAGAAAATATTTTCCTGTTGTAGAGCATTAAATCACACATTGCTTAATTACAGGCTTGTCCTCATAAAATCAAGTCCAGCTAGGAAATAGCATTTCCTAATAAAGATGTCAGTTTACCAACCAATAAATCTTAGCTTGACTAGGCCTGTGGGTTGGGTATCAGGGATAACATTTTCATTTAACTTGGAGGCTCTTATACAGATACCACACTCACATCGCTCTGGAGGTCATAGGCCTGCCGAGCATGGATGACGTCATTCTGGTCAGGCAGACACGTCCACTGGTGCAGGTAGTTCTTGTAGTCCACGTCGCTGACCAGGGTCTGGCACTTCTTGGCCAGCACCACTCCCAGCATGTCCACTGGGCTGCTGTACTTGGTCTTCCACTTCTCAAAGTCCTTCTTGTACTCCCGGTCACTCTGGATCTTGGCCACATGCATGGACCACATCATCTTGGGGTCATCTTCGATGTTTCGAGCCCCAATGTGGTGGCCCAGCTGCTTGCGGTAGCCATCTTTGTATTTGTACTGAAATGAAAATTTACAAAGCAGAGTTATAGTGTGCATACTTCGATGTCAAAAATTTGTACAAAATCATGTTTACTTCCATCATAGTTTAACTGACTTTTGCTGGTGAGCACCTACTCCAGCCAACACCCTGGCCTTTACCCTTAAAGCTTGCGGATGTGGTAGATAGATTTCATACAACATGCACAAGGCAGGAAGCACACACACATTGGGGAAGGTCCTACACAGGAGTCAGATGAGTCCATTTGAGCAGGGGTAACCTGAAGAATTGGATTTTACACACTGAAAGTGGCAGAAAAGGAATGCATTTGGGAGCACTATGTGTTTAGCAAGCCGTAACGTAGCTTCATGTGGTTGGATCGTGCAACAAAGAAGGTTATTCCACACCAGATTCACACATTCAGCGTCCCTGGCAAATTTCTACCATCATCATCAAGACCAATTATATTGGTAAAGTTGCTATGGCAACCCATCTGGTTAAGAACGCTCTTAGCAAGGCCATTGTGCTCTAACTTCGCATGGATCAAGAGTGGTTTTTATTATGACAAGTTGATGCCTTCAGTGCGGGACCTAAACAGTCATCCCCAGTACAGGCTTCCCATTCTAAAGACAGCTGAGGTAGAAAGTAAAGGTGGATAAAGGGGAAGGGGCACGGCGTAGTGGGAAGGAATGAGTTTGTCTAGTTTAAACTTCACCACCTATTGAGACTGATTCTGGGAGAGCGGTCTGAATAAGTCACAAAATGGAGATGATGACAGTGTGTACCACCTGGGTAAAATATGAGGATAATGCATAGAAAATTCTTCGTAGGTTTCTTAAAGTTGATTATTTAGTTATTTATTACAGCTGGCATAGATCCTTTTGTTGTGGCAAAGAAGGGGCTAATATGCAAAAAAATTAAGTGAACCATTAATATTCTTGTGAAAAACAGTCTACCTCCTTGTTTGTTAACAGCAAGCCTAGGTATATAACAGCTGGAATCCATTCCTCAAGGATTTGGGAGGCACCAGGTAGGCAGGATGACTTGGCGAGGATAGGGGGTGGGGCGAGGATAGGGCGTGCTACACTGCATAGTCAGGAGCTGACAAGGTACAAGCCTGGGCTAGAAGTCTCCATCTGGTACTGATAGATGCTTTCTGTTTGTAATCTGATCAGGGTGAGTTGCAATAGCAAGGCTCACATGCAGTTTAAATACTAGTCATTAAAACACCATGAAAAGCCAGCCCCAGATCCCCAGCAGAATGGAGGCCTGTGAGCCTACTGATCACTCATACATAAGCGTCTTCAAGCCTGCGGCTCCTTCTCCAGCATTCTCTCATGCTACGTCCTCGGGGAGTGATTCCTTTTTTTCTTCTGAGAACGCAAACCCCTTTCACAAATACCAAGTTTCCCATTCCCTCCAAAACCAGATTTCTGGAAATTTTCATAAAACGAGATCATTTTTTTTTGTCTATTTTTTTTTGAAATATACATTGTGTCCTGGCTAGTTTTATGTCAACTTGACACAATCTAGATTCGTCTGAAATGGGGGGGGAACCTGAATTGAAAAAATGCCTCCATAAGATCTATCTGTAGGGGAGGGACTAGCCCATTGTGGGTGGTGCTATCCCCTGGGCTGGTGGTTCTGGGTTCTATAAGAAAACAGGCTGGGCAGTGGTGGCGCACGCCTTTAATCCAGCACTTGGGAGGCAGAGGCAGGCAGATCTCTGTGAGTTTGAGACCAGGACTGGCTCCAAAGCTACAGAGAAACCCTGTCTCAAAAAAACAAAACAAATAAAAGCAAAAAAAATCCCAAAACAAGAACAAACTGAAAACAAACTAAATAAGCCATGAAGAACAAGTCAGAATGTACTGTTCCTCCATGGCCTCTGCATCAGCCCCTATCCCCAGGTTCTTGTCCTATATGAGCTCCTGTCCTGACTTCCTCTGATGATGAACAGCAATATGTAAGTATAAGTCAAACAAACCCTTTCCTTCCCAACTTGCTCTTTGCTTGTGGTGTGTCATCACAGCCATAGACACTCCAACCAAGACACATCGCTCTAAAGCTCGGGCTAGCCTAGTAATCACTATGTACCGGAGGCTGGCCTCAAACACAGGACAGTCCTTTTACATCGGCCTCTGAAGGTGCTGGGGCTGCGTGTACACACCACCACACACAGCCTACAGAAGTACTTTGTCACACCACGCTGCTCATGGAACCGGAAGAGAACTGCTAACTTACATCACTGGCGATGTCTCTGGAGGCCTTGGCTGCCACAATCGGGATGGCGTCACTTCGTAAGTCATAGCCTTTCTTCTTTGCTTCTTCTTTGGCAAGTTTATACAGACTCTACATTTGAGCCACAGCCCGGAAAGATAGGAATTGGTTAGATGCTGATGTTCATAGCTAAAAACTTATAGAGGGTTTAAATAAGTCATAAAACTCTCCATAAAGGGCTTATTAGAATGTGATTTCTGAGTTCCAAGCCTTTTCTCTTCTTCTACAAAGAAAATACCTATGAAGATTATTACATCTGATTATTCTAAAACTTGACAATGAATTAAATGAACAAATATGCATGTAAAATGTCTCCAGAGAAATCAAGTTCAAGCCTAGGGAGACATGCAGACGAACTGTTGTTTACGGGAATTAATTCAGTCTATTCGGCCTGACTTTGTGCCCTTGACGATGCTGGGTACTTGACAAGGATGAAGACAATCATTCCCTCAGCCTTCCAGTTTCTGGGAGAAGTGATGAGAGCCTGGTAATTTAGGGGACCAGCTGCTGAGAAGCCAAACCACACGAGACAATTTAACCACAGAGGTCAACTACAGAGATGACAGAGTTCCAGGAAGCAGTCATTTACTGTGGTCTGGGAACGAAGGAAGTCCCTGCCCAGGGCTGCCCTTGGGTGATACCTTGAATAATAAGTGAGGTTTCTAAAGACTAAGCTGATCTTCAGGGGAAGTGAGGACGTGTCAAGGAGTGGGGCTTAGCGACCAGGGAGGAATGCCAGAAGTTGACTGAAAAGAGTTTGGAGTTACAGCATAACTCCTGTGGCTGAGGAAAGAACGTGGCATTTGGGCTCGGGTTACAACTCCATGGCAGTACACCTGAGGCCCTGAATTCAACCTCTGGTACCAGTGGGGGTGGGGCAGGCTTTGCTGCTTACTCCCATAGAAACCAAGAAAGAAAACAAAATCCTAAGATGGTGAATGGCAGGATCATTTCTACACTGGATTCCCATCTTAGATGAGAACAGAAAAGACTCAAAGCAATTTGATAGTGAAAATGCTGAGAAAGGAGACGGTGGGTTAGGCGCTCAAACAAGGGAGTTCTTCCTGGCCCATGCTTGACTAGCAACATTGCCCTACTATGGTGTCTCTGGGAGTTTCCCCTCAAGACCGGTTCAAAAACTCCCGGCTAGCTGGAAGACCTGATATTTTTAGTTTGGGTGATAATTAAAAGCTGGTTATACAAGAACTACAACTAAAGCCCACCTTCCCCCCATATAACACGACTTTAAGCCTCTAATTCTGTCTAAAGCCTTTCTTTGTGCAGACATTAGTATTCTATTGATCTGTCCTGTAAGAGAAATGGCGTTTGACTTGCTGGTGACACAGAGCTCAGAAGGAAAGCTGATACGCCTCTGTCGGGATCTTAGATGCACAAAGATCTCTACAGGCTTACAGCGGCAGCCTCAATCTAACAGGAGGAAATTACGGAGGGATTAATGTCAATCTTGGAGCTAGATTTAAATTACAAATGTGCAGAGGCGGACCAGGGGAGACATAGCTTAACTTTACTCCTTGTGAAAGGTCTCAGAGTCTAAGAGGATTCATGGGCACACACACCAGCATTGACCTAGCAGCCAGTGTGCTCCTGCAGGGTGCAGAAATGTGGGCCACAGGTCAGAAGGATGCCAAGAGTAGCTCCCGTGTTCGGCCCTGATCATAACGCACCTACGGTATTTTGTTTAGCTTCGAGTCACATTTGACCAGCTCATAAGATGTCTAGGAACATAGGGAAGTTAAGACTGCAAAGAGAACCTAACAGGGAAGGACACTGATGCCTATTTCTATCTGTGTACAGATTGGTACTGCCAGCTTCTGAGGACATTGTGTGTATTTAGGGGAATACTTTTGAATGGAAATTTCCAGAAGAGACCGATTTATGAAATAAGCTCCTTGTCATTGGGATTCTTAAGCAAAGGTGACTCAATCCTGTGAGTAGGGGTGGTGTCTCTCTTTCTACCTAAGCCACGGGTTCTAAAATGGGGACAAATAGCCCCATCCCCACGAGATAAGAAAAGACCCAGGCTCACTCCTATATGATCCTGGCAGAGGTTCCTTCATAGTCTCTCTGTGTTGGTCGATGGTTCTGGGGTTTCAGACCTTGGCTTCATTTAATTAATTAATTAATTTATTTATGGCTTTATTCTTAAACTTTAGAAATCATAGTTTCAACACTACACCACAATTTAAATGCAATGTTAGACACAGAAAAATATATTTAGGAAGCTTTGAACTAGCACTAGGGGGAGACACATGCATATTCTGTTTTTAATTTCTTCACTTCAAAAGTTAATGGAAGTGGGGCTAGAGTTATGAGCACTGATTGCTCTTCCTAAGGTCTGGGGTTCAATTTCCAGCACCCACATGGTGGCTCACAACCATCAATACCAAGTCCAGAGGTTCCTGCACCTTCTTCTGGCCTCTGTGGGCCACACACATGGCGCACTGACATATATGCAAACAAAGCACCTACATACATCAAATAAAATGCTGTTTTTAAAAAAGGAAAAAAGTTGAATTCAAGAGAAATGTACTTCATCTTATGATTATTGCTGAAATAATTAATTCTTGCAATTAACACAAAAATTGCATTGCCCTAAATGCTAACTCATCCTACTTAAATTTTAACCTTTATAATAGTGATTGAGAAATACAAAAGTTGCTTTTCTCATGAATCGAGAAAACGTGGCTTTCCGAAGCTGTCATTTAGCATTAGACCGCCATGGAACGAGCCAGGGAAGTGAAAACCAGTATGGATGTCTAAGAGTCGGCAACTCCTCCTACCTCGCTGTAGTTGACTTTATTCATTCTTGCCAGCATGATTTCTGGCGTGTCCGGCATGATGTGGATCTGCGTCTTGTCTTTGTTCCAGGCTTCCGTGTATAAACGCTGTCAAAGGAGATAACACATCCTTAATCAGTAGGAGTCTCAAGACCACAGAAAAGTTATAATCTAAGAAGATAAGGCTATGGTATTTTACACGAATAATATATCATATACATGTCTCAAACTAATTAGTTCATATTGGAGTATAATCTGAAAATCATTACAAATTAAAAGGAAAGAATAAGTATTTTTATACAATGATTATTTTTTTCACAAAATATGTTATTTTATAAAAATCAAGAAATCACAACTGAAGTCAATAATAAAATATGAACAACAAATAGATAATAGATTAGAGAAATAGGAAGATAATAAAAGATAGATATAAATGTCTTAGTGTGTAAAGCTCTTTTCTCAATCATGTTTCTGTGTCTTGGATTCGGCTTCAGCAAGCCCACGTGGCTTTCCTGAACTCTGACCTCTCACCTTGTTC
Organism: Alexandromys fortis; assembly: GCF_014885135.2. Classification (NCBI taxonomy): domain Eukaryota; kingdom Metazoa; phylum Chordata; class Mammalia; order Rodentia; family Cricetidae; genus Alexandromys; species Alexandromys fortis. Next base: position 2,547,641 of record NW_026067917.1, on the reverse strand, counting down.
ATGTTGAGGGCGTTGCTCTTGGCCAACACCTGCTCCAGAGAATCCGTCACACTGGTGAACTTGAACTTGTCTGGGGGCTGCCGGTAGATTTTGTCACTCAAGATTTCCGTGGCCCGTTTGCATTTCTCTACATCCAGAGAGCCTATGGGCACCCAGCCAATGCCTCGCATCCATTGGAGATCAGACTTGTACATATTCTGTTGGTACAAAGAGTCAACAAATGTTTATCTCCACGTTGGGAATGCATTTTCAGCCAAAGGGCATAAAATCAAATGTGATCTATCTGAAAAATATAATTTAGTAGGTAGCAGGCACTTTGTGTTTAGCATTTTGTATGAATGCTAAAGATTGGTGTTCAAAAGGAAAGCAGGTGTCCTGCCCCCTCGCACACTTGCAGGTACAGGTGAGCTTTGGGCCATCTACTTAAACCTTCTGTGGAATAAACTCATTGTTTCCCGTCTTTACGATCATCAGCACTCACATCGCTCTGGAGGTCATAGGCCTGCCGAGCATGGATGACGTCATTCTGGTCAGGCAGACACGTCCACTGGTGCAGGTAGTTCTTGTAGTCCACGTCTCTGACCAGGGTCTGGCACTTCTTGGCCAGCACCACTCCCAGCATGTCCACTGGGCTGCTGTACTTGGTCTTCCACTTCTCAAAGTCCTTTTTGTACTCCCGGTCACTCTGGATCTTGGCCACGTGCATGGACCACACCATCTTGGGGTCATCTTCGATGTTCCGTGCCCCAATGTGGTGGCCCAGCTGCTTGCGGTAGCCTTCCTTGTACTTGAACTACAAGAAGAAAAAGACTGCTCGCAGTCTGTTCTGACCTTTAGAAAAATACATTTACTACGACAGAATTAGCCTATTCATTAAATGTAATGATTTCCTTTGATTATATAATATATCTATCTTTTATCATGTAGAAAACAAAAATTCTAAAAAGGAAAGGAAAACAAATATAGTATTTTACTACATGGGGCTATTTGTGGTGCAAGTGTATGAAAGAATATAATTAGAATATGAGTCATATGTTAATGGGTTTTGCCTGCCTTTTGCAGTTATTATAATAAGCATTTTTCTGTGTCATTAAAAGTTCTTTATGAACATGCTTTTTAATTATAGTAGGCATGTCATATGGTTATACACCAATATTAAACTTCTCTGTGTTGATATTTTTTTTAAAATGTGATAATTATTTCCTGTATTTTGGAAAGAAATGGCATATTTCTGATTCAAAGACAAAAAAGTGAATAAAAAATTTGAGGAAAGTGAGCAAAACCATCTTTTAAAGAATGCAAAGAATGGAAGAGGAGACAGTAGCAGGGCATAGGAGATGAGCGAAGCACATGTATGTGCTTCCTTAAAAATGGTCATTCATAACCCACTGTAATATAATAAAGAAAGCAAACAAATGCCTGCAGCCTGGCCGTGGAGGTTGACACAAACACACAACCCATGCGGATGGCTGGTCTTTGAGTAATGTGTACTGTTTGCTTAGACCCATCAGTTCATACAGCATGGATTACGTTTCAAAGGAATGCTCAGAAACGTGTGATGTGAAAATAAGAAATATGTATTTTTGGAAAAGTGAAAATCAACCCCAACTTCAGTTACATGTGTGCTGTTTTGACTCAGCAGGCAGTGGACTCACAAACGGTCGTCCTTACAGATGACGTTCGGCTCGAAGCCGCGAGTTTTAGTCTCATTATTTTAAGGGACTTGCTGACATAATAAGCTACTAGCAACAATTTTAACGTCACAGCTTGGCCCGCTGTAAATTTAAGAGAAACAAAGTGGTCCTGGAGCCAAAGCTAAGGTGAAAATCTCCCAGGCACACTTACGTCACTCGCGATGTCTCTGGAGGCCTTGGCTGTCTTGATAGGGATGGCATCAAGCCGCATGTCATAGCCTTTCCTCTTGGCTTCTTCCAGACCAAGTTTATATAATTTCTGCCACAGACATAAATTATTATGTTTGATTAATAAGGAGAAATAGAAGGAAAATATATCACATGTCATAAATACATTGCTTACCTCGCTATAATTTACTTTGTTTTGCTTAGCCAGCATAACTTCAGGGGTATCCGGCATAATGTGGATGGTGGTTTTATCCTTGTTCCAAGCTTCGGTATAGAGGTGCTAAGAACAACAAGAGAGCAGGTCAGTAATGAACACTTTGAAACCATGCTCTTGAGTTAACTCTGTGATGTGTTCAGGTTTCGGTTTCTCTCTTAGTATGTAGCATGTTTCCTTTAGAGACACCTTAATGTCATGGAGAAGAGTTGAATGTGCTTTTTCTTTCTGAAGGGAACAGTGTTGCCCACTCCTGTCCGAAATACTGAATACCTTCCTCATGCAAAGAAAGGACTTACGTGGTTCATGGTTATAGCATTATTTTTTGCCAGGACCATTGGCATGGAGTCCATAAGGCTGGAAAACTTGAATTTATCTGGGTGCTGTCGGTAAACATGGTCACTCAGAATCTGGGTGGCTCGTTTGTTTTTCTCATCCTCGAGGGAACCAGAAGGTATCCAGCCAATGCCTTTCAGCCACTGAAGATCGGCCTTGTACAAATTCTGAAATTTCAAGTCACACATGTAAGCATATATTCACAGAGAGATAGGAGGGAATGTTCTGCCATACGATACAGACATGTTTGCAATACTTAACATTTGGCTTTGCGGGTAATTTCAGAAATTTAATGAAATACTCAGATTAAAGCATGTTTTGCAAAGAGAGGGAGATGTGTAGAGAATGGCTCAATTCTTCATTGCCTAGATCAGCTATCTGGAATATTCTACTGCAGATTCTTTGAGGAATAATTCTGCTTGGATCACTAGGTGGAGTTTTGCATTAGTGTATAAATTCCCTACTTTATGGGAAAAGACACAGAATGTTTAATTGAACAAAGGAAAACCTTAGACTCACATCGCTCTGGAGGTCATAGGCCTGCCGAGCATGGATGACGTCATTCTGGTCAGGCAGACACGTCCACTGGTGCAGGTAGTTCTTGTAGTCTTCTTCTCTGACCAGGGTCTGGCACTTTTTGGCCAGCACCACGCCCAGCATGTCCACCGGGCTGCTGAACTTGGTCTTCCACTTCTCAAAGTCCTTCTTGTACTCCCGGTCACTCTGGATCTTGGCCACGTGCATGGACCACATCATCTTGGGGTCATCCTTGATGTTCCGAGCCCCAATGTGGTGGCCAAGTTGTTTCCGGAAGCCTTCTTTGTACTTGTACTAAAAACAAAACAATAGCTCAGTCCTTTAAAAACTGACGTTCCTTGCCTCCTGGGTGGCAATTTTCAAAACCTATTAATTCTAAATTTCTTGCTAAGCCTGAAGAGCCATAGATTTCACTGTTTTGATAGGAAAGATTAAAGGCTAAATCCAGCCACAAATCCCATACGCAATAAACTGACCGTTGGTCTTATCCATATCTTATGCTGCACGTCTGGAATTATCGCCTTGTTTTAATTTGCTATTAGATGATTTTGTTCAATTTAAAATAGGTCCATTACAATCAAATCACTACAGACAGGGCATAACATCTACACCCACTGCAATCAAATCACTATCTACAAGGCATAACATCTATACCCATTGCAATCAAATTACTATCTTCAGGGCTTAACATCTTACTTCACTGGCAATTTCCCGGGATGCTTTTGCCGCTTTGATTGGAATGGCATCGACAGGAAGGTCGTAACCTTTTCTCTTCAGTTCCTCATAACCCATTCTGTAGATTTTCTGTTGAGAGATGAAAACAATCACTTTGGGAAAACCATTCTCCATAAACAGTGTAATGAATAAGCAATACAAATGAAGCCAATGTACTATCTACTTCAAGAGTCCATGAGAAGAGCCTCTATGGTCTCGACCACTCCAGTGGAACTGGATATTATGCCTACGTATTGCTAATGATCCTGTTCTAAATTTTAAAGCTCCTTGATTACCAAATGCACAAAATTAAATGCCAGCTCTTCCCAAGTGCTTTAGAGAAGGCAACAGGAGCTAGCTGACAGAGATATGAATTATCGTTTTGGTGGTATCTTCCAGTTTATGTTGTGTTCTGTGAGAAGTTGCTGTAGAGAAGGGAAAGTCTTTCACAGTCTTACTCCTCCCATGGGAAAAACCAGTGAGAGGATATTGCTTCTGGGTAGCTAATGTTCCTACGTCATGACACAGAACCATCAACAGAAGGACCGGAACCTGGAGGTAATATGGTCCTTCACAATTGAAAAATATTTAGAGTTTAAGTACTGAATTTTAAAACTGATGTGTTTATAATTTGCCCATTCAGACTGTGAAATAACTGGATAGTTGAGAATATATTCAAACATATTTTTATCCAGAAGCCACATGGTTAAAATGGCTATTGACTATTCTTAGACTTTGTGTTCATATTTTAGTCTTTGTAGTAATACAGCCATATATTCTTTAATGTTAAAGTCACCTTATTGGGGTTCAGAATTTGTGTTTTAAATGTTTACTTTTTACATCCATACATCTCAAGGGTTAACATTTGGCAGCAAAATAATTGGTAAAAATGAAAATTTCCTCTAATGGATTGTTTACTTGTTCAAAATTTCATCTATAATCTATTCGTCAAGCACAAAACATTGTAAACAGTGCAGGTCCAATAATAATTGTTTCTACAAACCTTACACATAATAAAGAAATGCAAAAATAGAGAGATCTGTGCTCCAGTGCTGTTTGAAATGGTGAGTACCAACATTGGATAAGCAAACCCCCAACCAAATAAGGAGCCTGAGTCATTTATAGTCAAGTAAATGACTAATTAAAATGACTTGGGCATTCAAAAGAACTTCCAGACCACTTGGCTGATGGAGACGCAGTTGACAGAGTTTACCGGGAACACTCACATCGCTTGTGTTGATCAAGTTCGCCTTAGCCAGAACGATGTCGGGAGTGTCCGGCATGATGTGGATCTGTGTCTTGTCCTTGTCCCAGGCTTCTCTATAAAGTCTCTAAAATGAGAAACAATCATTTTGTCAGGGGATTGTCAGGGTCCAAGATCATAGTGAGGAGTATTAGGTTCATGTGCACTGAACATTATAATTGATTAAAAATAAGATGACCATATAAGCAGAAAACAGAGATGGTTTTCTTATCTGAAATACAACTACCTTCAAATTTAGAGTACGGATCACCCTTTTGAAATGATAGGTACTGTCTATAGAAATAAATATAATAAAACTTTGCTGACCCTATCAAATAGCATAGCACTCTGATTTTTTTTTGGCCTTCTAATACCCCAAGATGATCTATCCAGGTTATGTCCTGGAACTAGGGAATCTTAGTCCTCAGTTGGTTTACTATTTATAGTTATTACATATAATTATTTGGGAGGATAAGTAAACTGACAGAGATTTTGGGATTCCCAAAAGAGACAGTTTTAAAATTTATCAAAATCTCTTGAATGTCCTAAAATCTTCATATCTGTCTTCAACAGAAGACCAATGGAATTAAAATAATTTACCTAAACACTTGAAAAATAGGATATTTACATACTGTCAAACTTTATCAACAAGATATTTATCAATTACAAGTTTTGAACCCCATTTCCAGTGCATGCAATGATATTTTGCCAAATGCGGTATTGCTTGTCTTTAATCCCGGCACTTTAGAGGCAGAGGCAGGCCTCTCTGCGAGTTTGCGGCCAGCCTGCGCTATATATACATAGTGAGAGCCACGTCACCCAGGGATACATAGTGAGACTCTGTTTTCAATCTTTTTTTCCAAGGGATAAAATGATCAACTTAAGAGTGAAGAATCTGGCAATGTCACTTTAAGGAAGTGATAAAAGTTCAAATGATCAGCAACAGGACAACTACTTGATGTCCTGGGCTCTCCTGTCATGGGACCCGAGGGGGACACAGTGTGGGGCATCCTCTTGGAAAGACATGATCTGAATCGTGAGGACACCTTGGAAAACCCAAGGTGAAGGAGACTCTGTGCCTGTCACCAACATCAAAAAGATGGAGGGATAGTAAGGGAATGGTCCAGAGTAAGAATAAAGTCACGGCAAATAAATGTGACCTCACATTGCTTTATCAGCCAGGGGAAACATTTTTCCTTTACTATAAAGGGTATTTGTAGTAAAACTGAATAAATTATTTTTATTTTTTAACATTTAGAGTGTGTGTGTGTGAGAGAGAAAGAGAGAGAGAGGGAGAGAGAGAGGGAGGGAGAGAGGGAGGGAGGGAGGGAGGGAGGGAGGGAGGGAGGGAGAGAGAGAGAGAGAGAGAGAGAGAGAGAGAGAGAGAGAGAGATATTGAGATTCCATAGCACATGTGTGGAGTTCACAGGGTAAAGTACAGGTATTGGTTCTCTCTTTTCACCATGAGGGTCTTGGGGACTGAATTTTGGCCATCAGGTTTAGTGGCATGTGCCTCACCCACAGAGCTATTCTTCTGGCCACATAAAACTGAATAAATTCTATAGACAGCATTGTGTCAACATTGATTCCATGACTTTGATAATTCCAAAGTGCTTTTGTAAGAGCACATTCTTATTTTCATGACACACACGCTGAAGGGTAGGGGTAACAGGGTGTCATGAAGCAGTGTAGTTTTTCTCATAGATATGGGAGAGAAGAAAGGGAAGAAGGATAAAGAGACAGAATAGAAATGTGTTAAGATGTTAAGAATCTGGGTAAAATATGTAACTTATAGTTTTTTTAAAACTTTATGTATGCCTAAAGTTATTCAAATATAAACTTATTTTTCACTGCCTGTGGTAGTGCCTACCTTAATCCTAGCATTTGCCTGGGGAGTCAGACAGATCTCTTGAGTTTGAGGCCAGCCAGAGCTACATAATGAGAACCTGTCTCAAAATTATTTTTCTCATTACATTTATTTACGGTGTGTGTGCGTGTACACACATGTGCATACATGCACATGCACACATGTGTGGTGTTAGGGGTGGGGGTTTCAGGTGCCATGACTTGCACATGGAAGCAAGAGGACAATTTGGAGGAATGAATTCTTGTTCACCATGTAGGCTCCAGGGATCACACACAAGTCAACACACTTGGTAGCAGGTGCCTTTATCCGCTGGGCCATTTCAGTATAAACATTTTCAAGGTTTCATTAATTCCTTAGACTTTCCAAGTTCCCTTTGAGATGTACGGCGTGGGGCGTTCAAAGGGTTGGAACCTATCTCTCTCTGTATAAATATGCTTTCTATCATGCAGGTGGTCAAGAGGAGTTAATTAGGCTTTCAGGACCAAAGTGAAACAAGGCTCTTTAATATTAATATATGCTTTCTCAAGTTCCTGGCCAATCTTTCTGCTAAGAGTGCCACTGCTTTTTTAGTTTTATAGTAGCTGGTGTTGGACACTGGGTGGCTCTTAATTGTAGGGGACAGTCTTGTGTCTCATGGGATTTTTAGCAGCATCCCTGCTTTCTATCCACTAGAGGCCAGTATCATGCCACCTCCAAGTTGGCACAAGCAAAGGGAAGGAAGTTTCTAGATACTGTCAAATTTTTTTCGGCATCCCTGCAACTATGGCACACTGTTCAGCACGGGCTGGTCAGCTTTATGGTCAACCCTCCTCCCTTGCTTATCTTCTCGGTTCAGAGCTTTTTGTTTCTTTCTCGAGTCAACTAAAATTCTAAAAAAAAAAAAAAAAAGCAACATTCAGGGAAGAAACAAAACCAAAGTGTATGGCAAAATCTAAAGAGAAGGAAGGGGGATGGAGGCAGAAAGAAGCCTGCCAGCTCACATCTGCTACAGCCTTTGGAAAACAAAACTGTGGAGTGTCTGTGAGTGCTTGATTAGGACGAGAGGAGCTGTCAGTTATAAAATAGAGTCTTATGCATCAGGTCAGAGCTAATACGTGCATTTAAAGTGGAAGTGTGTATTGAACACAGTGTACAAAAGCCCTTCGTAAGACCTACACAGCTACCATCTGTATCTATTTCAACCTCCTTACATGTTCCAGAATCCCAGGGCTCTTGGTTCAGCTTCTTGTAATGTTCAAGCTTGGGCTGAGTAACAATAGTGTTTGGCCCTTCTCAGTCTAGAAACACCCCACACCGCTACTTTTGTTTATCTCGTTGTCCGTGCTTACTAAGCTCTTATTCTATGATAATTACTGGTGTCCCTGCTGGAGGAGGACACTAAAGGCAGAACATAAATTTACTATGCTATGGAATTATTGCATGATCTTGATTTAGTTATATTAAAATGCATTACTATTATTTTGTAAAAAATATATAATTTTTTTTTGTGGCACTGAGAATTGAACCTAGGGTCTCATGAGTGCCAGGCAAATATCCTTAGAAAATAAATGATGTGGGAGTGATTTCTTATTAATAAAGAAACTGCCTAGGCCCATTTGATAGGCCAACCCTTAGGTAGGCAGAGAAAGCAGAACAGGATGCTGGGAAAAAGAAGCTGAGTGAGGAGTCGCCATGATTCTCCCGCTCCAGACAGACGCAGGTTAAGATCCTCCCTGGTAAGCCAGCTCGTGGGCTACACAGAATATTAGAAATGGGTTAGAACAATATGTAAGAGCTAGCCAATAAGAAGCTGGAACTAGCCGGGCCAGGCAGTGTTTGAAAGAATACAGTTTCCGTGTAATTATTTCTGGGCATAAGCTAGCCATGCGGGCGGCCGGGTGCCGGGGACGCAGCCCTGCCGCTCCTATTTCAACAGATGGCGCCCAGACGTGATGGGCTAAATCCACTTAAAAACCTGAGAGGGCTTAAAAAGGAGAGAGAGAGAATTTAAGACAGCTTTTTGCTGTTTCTGGGTTGCGTGCCGCAAAGAAATTGTCCTGACTCGGCAGCAGGAAAAAACTGGCTGTTTTAAAATGCCGGCTTTCTGGGCTGTGCCGCCATTGTGATCTCTGTCTGGCTCCGGCGGGAGACAGAGCTTATGAATGGAGCATTTGGATTAAAGTGCTACGATTTGTTTGATGGCAACTAGACTGCTGTGTGCCTAAAAGGGGGACATTGTGTGCCGCAGCTCAGAGGCACAAGCAGCTCCGCCATGCTAATGGTGCAATGTGCAAGGATCAGAGGCACGAGCGGCTCCGCCATGTTGGACTGGGCGGGGCCAGCATACAGTACCTGTTTTTGACCTAGGAATGTCACAGCTTAGATTCTTAAGCGCTTAGTGATTTAAAGGCGCAAAACAAAGTGCTCCTGGATAGTAAAAAAGTTACAGATTCACAATAAAACAGATTCAGACACTGTTGGATAAATGTACGTAGGCTTGGGAAAGAGAAGAAAAAGAATATAAAGAATAAAGTTAATGTCTTAAAAAGAAAAAGGGTAAAGTCTTTAAAGAGACAGAGTACAGAAGTACAGATAGTTATAGATTAAGAGAAATAAAGAAAAATAAGCCACGTAAAAATGGAAAATTCACAGAGAGTCTGGATTATGTACATTGTGTTTTCTTTAAAATTTTTGACTGTGAAGGAGCTAAGTACAGAGAGACATTTCATTATATGGGCTGCCAAGCTAAACCAAAATGGATTTCATGAGGGTATTATGATTTCAGAATTTGGGTCTAAGGATATGATGCTTTGGAGAGGGTCTTCTTTTGTTTTTGCAGAGGATGAGACCCTGTGGATTGCATCTATTCCGATTTGGTATGATAGACCACGCCCTCCTGAAAGGTTGCTGTGAACACCCTCAAAAAATTGCTTCGCTCAATTGCCAACTGAGATGAAACTAGCACACAGGTTATATCATGAACGACCTAATTAACGACGCCCCTATTCAGCAGGAAGCAGTTTGGAGAGAAAAAACTACGCCCATGTTCCCAAATATTGTTTATAAATGTTCTTTTACATTTAAAGGGGGATATGATATAGATATGAATAATTTGCATTGGTATGGATTTTAAGGTCAATTTTGTTATATGTATATGTATTTTTGATCTTGATTAAGGTATTGTGATTGTGTAGTTCATTTAAAAATGTAATGTATAATTAGGAAATATAGGTTGTTAATGGATAATCATCGCTAATAGTTAAGCTTGTAGTCATGTTAATTAGATTTTCTAGATATATAGAGATATATTTCAGTTAGATAGGCATTCTTCATATCTTTCAAAGACTGCAGAATATGGCATTTAAAATATTTTAATAACTTAGGACTTTTCATGACAAGGAGACACGTCTGCTCCTGGCAGCACCAGCTACTTCAAGAGGAAGATGGGCATCGAAGAGGATCCTTATGGAGTTGGATAGTCATTTGGGCAAGAAACTGCTCTTGCCTGGACTGTTGCATAAACTGGACACAGAGAACCCTCAGAGAGAGGACTGCTGAACTTGCCTAAAGGTGAGATGGTCTTTCGGGGTTCCTGATTCATGAAAGAGTCTGCGAGACATTCTGCAGGACACAGCAGAAAATGACTGAACTGTCTTTGAAATTTCCTGCTTCATGGAAATGTATCTGGATACCATGGGCCTGTAGGCCGAAGATGGATGCCCCAACGGTACCAAAGAACTTTGGGTGACTGTCCAGGCAGCGAGATGTCTCTGTCATTTCTAGAGTTTTCTTATTTCTTGTTTACTTAGGTAATATTATATCCTTCTGGAGTCTTTGATGGAGTTGAAGAATGAATAGTTATAGTTTTCCTTAGTTATGGTAAGAGATAAAATAGATATAAATATTGTAACTGTAATTCTTACTTGATAACTGTTTTGTTATATGTAATTTTACTATGCTAAAGTTAAAGCCTTTCTTTTTTGTTTAAACGGAAAAAGGGGAAATGATGTGGGAATGATTTCTTACTAATAAAGAAACTGCCTTGGCCCATTTTATTGGATAGAAAATTAGGTAGGCGGAGTATACAGAAGAGAATTCTGGGAGAAAGAAGGTTAGAGGAGGAGTCGCCATGATGCTCCCACTCCAGACAGATGCAGGTTAAGATCCTCTCTGGTAAGCCAGCTCGTGGGCTACACAGAATATTAGAAATGGGTTAGAACAATATGTAAGAGCTAGCCAATAAGAGGCTACAGATAATGGGCCAGGCAGTGTTTGAAAGAATACAGTTTCCGTGTAATTATTTCGGGCATAAGCTAGCCATGTGGGCGGCCGGGTGCCGGGGACGCAGCCCCGCCACTCCTATTTCAACAAATAAACCCTATAAAGGTTGGGAACTATGACTGTTGTTAAAACAAAACAAAACAAAAACCCAGACCCATTTCTTTATAACATTTCCATTGTGTAAGGCCCCCAGAATCACCCCCCTTTCCATGCTCTGTTCCAACCAAAATACCCAGGTCCTTATTGTATTTAGGTTCCAAAGTGAAAACATATTCAACATAATTTTAAATCACACTTTAGCTAAGTAAGGAAACTCGGTTGAACTAAGTTGACAATAAACTGTACGTATTATTTAGTGTAAAGTGGTTAGAGATTCAAATAGATCAAACCACCATAAACCATCACTGTGTACCAACTGAGACAAGGTCTTGCTGCGCTACTTACTGTTCACTAGGGAAGTGCTCCTAACTGCCGGGTAGCAAGCACTATAAACTCTCCTGCCAATTTCTAACAAGTACTCACATCGCTCCTGTTCTTGGCGTTTGTCTTCGCCAGAACTATGTCCATGGCGTCAGGGATGCTAGTGAACTTGTTTCTGTCCGGAGGTTGGCGATACTTCTTCTCACTGATGATTTCCGAAGCCCGCTTGTTCTTTTCTGCTTCCAAAGAACCCAAGGGGCTCCACCCTATGCCTCTCAGCCACTCAAGGTCAGACTTGTACATATTCTAGGAAAGGACAAAGCAAGCCATCACAATCTCATCTTCATCTTCACCATGACACACCATTGTGTTTTAGGTGGTCAGTGATGATAATTCTTCTTTCCAATCCCTTCTTTTTCATATAAATAGCTATCAATACATGGAGTAATTTTAAGTTAACAAATTTGATAGACACTGACCTCACTTTGCAGCTCATAGACTTTTTTAGCTTGGATGACGTCATTCTGGTCAGGCAGACACGTCCACTGATGTAGGTAGTTCTTGTAGTCCACGTCGCTCACCAAGGCCTGGCACTTCTTGGCCAGCACCACACCCAGCATGTCCACGGGGCTGGTGTATTTGGTTTTCCACTTCTCAAAGTCTTTCTTGTATTCTCGTTCACTCTGCATTTTGGCTACATTCATAGATAGCACGAGTTTTGGGTCATCTTGCACACTCAGGAATCCAATATGGTGTCCCAGTTGTTTCCGGTAGCCTTGTTTATATTTAAACTGAAATCAGGAAACAGTCTTTTTAATAATGTAAATAAAAGCCAAGTTAACTCAACTTTGTTGTTATATTTTCCCCCCAACACGGATATGAAAGAATGATTTGAGCTAACCTAATAGGAAATGTTTTCTTCCTTAAGTAAGTCCTGTTTAATTAGCTCTATCTAAAGAACGAATGTGGTTGACTATCAAGGAAGACTATCATGAGAAATTAGTTCTTTCCAAAGGCAGGAATATGTGCCTGATATTGTGTGGCTGAATTGAGGATAACATTCAGCAAAATCCTTGTCACATGCTTATAAAAAAATGGGGGCTGAACAATAGAAAAATTATGAAGGTATATGAGCTGGTGACCATGCTAAAATGTAAGTTACAGATTTTTTTACAAGATCATATTATATAGTTTTGTCTAGACTGGGATCTATATTTTATATAGGCACAGATGGGAATACTTTGATATTTTTGTTAGAAAAATAAATTACATAAGAACTCAACATCTTGTCAAGTAGGTGAAAATAAGCTATATAAATTTCAAATAACAAAAGTAAAGTCCAGAGCTTACATTTAGTTGGAGAAATTACATTACTGTTAAATGACAACACGGATGATAAGTGTAATGATGGTAACTTAATGTTAGTCTCTGAACACAGTGGGCCTCACAGACATAGGGCTTTGCTCCCTCCGAACACATACATTTCAACTACTCTGGATTTGAAGTTGACTATATCATTGCGATTGTTGAGCTGCCTTATCAACTTGAGTGACTATAGAATCATCTAAAAAATTGATGGTGGTACGCCTCTGTGAGGGCGTTTCCAGAAGGGGAAAGTCCCATTCTGCATATGGGTCATGGAGCCCCATGGACCAGGGCCTAGTCCAAATGAAAAAGGACAAGGAGAAGACGGGCTGAGTGTTAGCTCGCACATCTTCAGCTTTCTGGTTTGCAGGGATGGAAACCGAGGTGCTCACCCTGCCTTCTTTGCCATGATGGGAACTGAATCAAATCACAGTGTCTTTCCTTTCTTGTCTCTGTGAGGGGTTCTGATTAGAGTCATACAAACCTACCCAACACAGCCCTTGATATGGACAGTCTGGCAAAACTGCTTATAAAAAAGTAGAGCCATCTCTCTGTAGGGAGCACAGATAAGCTTTGCCAGAAACCTATTTAAGCTGCCTGAGCTCCTGTCTCAACAAAACACTAATATTTGACACACTATTTTAAGATGACAAAGCAAAACAAATCACAGACAGAGTGAACTGCTCATAGAAGACCAGCACAGTTCCAAAACTAAAAACAAAGGAGAATAAGGAGACAGATGTTTGAAGAAATGTCAAATAGAAGAAGAAACAAGCTACTTTGTGCTATTCCAGAACATAGACTTGGCACTGATGGATAGAATACCTCACACCAACAGTAAGAAGTCTGATAATAACTCAGCACAGCCCAGTGGAGAAAACTCCCTCTCTAAGGGACCATGCATGTCCTCTGCGTGTGAGCACAGATCCAAGCACTTCATCCTCTCTCCACACCACACATGAAGAGAAGGCAGATGTTGGCAAAGTACTGAACGGAATAACCATTCTACCTCCCAACTCTAAATTCTGTTCTTAATTTAACTTATGCGATTACACACTTAAAGCCTGCCTCGAAAATCCTATGAAATGGTACAGAGCCATTGGGAGCTGAGAGGGAAAATAATTCCTCCTGCGGTGGGAAAGTTCACACGTAGCTAATTTAACTGCGAACTTTCAAGTGGATTTGCAAGGAAAGGAATGAGGAACTATTGGCCACTGGGTTGCTGGGAAATTGTCGGTGCCCTTTCAATTGCTAGGTTCTCATTAGCATACAGCACTAAAGGAAAATGAGTTGGTTTTATCATGTAGTTTCATCATTATTTTGGTTCGATTTAATGAGGTCTTGATCTGAAAGCCAGAGAGTCCAAATTATTTCCTGGTATTTCTAGAGTGCCACAATTGAATTAGATAGATTTTCTCCCTGTATCCTTTGAATTTCTTCTCAGATTCTGGGCTTTAGGCTCTCTTTCTCCCCTTCCATACAGCCCATGTGTGGAAACAAATCATTTTTGCTGTTGGGTTTTTATTTGTTGCTGCTGTTGTTGTGTGCTTGTTTTTGAGTCAGGGTCTCACTGTGTAGCTCTGGCTTTTCTGAAACTCACTATGTCGACCAGGCTTGGCCTCACAGAGCTGAGGGGCTGGGATTAAAAGTGTGGGCCAATACACCTGACTTGCAAATCCTTGTATGTTTTAAAAGTTTTAAGAGGCTGTGTGTCCCTAAGAAATTTTGGTAATTCATTCTCTAAAACTAAGACTGTTAGAAGTTTTTATAACTACAAAAAAAATAAAAGAGGAAGGAAGAGAGAGAGAGAGAGAGAGAGAGAGAGAGAGAGAGAGAGAGACTGAGACTTCTGCTATCGCATGCATATATATACTGGTCAGAGGATAATTTGTGGTAATCATTTTCTTCTTGTGGATCTCTAGGACCAAACCCAGGCTGTCAGGTTCAGCTGCAGTCTTTACTACTATAAACCAAGCACTATAAATTAATTTTACTACTACATTTATTTATTCCATGTGTAGGTACACGCACACCACAGTGTGTATTTGGATGTCAGAAGACAATCTGTGGGAGCCAGTTCTCTCCTTCCATCACGTGGGCTCCAGGGATTGGACTCAGATTGCCAGGCTTGCTGGCAGGCTCCTTTACCCACAGAGCTAGCTCGACAACCTAGGACAATTTGAATTTCTTCTAGTGTGTTTTGGGGATGAGCAAAATGAAATATTTATTTATATGCAAATGAAACATTATTTGAATATGGGGGCCTTATGTAGCGCGTTCACCAAAAGTTCCAACTTTTCCAGCCTATGAGGATTCTGCCCTTTGGGGCACAAATGGCATTTTTCAATGAACCAGATCTCTGAATAGTCAACAGAGTGTAAAGTGAGCCTTTTGGGATTTTCCACCCTAGAGCTAATTTGCTGTAATTATGCAAGTACAAGGAGAGGCTAACTTAAAGTGACTGATGGCTAATTTTCAGACATATGCAGGTAAAAACTATCAACATCAGTTGCAAACGTTGATTTATTATCTGGCCTCAGTTTGTCTAAAACAGACCAATAGAAAATCCTACAATGTCTATCTTCTTTGTACTATCTGGAAGAGCGCCTCATTGTACTGGGTTTTAGAGGGATGCTGGCTCACTAGGTGGTTAGACATTTGAGGAAAGAGGGGGAAAAAGATAATTCTGGATAGCCAGGGTACAAAGAGGTGAAGGAACAGAAGTCCATTTCTAAGTCAACGAACACCCCATGGCCCACCCAGCTGAAAGTGCAGCCTTCTGCCCCCACCAGGACTTACGTCACTAGCGATGTCCCTTGATGCCTTGGCCAGCTGGACAGAGATTGCATCGACAGGGAGATCATAGCCTTTCTTCAGAGCCTCTTCCCAACCAAGTCTATAGAATTTCTGAAAAGTAAAGGGACTCTATTTAGTGCTATTTCTTCTATGTTAAAATTGCAGACAAGCCCAGGCGTGTGTAGATAGTGAATATAGAAACCTAAAATCAACTACTCTGACTCTACACGCATATAAAACCAAGCAGGTGATGACAATAGCTCAGTGCTCAGCACTGACAGCATCAGGGGATCTAGCTTAGTCTTTCATTTCATTTTGGGCTGATGGTGTATCTGGACACAGCATCTCCTATTTAGCCACCGTCCAGTCCTACCGGGTTTATAAGGTAGCTTTCTTCCAGCAGCTAACAACAGTCTGGGGCCACTGTTTTATTAAACACTGGCGATAAATAATTAAAAAAGAAAATCAGGTCACACCATTTCAACTACCTACATGATAAAAGTAAAAAACGCCTTTTGGAAGTTTCAATAAATGAGCTAGCTGTTCCAGTCAAACTTGTTGGCGATTTATTAAAAGCGCCATAGCAAACTCTTCATTTAGGACTCTCTGCCCGCTGGGTGCTGTGATGTGTTGTGCTGTGCACCTTATGGGGGCTCTCATTTGTTGCTCATGGCCATCCAATGTCACAGGTACTTTTAAGGTCCCGATTTTAGTAGGGACGGAAACAAACTTCAGAATAGGTGGTTCTTCCACTATCAAGGAACACACAGATACCAAAGTCAAAGCTTACATCAGGTCTGTTTGACATAACTCTATGTTTCAGTTGTTATTTATGGCAACTCCCCTTTGCACTAAGTGCAATGAGCATGGTGATTGGACAGATGTAGCCCCTGCCTCCTAGGAGCCCACAGCCAGGGCCCTGGCTCCTAACAGGGTCTTTTTTTTCTTTTTCTTTTTCTTTTCTTTTTTTCTTTTTTTCTTTTTTGTTTTTCGAGACAGGGTTTTCTCTGTGGCTTTGGAGCCTGTCCTGGCACTAGCTCTGTAGACCAGGCTGGTCTTGAACTCACAGAGATCTGCCTGCCTCTGCCTCCCGAGTGCTGGGATTAAAGGCGTGCGCCACCACCGCCCGGCCCTAACAGGGTCTTGAAAGCCCTCTAGAATGAGGAGTTTGATTTGCTTCCATTGCTTCAGCATTTACACCGGCTCTCTCCTATTACATCAGTTTCGAAGTGAGTATGAGTATGCTTTGAGACAAAAGCATGTCGTCAACGTGCAAGCTTCCCTTACCTGGCTGTACAGTGTCTGATTCTGCTTGGCTTGCAAAATATCTGGTGTATCTGGCATCACATGAATCTTGGTTTTATCTTTATTCCAGTCAACGGTGTATAAATGCTAGGAAGTGGGAGAAGAGACATTTTAAGTCTGAATAATGGTTAAGGACAAACAGGAAAGAAGATAAATGACTATTAAAAAACACTTCGCTTGAACTAGAAAAAGGAAAAATGTGATTCAGAAGAGACATTAACAAATTCATATGCTTTTTCTAAAGGAAAACAATACATATAATAGTGTATCTACATCTATCTACCCATCTATATAGAGAGAACCTGAGCCTTCCAGCTGCTAGGATTACAGGTGTGTTCTGTGACACCTGGCTTTAATGTCAGATTTGGAAAAATAATATTTTGCATCTTTTCCATCTTTAGAATGGAATGAGAGTACTTAGGATATGTGCACTGAAAACATAAGTAATTTCTAACCCAATTAGAATGATAAAGGGAAGGCATTACAAGAGATAAGACATTGAAATGTGGTACAGGACCATGTTCTGCAATCATTTGCCACTTTCTAGAATGCGGGACCTGAGTTCAATTCCCTCATAGCCTGTTGACTTCTTCTTGATTGGGAAGGAGGAAGAGAAGTGCTCGCTCTACCTTATTCATGGTATGAGCATTCTGCTTGGCCAGCACCATGTCCATGGAATCAGTCAGCTTCTTAAACTGGAAGCCGCTGGGATGCTGGCGGTACTTCCGGTCACTGGCGTATTCCGTGGCTTTCTTGGCCTTCTCCACCTCTAGAGAACCAGCTGGGCTCCAGCCAAGCCCCTTGTACCACTCATTGTAGTCTTGCTTATATTCATTCTATAAAGAGAGAAGACACACTTGACTTCTCCAGATAAGACACTAAAATGTGGTATATAAAACTGCAATGTCTCTGTCCACGCCGGGGACCCAGCCACCCCTGAGCTGGAAGTTTCTCTTACGTCACTCTGGATGTGATTCATATTCCTGGTCAGCTCGATGTTCATCGCATCTGGGAGGAGGATGTACTTGTGAATGAGGTGCTTGTAGTTAGTGTTGGTGATGTTGGCTTGGGCGTCCTTGGCAGCTGTGACACTCAGCATGTCGGCAGGGGTGTGGTAGCTGGTCTTTGTCTTCTCGTAGTTCTTCTTGTACTCTCGATCGGACTGCATCTTAGCCACTTGCATGGAATGGACTAATTTGGGATCATCCTCCAGACTGCGGAAGCCAACCATCTTTCCTTTCTCCTTTTCATAGTTGTGCTTGTATTTATACTGTGAAGAGAATAAGTGAAGAACAATTCTAGGGTTAATACTCTGCGTTTCATAAAACCGGTAGCTGTGCACGGCTCTGCTGCGGACCAAACACATTTCTGACGTTTGCTTATGAGCCTGGCAGCAGCAGAGTTCTTACTGCAGTCCCCATTTGATACAAGACTACACACTGAGTGACTTCCTGGGGTGACGGCTCATGTATGGAACGCAAAGCATGATTTTGGAGCAGTTTCATATTCTGCAGGATTTTTTTTTCTCTCCAAGCTGACAAAACGAAGGAGAAATGTTGCTATTTCTACACCCAGCTTCCATAGAGGAGAGAGAGTGAACCAGACTGTTCTTCTTAGTCTTTTCTTCATGAGGTTGAGTGTGAAGGTTACAGGGGAGGAGCCAGTGTATCAGAGGAAGAAGTAGGGGTTCTTAGCAATGTGAGGGACTGGGGAAGGGAGGATGCAGGACGGGAGGGCAAAGGAGAGAGCGCAGCCTGGTGTGCCTCATCACTCCACGCTTCTGAGAGCAGAGTTTTGAGGCACGGATCAAGTTTCCTATGAGAGTGTTGTGCTGGTCCACCAACTTTCTCAGGCTGCAGGGAGCCCTAGTTCATAGGGTTCATACATCTCGGTGGCTTGAGCTCACCTACCACAGCTGATGCCAGGTCACTAATGTTTTAACAACTAGGTTGCAGGTTTCCTCATCATTTAAAGAATGGCCATCATCAGCATCAATGATCAAAAGCCCAGTGACACTACATAAAGTATCCTGCTGGGAACACAGA
This sequence comes from Alexandromys fortis, assembly GCF_014885135.2. NCBI lineage: Eukaryota > Metazoa > Chordata > Mammalia > Rodentia > Cricetidae > Alexandromys > Alexandromys fortis. The sequence goes on along the minus strand of NW_026067917.1, from coordinate 2,528,677 downwards.
TGCCAACAAGCAGAGGGTTCACCTAGACCTCCTCAGGGGGATGCTGAGGTCTGTGAGCACCCTAGCACGATCAGAATCTTGTTGTGTCTCTGTACGTTTTCCCAGAAGGGCCAGAGAAGACATAAGCATTGTCAAGAGGCATTTGTGGAGCACAGCGAGTCTATGGCTCTCAGGCATGGGATAATGTTCTGCTTTTGTATTGCAATGTACTCTGTGTTTGTGGCTCTATTTCTCTGCTTGGTTCCCGGCCACCCTTCGCACTTACGTCGCTTGCAATATCTCTTGATGCTTTGGCGGCTTTGATAGGAATCGCGTCCGTTCTGAGGTCATAGCCTTTCTTTTTAGATTCTTCCAGAGACAGTTTGTAGAGTTTCTGTAAAGAGAAGAAAAAACCCAGCTTTATTCTAGAAGGCTGACTAGTTGTGTAGCAAGACTTTCTGTCTGGCAGATGTGGTATTGGTGGGTCAATGTTGAATGTTCTAAGGAACATCATTATGTGTGGGGGGTAAAAAAAACAAAATAAAGCAATTACTTGAGCTCAAACGTGCTTTTAGTATATCATTACAAAAGGAAAGGTCCCGATTGCTGTGAGGTTGAAAAGATGCTGTGAAGATGATACAGCTCAGCTAACTCCTACCTGCTCATTAGAAGCAAAGAAAGACTACAAACCAGCCATCTTCACGTGCCAGAAGAGCACGCCAGTTTTACAATGGCCTCCTTTACTCATATAAATAGTTGCGTGAATTCCACAGTCAAATAAAAAACACCAGCAATTCCAAATCTCTGTGGAATTCAAACAAAGAGGAAAAACCCACTCATCTTGGAGGAGTTCCAGGGACAGCAAAAGGAGGAAATGAAATTAAACATCAAATGCATTTTTCAGCAACAGTTTCACGTGCCTTATTGTATGGCTTGTCCCAGTTTGTTCAAAACATTCATTTTTTCCTTTCTTTCTATTGTTTTAACTCTTTTTAAGGATTGTCTCCACCACTTAGTGGAGGGTTTAAAGGCTGAGGTTCTCTTCTGGCTCCCAGCCTTTCTCTTCCTGCCAAGTCTGAGTTCAAGGGGTGGGGGTCCCCAAATGAAATCCAACAGTTCTTCAAAACCACAGCTGTTGTCTCAGCCATCATTAACAGCCCTGCTCCAAATTTTAGCAGAGCAAAGATCAGAGAGGAAAAGACACTGATTGACTTTAACAAAGTGCAAATAGTCTGTTAGTTTTTAAGTGTTCTCTCTCATAAATTAAGAGACACCAGTGAGTTAATTTTCTATTACTGGTGGGAGCAGGTGACAAAGAAAGATGGCACCCGGGGTATTATACTTACATTGCTCATGTTAATTGCATTTGCTTTTGCCAAAACAATCTCGGGGATATCAGGCATGATGTGGACTTTGGTCTTGTCAGCTTCCCATGCTTGTCTATAGAGATGCTGGGGGGAAAGTACAAGGTGGTATTTAAAACTCTTAAAAAGATCGCGCTATACATATGCACATTATCGTGTGTATACAGGTCTCAGATTTTGTGTATCTAAGTGAAAAATAACATGAAGAAGAAGGTGCAAGACAGAAAATCCAAGTGACCCATCCCTTTGCCTTAAGCCTAGAGATGGGCACTCCCTCCTGGAGCTTTCTAAGCATACTGTTTCAAAATAAAAGTAAAATCATAGAACATATAATATTTAGAGCTGGCTTTTTTTGTCACAAAATATGGATCAGGCATCTTGGAACCTTCTGAAAAGAATTCTCTCTCCATCTAGGAAGCCGCAGAGGCATGATCCAACTGGTTTAATCAATTCTCCATTGACAGACATGAATCTGCAGTTTCCAGTCTGTTTCTAGTGCAGTGACAATGTTTGGACATGTGCCGCTCAGGTTTCTAGTCCAGGGAGGACCCGCTTATGGTCATCTGCTCTTGGTCCCTGGCCAAGGCTGTGTTGAATCTGCATTGCAGGTCCTTTACTTCGAGACCTCTCTCCTACAGGTATGTCATACTTAGCGTCACTTGCCAATATTTAAAATATTTCTAAGGTACTATCATCAAAAAAAATTCCTACAAGACTCAAATTCCATATTGACATCTCTTTCAGAACCTCTAACCTGTAAGAAACACATGCGTGTGTCTTGGCACACACAGAGGTTTCTGTAGGGTAAGGAACATTTTTCTTTTCCCCACAAATATTGATTAAAATGTTACATTAGTATGTACTTGCTCGTAGATACAGTGAATGGCATAGCTCTGGCCCACTGTCTGTGGCTAGTCTTTGTTTTAGCCCAGTGTTAGCCAATAAAATTTTCTGTGATGATAAAAATGTTTTGCATAAACCAATATGGTAGCCCCAAGCTCGACAGGGCCACTGAGTACCTGCATACTTGACAGTGTTAAAGAGGACTAATTGTTCGTATTGCACTTGTTTGTAACACACACATGCACGTGGCTTGTGATTTATAGGGCTGGTGGAGTTCTAGTGGAAAGACAACAGCTAGTCACTAGAATCTTTCTCAGCCAGACCAGCGTCCACCACCGCAAGACTTACGTCATTCATGATTTTTGCGTTGTTCTGAGCCAAAACCATGTTCATCGAGTCCATCAATGTGGAGTACTTCAGAGTGTCTGGGTGTTGCCGGTACTTCTTTTCGCTGATAATCTCCATGGCTTTCTTGTTTTTCTCCGCTTCCAGGGAGCCCAACGGGAGCCATCCAATGCCCTTCATGAAGTCAGCATAGTCTGCCTTGTACTGATTCTACCGGAGAGGAAGATAAAACAATGGTCAGGAGAGCAAGCGTGCACGGATCACGAACGTGTGTGTGACAGGCCTTCATTTCCTCTTGTTTTCAACCTGCAGCATATGAAATGCCAACCTTTTCCTCACATCTCCACACAAGAAATGACAAATGAGCAAAGGTTTTGATTTGTTTTTCTTGACGCCTTCTTAAAGGGAACATGTGAGAAACAACTAAATGGATTCATCTGCCATGTGATTCACTCTCTTGACTGATAAATTGGTCCAGATGCCCTCATGAATAGGTTAATTCTGAAAATCAGGTTTCTTTCTCCAGCAGTAAGCATTTGAGCACCTACCAGTGTTACGATTTCCTAATGCACACTAGAAATCTGTTAGCACTTGGTACAATTGTGTGAGGTTTCCTCCTCTGCTGAGACATGTCTCCCTGTAACTGTGTGTGGTACTTTCATTTAGACATGGCTGTGTCTCCCTGGAAATTCATAGCCCAGGTTCCTAGTCCAATGAGAACTCTAGGCCTGGCTTGGTGTGGTCTGTGTTTATTTTTATAATGTATATTATTTCATAATGGCTCTGAAATCCTTCCCTCTCTCTTCCCTCTATTCATTCCCAGGGATTCCTCAATCACCCCCTCCTCAACATTCCGTGGGCAGCACAGGCAACTGCAAAGACAGAGGTGGTGGAGGAAAACTGGTCGAGAGTGAAGCCTGGGGCTGCCTGAGTACTGGCATCACAGACATACACCCCCACGCTGGCCTTTCCCTTTCACTCTGCGACTAAGAGCCTTTCACACGTTTGGTTCTCTTTACTAGGCTTATTTCCTTCAATGGATGCTCTCTAAAATCAAATCAGTTTGCTGCTGCTGACCTCTGCCTCCAACAACAACTACAGCACCAAGAGTGAAAGATATTTTAGTTTCTAGAATAGACCCTGCTTTCCATTAAGAAAAAAATGAATTCAGCCCAACGGGATGAATAAGACCCCTCCCTCTTCAGGAAACTGCATGTGGATTTCTTTCAGGATTTTTGAGATGCCATGACGTAGGTCACCCATGAGCTGTTTATGGCGTGGGTAATGGCTCTACACACGTGCATCACTCTCACGTACATCACTTTGAATCTGCATCATATTCTTGGCCAACTCAAAGCCCATGGCATCCGGAAGCATGTTGTAGGTGTGGATTATATTCCTGTAGTTGGCGTTGGTGGCCACTTCCTGGGACTTCTTGGCTGCCACCACGCTGAACATGTCCACTGGGGTGTGGAAGGACGTCTTGGATTTCTCGTAGCCCTTCTTGTACTCCCGGTCTGACTGCATCTTGGCCACTTGCATGAAGTGCACCAACTTGGGGTCTTCTTCCAGGCTGCGGAAGCCAATGTGCTTCCCTTTGGCTTGCTCGTAAGCCTGCTTGTACTTGTACTGCGGACAGACAAGAGACATGGCGATGATCCAAATGGTTCAGGTAAGAGAATAGAATGTGATTCGCTGGGTGCTCCTAACTTTGGTGTAGGTAAAGAAAGTTAGAGCTTCCTATATTGAGACAGAGATGGGCAGCAGAGCCAAGAAGCAATGGCTCTGTACTTCAAATATTGGGAAGGAATCTCAGAAGCAGTGTCTTGGTCCTCACTCCCTCACTGTGTCAACACAGAGGACTGCAAATCCTTAGTATATCTTTAGGATGAGAGCTGGCTATGGACTTCATAGGTAAAGCACATAGATCACACCCTTAAATGTCCTTAAAATTGTCTTTTGAATTCAAATACTAAGCACAACTTATTTTAATACGACTGTATCATTTTTACCTTGAACAAGGAGCAAAATGATTAGAGGGTAGGTATCTGGCCTTCGTGAAGGGAAACATCTTGGGGTAGTGTGTCCAGCCAGTGAGCTGACCCTACCTCACGATCAGGCACAAGTCTGGCTTGCCTGCACCGTCACTCACACTAAACGTGTTCCCGTGGCAGCACTTACATCACTGGCAATGTCTCTAGAGGCCTTTGCAGCCTTTATTGAGATGGCGTCAGGCTTCAGGTCGTAGCCTTTCTTCTTCTCTTCTTCCCAGCCAGCTTTGTAGATTTTCTAAGCCAGAAACCAGAGAAACAACAGGGAGGTGGGACTTCAGTTACAACAGAACTCCTGATTCTAACACAGCGGGCACGTAAAAAAGACAGACATCCCACAAGTGTTAGCTCCCTTCAGTATCCTCCCCCAACTTCTTTACAAAGGATAAACTTACATCACTCATGGTGATCTGGTTCACTCTGGAGAGCAAGATGTCTGGAGTATCAGGCATGACGTGAATGGTGGTCTTGTCTTTGTTCCACTTTTCCGTGTACAGCCTCTGTAAAGAGAAGGTCGGCACATGACGCTACAGTGGAACAGGTTTGTAATAATGGGAGCAGGAGGAGGGCATGGCGGATGAGGCTAAGCCTGATTATACATACACACACACACACACACACACACACACACACACACACACGCACATGCACGCATACACACGACATATTCCTTCCCCCTAACCATGAGACAAAAGCGCTGAAGACTCACAAAGGGCCTTTCGGGCTTCTCAGGCTGAGGCTGGCCCCTGGGCTCTTACCTTATCCATAGTCAACTTGTTGCTTTTGTTAAGTGCCTGCTCCATGGTGTCCATGGCGTATGTGAACTTCAGCTTCTCGGGGTGCTGGCGATACTTCCTCTCGCTCAGAATCTCTCCAGCCTTCTTTGCCTTCTCCACCTCCAAGGAGTCTATCGGGACCCAGCCGATACCTTTCATCCAGTTGGTGAAGTCAGATTTGTACAGATTCTTTATCACGAAGAAAGAAAGTTCATTTCAGAAAGAAGCAGACCTTGGGTTTCTTTGGTTACAAGACTTATTATCACAAAGAAAAGGGAATGCCTAGCATTTACTCATGACAGTGTTATAGAGAAAAGTGGTTATGGAAGCGATTGCATTCATGGTGGTTTTAAACTGGAAATCCTAACATAACAATTTGTTTTCAAACTAATTTTCTTAGCCAGGCAGGATGATACACAGCTATAATCCTAATACTCATGAGGCTAAGATGGGATTGTGGGTTCAAGATCAGCCTGGACTACATGGTGGGCTAAACTGAAAACAATTAGGTAAGACTAAATCAAAAACAAAACAAAACAAAACAAACCACAGCAACAACAAAACAGGATGAAATTTTAAAAATTGCACTGGAAAGATTATAGTATATCTTATTTTTTTCACAGACTACATCGTAGGTGGTCTAACATACACACAATGTTTGTACAACGATGGGTCATTATAGTTACATGAATGAAACTCTCTCACTCCCTGAGTCAGGTGTGATGAAGATGTCTCTGGTGACCCTGGTTCTTCCCCCACACCCACGGAAACAGAAAACTTAAGCACCCCAAGCTAACGGACTGGCACATACGTCACTCTGAATTTGCATGGCGTTCCTGGAGTGCTCCACATTCAAGGCGTCGGGCAGGAGGGTGTAGTTGTGGTAGGGCTGTCTGTAGTTGGCGTTGGTCGCAACTTCCTGAGACTTCTTGGCTGCGGTCACACTGAACATATCCAGAGGTGTGTGGTACCGGGTCTTGCTGGCCTCGTAGCCCTTCTTATACTCGCGATCTGATTGTATTTTGGCCACATTCATGTAGTGAACCAGTTTAGGGTCATCCTGAAGACTGAGAAAGCCTATTTGCTTGCCTCTGGATTTCTCATAGGCCTCCTTGTATTTGCACTATTTGGAAGAGAGGGCCAGACAGAAGTTTGACAGAAATCGAATTTATTTAACAATCTATACAAAGGCCAAGTTCAGTCTGAATTTGACAATACCGAAGATATTTTTAGTATTTTAATATACAACTTGCAAAATATTTCTAATGGATGACTGTAAGACTTGTTCTGAGAATAATATATAATAATTTGCAATTATATCTAGATTGTCCATTAGTAGATTCTTTGAATGTGCCCAAAGGTTCCTGAAAAGTTTATTTCTTAAGCAGTTGTATATTTCTACCTCATTTCCATTAGTAACTTACACTACCTTTAAAGAGTATTTATGGACTCATGACTCCATTTCAGCAAAACTCTACTCCAAATTAAAGTATTGACCTTAAAATGAATTCTTATTACTCTATTATGATAATTACATCAAGTCAACCAGGATATATAATTTAAAAACAATTAAAACATTGTTATCTAACCTACAATGCTTCCCAGTTTCTCTTGTTTCACTGGATTTGTTTCTTGTGTAAATAAATTGTGAAATTAAAACAGTATATTCTTTTAAAATGTTTGGAGACTTTATCTTGACAAAATCTAAATAAAAAATTTAAGCTCACGGTGAAAACAGTAAGACTTTCAAATTTTCCACAACCAAAAAGAAAATGTATCTGTAAATTTTTAATGAAGTTTTAAAAAAATATTTTCAGTGAAGTAATGAGAAAATATCCTTGGCACTCATGAAATAAGGAAATTCTCCTATATTGTAATCTTCTCATGTGTTTCCCTCTATAATCAAGATTTCAAGCACAATGTGCAGATTATAAGACATGCATGGGTTTCCTTACGTCACTAGCAATGTTCCTTGAACTTTTGGCTGCAACAATGGGAATGGCATCCGGTCTCAAGTCGTAACCCTTGGCAAGGGTTTTCTTCCAGTCTGCTTTGTAGTGAGCCTGTGGGAAAGAAAGGGGTTATCCTTTGACATGGTTAAAAGATAATTGGAAACCAATGTATCTTTTCCCAGACATCTACATTCCCTGCTATGCAGAGAACCTGCAGCTACGTGATTGGCTCATCACTTGTGTGCCTGCTACATGCTTTTTGTAAACTATAACAGGGCCTGGAGATAGCGGCCAGTGGTCCTGCCACTGAGGAGGCCGGTTGGAGGATTATGGGTTCGAGGCCCACCTGTATTATACAGGGAGATCCTGTTTTGCAAAAGGAAACAAAACAAAATCCAATTAAAAAAGAACAATGTAAAACCATCAAGCAACACGTGGTGTAATCTCAAGTAATGACAGAATGTCTGTCTGTGCGACAGAGCAACGGAAGGGGTGAATGTAGGACAACAAAACGTTCTCACAAATTCCTGTGTTTTTATTCTCTCCTTTGAGAACATCGTATTTGTGACAAACTTCTCATAATAAAGCAGTTCAAAGTAAGAGAAAGTCATTGTTATCAAAAATTTGAAATTAAGATACAGTACCGATCCTGTAGCTTTCATTGTTAAAATGCTTTTAACAATGTACTCTCTGTACTACAAGAGAAAAGTTTAAGTGGCCCAAAATCATAGAGATGATTACCAAAGAAACCCTGCACATTCAGAAGATAAAAGAGTACCTAAAATGTTAATGTTGAGAATAACTCTCTCTCTCTCTTTTTTTTTTTTAAAGTTACACTATCAGTAAGACAGGTGCATTTGCTGGGCATGGTGGCAGAGGCAGATAGGCCTTTATGAGTTCCAGGCCATCTTGGTCCACATAGGGAATTCTAGGCTAGCGAGGGTTACATAATGAGATTCTGTCCAAAAATAGATAAAAACATATTTTTCAGGTTTAATTCTATTTTAAAATTAGAATCCAAATGTTAGATTTATTTATTTGATTTGATTTTTGTTTTATTTTGAGACAAGGTCCCACTATGTTGCCTGAGCTGGGCTCAAACTCCTGATTGTTATCCTCAATGTCAATGACCAGTGTCCCAAGCTCCTAATATTACAAGCACATTATAAACTCCTGTCTTTATAAATCCTGGTTTAAACATAGTAACCAATTACATGTCCAGACTACCTAATAACTAGTTTCTTTAAAAAGTTCCAACACTCACAGAGGGAACTGAGCTCTTCCAGAAGCTTTAATAAAGAGTTGGAACAAAATTGCACAGAACAGACTATAAACCTTCTCTTTCCAGTCTTGGCTAGACTTTGTAATGTGTTTTGTTTTTAAATGGAATATTATTTTCTGAACTGGTTTTACCATCTACTAGTGAGTCACAGCTCATAGTTAAAAAGAGTATACATTAAGTAAAATTTTGTAGTGACCTCCTACTCCTCTGTTGCCTGTATAAGGGTCCCCCCCTCTGGGTGCTCAAATGGTCTACATTTGGTTTGTTCTCCTTGAATGGCTCAGTAAAAGAACTACCCAGAATTGGGAAAGGGACGTCCCTGTAAGAGATGTTAGACCGGCACCAGGTTAGATACTCACGTCACTCATATTGATGGCATTGACCTTGGCTTGGATAAACTGAGGCAACTCAGGGTCCATCGTGTACTTATGCTTCAGTTTCTCACCCTCCACCTTGTAGTTCAGCTGCAAAGAAAGAAGCACGCAATGTTATGAGCTGACACGGTGGGAGCTTGATCCTGTAGCCATGCCTTTAAAGCTAAGGCTGTCCTTGGTGTTCCCCAAACACAAGACAAATGCATACAACACCACAGCTAGAAAGCCGGAGTAGGTATATTTGTGTCTTTACCTCACCAGGTATGGTGGCAGGTTGTGTTTAAGGTGAAAAAAAAAAAGGCAGAGCTCTCCTCTTGGAACTTATAGTTTAATAGAGGAGGCATGTATCTGTATAAACACGTAAACTATAAACTACAGCTAAATTGGCGATATGTTGAAAATACAACCATATTGGAAAAACTTGGACAATCATGAAGGCAGAGGTAGTGTGTATATTCAGACTTGGGTGGAAGGGAGCATTCTGGGAAGAAGAGCAGTGTTTAGGGACTCAAAGCAAGAAATGGCCTGGCCACATGGAGGAGTTCAGGGCAATTTAAAGTAGGATTAGATAGACAGAGAGCAATCCATGGGACAGAGGTCTCTTCACCTGAGGTAATGAGTTTGAATTTTAATTTCATCCCCAAGGGGAGCCCAGACAATGAGGCTAAGTCATTGCAGTCATCCACACGAGAGACAAGGAACTCTGCCTGGTGACAGTACAAGGACAAACCCTGCAGCAAACTGGCTACTTAGGACAAGGACACAGGCTTGGCAGAGATATAGGATGTGGGGAGGGCATGGAGGGAGTTACATCCAAAGTCACCACCACAGTTCTGACTGGAGTATCTAGGTTTGTGCTGATGGGATTTGACCTTGGGATTTGATATGTCCTTCTGTGTATGTGTTGCTTTTATTGGATAATGAATAAAGCTGTTTTGGCCAATGGCTTAGCAGAGTAAAGTCAGGTAGGAAATCCAAACAAAGATATATAGAGAGAGCAGGAGGAGTCAAAGAGACACCATGTAACTGCTGAAGGAGAAGGATGCCAGAATCTTACCTATAAGCCACAGCCTTGTGATGATACACAGAATTAATAGAAATGGGTTAATTTAAGATGTAAGAGCTAGCTAGGAATATGCCTAAGCTATTGTAATTTAGTATTGTATTTTAGTTTCTATGTGGTTTAGTATTGTAATTTAGTTTCTATGTGGTTACTTGGGTCTGGGTGTCCAGGAAACAAAAGAGCAGTCTCTACTGGTATTTCTTCAGATGGAGCAGACAGAACAGTGAGTACCATTTTCCTAGGCAGCTCCCTTACAACCCGGAATGACACTGTCCCTTAGCACAAGGGAATCCCTGGCATTTATGAGCACTGAAGTACAACGTATCCTTAAACACTGCAGTAACAGAAGAGCTGCGATTACCCTGAAGGGACACGACCCACAGAAGACCCACAGAAGACCCACAGAAGACCCACAGAAGACCCACAGAAGACCCACAGAAGACCCACAGAAGACCCACAGATGACCCACAGATGACCCACAGATGACCCACAGATGACCCACAGATGACCCACAGATGACCCACAGGTCCAAGGCAAGTCAAAAAGCCCTCTACTTTCTAACCTCTGAGGCTAACACAAACATAGGCTTTGCTTTAAATGTTGCTTCTTTTTCTGGGAGCATTGTAAGTGAACCCTGGAAGTATGAGGTGATATGACACACTGGGCACTGGAAGAAAAGGCACTTGCTCTCAGAAACGAGGACAAGGCATGAACTACTGCTCTCTTCCCCAGAGGCCTCATTTGAAGAGCGCCTCCTAGAACGAGCTGTTCTACAAAAGGACTAGGACACTGTGCCGTTTCTCCACGTAGCTGGTAGAACTATACTGCGGAGCAACCAGACGCTTTTACAATTCAAACCAAGTTGACGATGTTATTAGGAACACTCATATCCTGTGTATAACGAGATCATATGAATAGCACAGACTTTCTGTGTTGGGAAAAAAATAGCAAAGTTGGAAAGACCCTACCCCCCCACCACCCCCCACTCCCGCCGTCTTCAAGTTCAACATTGTTTCCAAGGTAGAATCTGTGCCTTCACCTCTGAAAATGGTGTCTGTGTTAACATTTAGATGCATCCTCCTACGCTGAGAGAAGGAGCATGGGGGAAGCGGCTTGGTTGCAGGGTTTACTCGGGGACTAAGCCTTTAAAGGGGAACCTCTTACATCACTTAGCTGCTTGGTGTTCTGCTGAGCCAGCACCATGCCCATGGAGTCAGGCACGCTAGTGAACTTGATGGTGTCCGGGTGTTGTCGGTACTTCCTCTCATTTAGGGCCTCGCCTGCCTTCTTGGCCTTCTCCACCTCCAGGGAGCCGATGGGGATCCACCCAATGCCCTTGAAGAAGTTGTTATACTCATCTTTGTACACATTCTGCAGAAAGAATAAGCTCTTATGAGAAGGTAGCCTTGGGAATACTCAGGGAAGCTTCTGGGAGCTGCAATGCTACACAAAAGAAATGAAAGCCATTATTTCCCCTGCGCTTGTATCTCGTCTGTCATTCGGCTTATTACCAGGAGCTGGAAATGAGAAGTCGCAAATCAGCTGTGGCAGCGCGCATGATCCAATGCACAAGGGAATCTAGGCCGTGCACTTCCACAGCTGTTTGAACTCTGTTTTGTCGATTTTTGACCATAAATTGGGCTTTCTTTTTTAATTTCACTGGAAACTTTGCAAGTCTGAGTTTCCCCCCACACTATCCAGCCAGGTTATTTCTGACCTTAGCTGGGTAGTGAGATTTTTTTTCCACAGCCTGCTCAATAACGGAATAGCAACCATTTCTTCCCCTGACAGAGGACAAGTATTACGGAACTCTGCAGAAAGAAATGCCCTGAATGCTAAACAGCTCCCTGGGCGGCTCTCTATGAATCACACTGCAAGCAGAACCTTCCTGGTTTATTTGATATGACTCATGGCATGGATTTACTTGGATGATGGGGTGACCTTGAGTTTAAAAAAGAAAAAAAAATCCCTGAATTCTGAAAGCATTGGGAATTTAATTTCACATCATCCAGTGATTACCACTCAACTGGGCCCACGAGGGTACCTCTGATTGAGAAGCAAAGTGCCCCATCTCATGAGAAGAACATGGTCCCATCTTCATTCATATGTCAACAGACACAATGCCAATGCTTATAACCATGTAAAGTCAGAAAAACAATGTAGCTTCGGAAGTTTTTGAATGAATGCCGCTTATTCTAATGTATATTTTTCAAGTATCTTATTGTGTGTGTGTGTGTGTGTTTTTTTTTTTAATTTTTGAGACAGGGTTTCTCCGTAGCTTTTGGTTCCTGTCCTGAAACTAGCTCTTGTAGTCCAGGCTGGCCTCAAACTCACAGAGATCCGCCTGCTTCTGCCTCCTGAGTGCTGGGATTTTTTTTCCTTTTTTTTGTGTGTGTATGTTTGTGTATTTTTATTTATTTATTTATTAAAGATTTCTGTCTCTTCCCCACCACCGCCTCCCATTTCCCTCCCCCTCCCCCGATCAAGTCCCCCTCCCTCTTCAGCCCAAAGAGCAATCAGGGTTCCCTGCCCTGTGGGAAGTCCAAGGACCACCCACCTCCATCCAGGTCTAGTAAGGTGAGCATCCAAACTGCCTAGGCTCCCACAAAGCCAATACTTGCAGTAGGATCAAAAACCCATTGCCATTGTTCTTGAGTTCTCAGTAGTCCTCATTGTCCTGGGATTAAAGGCATGCGCCACCACCGCCCAGCTACCTTATTGTGTTTTTAAGCCAAATAAGATGAACGGAAATGATCAATGTCTTTGGGTCTGTTGGGTAATGCATACTTACGTCACTCTGGATTTGGTTAGCGTTCCTCGTGTGCTCGAGACTCAGGGCATCGGGCAGGTATGTGTAGTGGTGCAGAGGTTGTTTGTAGTTGACATTGGTGGCCACATCCTGGGCCATCTTTGCGGCGGTGATGCTGACCATATCCCCAGGGGTATGGTAACTGGTTTTGGTGTTCTCGTAGTTTTTCTTGTATTCTCGGTCTGACTGCAACTTTGCCACTTTCATATAATGGACCAACTTGGGGTCATCCTGCAGGCTTCTGAAACCAACGTGCTTGCCCTTTGACTTCTCGTAAGCTTCCTTGTATTTATACTGTGGAGACAGAACTTGGTTAGCCAAGTGCCATTTGGTACAAAAACGTTTTTCCACACACAAAGGTAAACAGAACATTATGACTTTCTGGATAAGTGTTCACGAAACACACACCTCATCTCGTCCAGAAAAATCACACCAAAACCTAAACTTGGCTGGGACTTCAAGGCAATCCCATGATCAATTTAACAATTTCCACGCCCTTTGCTTGACTCCTACAGATGATTTGTATGCAGAATTATTTTTTTAAATCTACCAGAATATGAACACACTATCTTCCAAACAAAAGACTAATGTCTTTTAGCTCCATAGGGATGTGGCCTTTTCTAATCCGGTTTGTGATTTCTGTTCATGGATGTGACTATCCGTGTAAGCAGTTGTGCCTTCACCCCCTCCCTCCATCCACTGCACCCTCTGCAAGCTCGGGACTGAAGGAACCGCAAAGGAAGGCACTTTGGCAAAGCCAGGAACTGCTGGGGGGTTGGGGGGGGGGAGGTTTCTCATCCATAAAAGCCCAACCCAAAGCAAATCTATTCAAGGTCTTTCACTGCCGGGGGTAGGGGTGGGGGTAGGGGGCATCATTGAGATGCAGACTGAGCTGCACGGTAATAGCTCAGACCCTCGAAATTTATTCAAGAGAAATCAAATCTACTGAACCCTGCAAACACTGAGCACTGGTAGTGTAAATTCATAAGCGAGGACTTAGCAGGTGAGAGGGTTACCAAGGAATTACTTGATATATTAGAAAAGGCTCCAGTGGGAGGAAGGGACAGAATCACACTCCAGACTTTCACTTTTAATAAGTCAGGAGTGCATTTGAGACTCATGTGTACTGTCTGCAAAGTTTGGAAGGAGGCATTTTCAGTCTGTCCCTGCCAGGAAAGCTGTACTGACTTTATACCCTTCTCTTCTATGTGGATTGTATGCACGGTCGGTTTCTTCTCTCTTCTCAAGTCAAGATGGTAGCTCTGGGAATAGAGCATGACAGTGATCCCTGCAAGAAGCGAATGACTAAAAATGTATTTTTAAAGATGAGAAGTATCTGTGTGTGTGTGTGTGTGCACACGTGTGTGCATACATGTATTATAGATTGTAGTGGTTTGAAAGAAAACGGTTCCCAGAGAGAGTGGCACTATTAGGAGATGTGACCTTGTTGGAGGAAGTGTGTCATGGTGGGGGCGGGCTTTGAGGTCTCTTTTGCTCAAGCTTCCCTCAGTGTGGCCATCAGTTGAGTTCCTGCAGCCTGCAAGATGTAGCACTCTCAGCCCCCAGCACCTCATCTGCCTGCATGCCACCATGCTCCCACCATGATGATAACGGACTGGACCTCTAAAACTGTAAACAAGTCCACCCCCAATTAAACGCTTTCTTTATAAGATCTGCTGTGGTCTCGGAGTCTCTTCACAGCAATAAAAACCCTAAGACAGATGAAATGGCACCAACTGACTGAAATGATCACCATCATATCCTAAAAGAGGCAGGCAGGGGTCCTACGTGGCTTAGGGAATGCCTGCTGATATGCAACACCCTCCATTCTTTTTAATGCAATTGTAATGCAGGCATGCATCTGAACTTAACATGTTTCTGTCATTCATTTCATGCTCTCACTGGAAATAAATGCAAACTGCGGAGGAAATGTGTCAGCAAAGGGAATTTTCATCATGTCTCGGGGGAGAAAGCCACTGTTAGACTTACGGCATTGCTAAGCGGAGTCATCTGAGAAAACAAATCCCAACAATGCTGAAATGGCGGCAGGTTTTCAAAACACCATTTTGAAGGGAGTTTGGGCATCGTTAATTTATATGTACACCCAAGCAAGCATGTATCCGATTACTTAAAAAAAAAAGTCACTTAAAATCTTTACTCACGTCACTGGCGATGTTTCTGGAGGACTTGGCCGCTGTGATGGGAATGGCATCAGCCAGGACGTTGTTGCCTTTGGCTATTAAATCATGCCAGTCCCGTTTGTAACAGACCTGGGGTAGAAAAGCAAAAGGGGAGTCAGCACACTGTTTATCCATCCTCTCAGGAATCCCTCAGGTGCTGGCTTCTTTAGTTCTCTCTCTCTCTCGCTCTCTCTCTCTCTCGCTCTCTCTCTCTCTCTCTCTCACACACACACACACACACACACACACACACACACACGAGAGAGAGAGAGAGAGAGAGCGAGAGAGAGAGAGAGAGAGAGAGAGAGAGAGAGAGAGCGCGCGCTAAGGAATTAGACCCCCCCATTGCATGTACCCTGCTACGAATTCACATCAGCAAAGGGTCACATTTGAATCTAGCATGAAATCACAGGTCTCTGGCTAATTGTTCACCCAAGTCTGGCCTTGGCAGATAAAGAAGAGAGATGCTGAAAAACCAGAGTCGTTGAAGGGAGGAATAGTAAAGGCTGTAAGAAGTCTGGTTTGAGAGAAAATGAAACTATGAAGGATGGCTAAGGGGACACCAGGCAGCCATCTTTACAAAATTTAAGGCTATTATGAAAAAAAAAATGAAATCACTGAATTAGAATTTCATTAATTTTAATTTTTGTCCTGCAGGATTATAATCCCTCTCCCTCTTTGTTGCCAACTGGAAAACAAAGCAGAAGTTTTAGGGGAACATGCAATGTGCTCTATATAAGGAAGAGTGCTACACCCCATGAAGAGGGCCTTCCTTGCCATGAGCCAACTTGAGTCAAGAGGCCACCATCCCGAGACGTGCTCTGCTGGGGGACCAAGAGTGGGAAGTTGACTTGGATAATCACCCAGATGCCTCTCCACTCCACAGATCTGTCTATTGCCACATCAGGTCTTCACACCCCGCCAGTGACCCACGCTACTCACGTCACTTATGTTGTAAGCATTGCACTTGGCCTGGAGTAACTGTGGGAGGTCGGGATTCAGAGTGTACTTATGCTTCACTTCCTCTCCTTTCGCTTTGTATAAGATCTGCAATACACAGACACAAGAATAAAGCCCCTTCCACATCAGGCTGAAGGGAAAAGGCCTTAACTGCCCACTGAAAGGACTGGCTCTTTGTAGAGTCTTTGGTCTCCTCCTTTTTCCTGTATGGATCTTGCTATGTGGCCTAGGCTGGCCTAAATCTTTAGACCCTCATGTTCTGGGATGAAAGGTGTGAGCCACGACTCCTGTTCTAGAATAAAACTTTTTGTACCAGTCAAAGGTATCCAATAAGGGGGCAGTAGGGGAGAAACTGGAGGGAAGGGATTGGGAGGTGTATGTTGGTTCTAACCACCACATATCCATGTATGGATAGCAAATAGAATATTTTTACATGTCTCCAGAAAGAGTTTTTTAATGGCAGTGGAAGATGACAGTTTTATAGAGGACAGTTTAAAAATGGTAGTGCCTGGGTAATACAAAAAAATGCCTAAGCTAAATTTTTAATTTTCTTTATTTAACAATTTAAAATTTATTTGTTTTGTGTGTGTAAGTGTCTTGTTTGCATGTATGCTTGTGTACCACATGCACGGTACTTGTCTGAGTCAGGAGCGGGCACTGGAGTTATGGATAGTTGTGAGCCACCATCTGGGTGCTGGGAACCAAACCAGGGTCTCCTGCAAGAGCAGTCAGTGCTCTTCAACACTGAGCTCTCTCTCCAGCCCCCAGCGTTTTAACATTGAATGCACAGAATGCCAAATTAGCAATGAAGGCATCGGCATAAAAGAGTAAGCACATCAAGTAGGTACTCACCCCTTAAAGAGTACCCCCCTCACACACACACAAACCAACCCACAAACCATCTTCTTCTGTACTCACATCACTGACTTGCTGCGTGTTCTGCTTGGCTTGCACCATCACTGGGGAGTCCACGATGCTGGTGAACTTGAGCGTGTCCGGATGCTGCCTGTATTTCTTCTCACTCAGGGCATCACCTGCCTTTTTCACCTTTTCCTGGTCGAGACTCCCAATCGGTATCCAGCCAATGCCCTTCATCCAGGTGTTATAGTCTTCCTTGTAGGCATTCTGCAGAGACAGAGAGGAGGTGTGAGAGCCAGGCCCATTCTAGGAGCCGAGGGGTTGGCCTGGGGACCACGGCACTTACGTCACTCTGGATATGCATCATGTTCTTGGACAGCTCCAGGTCCATGGCATCCGGCAGGTAGGTGTAGTGTTGGAGAGAATGCTTGTAGTTCGTATTGCTGATTACATCCTGTGCCTTCTTAGCTGCCACAACATCGAACATATCTTGAGGGGTGTTGTACTTGGTCTTTGTCTTTTCGTAGTCTTTTTTATACTCCCGGTCTGACTGTATCTTGGCCACGTTCATGTAATGGACCAGTTTGGGATCATCTTGGAGACTTTGGAATCCAACCATTTTCCCTTTAGCCTTCTCGTAATCTTTTTTGTAATGGACCTATTGCGAGTGAAGGGGGGGTATATTTTGAAATGTCGCTTTTAAGATACTGAACAGTGAGGTCATACTTTCAAAGTTTTGAGTTTCCTAGACATTTCTATATGCCCATAACAAGGGGATTGGTTCCAGGATCCCCATTTTGGGCCGACACAAAGCCCAACCCATACTTGAGTCTCTTATATGAGCCATAACCTTTGCACACTCTCCGCGTACACTTCAAATCATCTCTAGACTACTTATAATATCTAGTAAATTGTAACTGCTATATAAACGGTTTTGTGTCATTTTGACGAAAATGACAAGGAAAAATTCTTTAAGCGTTTGGTACAGATGTAATTTTAAAAGTCTTTTCAGCCCACAGGTATCTACGGATATGAAATCTGAGGATAGGAAGTGTCAACTTCTATGTAATATGGTAAAAATAATACACCACTTAGGAGCCTTGAGTGTCTGTATCTATTCCTGCCACCCAAAAGAGATTGGGATCCAGCCTGTCACTGATGTGAACCCTAATTCATATCAATGACAAACTAATTCTTCACACTCTTTCCCCCCATAGACATAAGCAAACGTTATGAAAAAGGGAGCATTTTCCGTTCTTCACCAATTACACTCTGCTGCTAGGGCCCTGGAGCCGCTGAGGATTTGACAACTCTTAACTAAAAGACATTTTCAGAGTCCTTGATTATCGCAAAGGAAACCCAGAGCCAGTCATGGTGAACAGCATTTGGCTTTGAATTGTAGACCGAGGGGGACTGGAGATTCTTGGGGAGGCTTGCAGAGGATCCTGGGAAAGCCAGAGCAGACAGGAGAATGTGCAGGAAGATGGGGGGTACGGGGGACATGGGATGGCTGGAGGATCCACCACGAGAAAGATCAGAGAGACCTTTCAGGAGGGAGGGTTTTTCAGAACAAGGGCATCTGGGTTTGTTTTTTTTTTTCTTTTTTTTTAAATATTTATTTATTATGTATACAATATTCTGTCTGTGTGTATGCCTGCAGGCCTGAAGAGGGCACCAGACCTCATTACAGATGGTTGTGAGCCACCATGTGTGGTTGCTGGGAATTGAACTCAGGACCTTTGGAAGAGCAGGCAATGCTCTTACCCTCTGAGCCATCTCTCCAGCTCCTTTTTTTTTTCTTTTAAAGCTGTATTGTAATTACAGTTGTGTAATAAAAATTTCATTTCAATCAGAAGTTGCCCTTGAATTTCCCAGAGAAATAGATATAATAGATGAAAAAGAGAAGAGAGGGAAAGAGGAGATCACAGAAATTAATAAAGATTAGAGATAAAATTATTCCATCCAGAAGCTATTATAACTTGAATTTCTTCTTGGTTTCTTATTAAAGTAATGTGGATTTATGCAGAAATTTGCACAGTGATTTGAAGTCTTCTTGGTAACTCACAAGTGGACAGTTACACCAGTTCCGACCTCCGAGAATACTAAGGTCTGTTTAGGGTTCTTTCTGTACAGAATCATTTCCAGTCAGGGACACCATACGTGCTGACTTCTGGGTACCCCACTAGGTCCCCTGTCATGCAGGTGACCATGGCTGGACTTACGTCGCTTGCAGCCTGCCGGGCAGCTTTGGCAGCTTTGATGGGAATCGCATCGATTCTCAGGTCATATCCTTTCTTGCTTAAGTCTTTCAGGTCAGCTTTGTACATGCTCTGCAAGAGAAACACCCCTTGAGCAGGACTGCGGAGCCATGGGAGTAAAGGCGGGGTGCGCAGGGCAGCGCTAGACGCACCTCACTGACGTTGTAGGCGTTCACTTTAGCCTGGATGAACTGCGGCAGGTCCGCGGGCAGGTTGTACTTATGCAGTATCTCCTCCCCTTTGGCTTTGTAAGCGATCTAGGAGAGGAGAAACCACGTGTACACCAAGTGTGGAGAGACAGTTAACGGCACTGGGGAACAATTTCAGGGTGGTGTGTCTGTCACAAGGTGATGCTAAGAAAGACACTCTCTGTTCTGTCCCGTCACACATCAGAAAAAAAAAAAAAAAAAAACTCTGTACATTCTAGGACCCTGATGTAGCGGCACAGAGGCCTGTCTCATTGCATGCACACGGTTGGACAAGATTTCCGAGCACTGGCTAGGAATCTCTGGCTCTAGGTAGCGGGTGCCTGGAGGACCTTCAAACCAGGGAAGTGAGCTGGTGGAAATGCTAACCTGCAGCCACTGCCCTGAGCCAGAGCAGGCTAGCAGGTCACAACACAGCAATAATCTATTTAAGACTTTGTGGGAGTCTAAAGGGACTTGCAGGTGGTTTTGATCCTATATAGTTTCTCTTAGCCCCGACTTAAGATATATTCTCCACGGGACCCAGCACCTACATTCATTCTTTCTGGTCTTCCTAGAGATACCTTACCACAGTCATTAAAAGAAGACCCTCTCACTGATCCCTCCGAGAGCCTTCCCTTAGTAGTAGAGGACAGCTGGTATAGAATACGCAACACTCTAAAGTTATGATTAGGTGAGCGTGGCATCATTGGGCAGCAGGAATTTACAGCTGGCCCCCAAGAGGCCCTTCAGATGGTTAAACAGCTCCAGGTGACCAGT
Source organism: Alexandromys fortis (assembly GCF_014885135.2). NCBI lineage: Eukaryota > Metazoa > Chordata > Mammalia > Rodentia > Cricetidae > Alexandromys > Alexandromys fortis. The sequence goes on along the minus strand of NW_026067917.1, from coordinate 2,508,618 downwards.
GCACTCAAGGGCAGGTTCCTTCATGTTGGTAAATAGTTACGAAAGCCACACACAGGCTGGACACTTACGTCGCTCCTCTGGGCCTGGTTAATTTTAGACTGCACTGTAATAGGAGCATCTTCAATTGATGTGAATTTGAGCGTATCTGGATGCTGGCGGTATTTTTTCTAGGAGAATCAAAAAGAGAAAAAAGAAATTAAAACCGACTCTTAATCCAGGCTCTGTAATGAGAATCCTGGAGATTTACTTTGGAAAGACACAGAGGGGTTCTCTCAGTTTTAAAGTCCTGGAGTCCCGATTACCTTGGATGAGAATGAATACCTACATGAGACAGAACTGAATGGTTTTAAATTGGTGTCATCATGGGCAGTGTGTGCAGGAGAGAGAGGCACAGCTCCCCGGAAGCATGTTTGCACTCCTCAGATGCCTTGCTTATGGTGTGAAAGAGGGGCTTTCTGTTGTGCTGAGCCAGAAACACCACAGAGGTCTCGGAGGGGTTAGCAGAAAAACAAGCAAGAATATTTGGGCTGTCTTTTTTTTTTTTAAACCAACAACAACAGGGTCTTATGTAATATACGGTTGGCTTCAATCTCTGTATATACCCAAGGATGGTCCTGAACTCCTGACCTTCTTGTTTTTCTCCCTTAGATACTAGAGTGACTTTACACAGCCCTAACAACATCAGCAGCTGGAGCAAAGGAGTGTTCTGGTTGAGGGATCAATTAGCAACAGCTAACGATTAATTAGGCAGAGAACATGTCTGCTTTGCAGCCTTATTGCGTATACATAGGCTTCTTATGTATGGGACACTGATGTGCTGGAAAAGAAAGAAAGAGGGCCGTTGGGAAGGCAGCCTCATGGGGGAGCTGACAAAATGTCACTCCTTCTATGCCTGTCTTCTCTGCCGATCTGCAGTCGCCATCCTTGGGGCATACTGTACATTGCAACTTTTCCATATATTTTAACTCCGCTTTTTCAACTCCACACTTCTGAAAACTACCAGCACTGGAAAGACACTTCCTGAAAGACCTCTGGGAAGGCAAAAATGCTTTCGCCCAAACCAGACAAAAGTGCACAGAAGCGAAAACACTTTCGACTTGAGCACGGTTGCCACGCACCACTGCCCCTGTGTCTGCGCTGTGTGCTGGCACCCAGTTCGCGAGCTTTGGGCAAGGGGACTGGAGGTTAAAATACACACACACACACACACACAGACAGAGAGACAGAGACACGGGTCATCCTTGAATTCCCCAAGAATGCCCCCTTTATTGTGTTCAGGGGCAGATTATATAGAGATAGCCATGCCCCAGCCAAACCCACCAGAACCCACTCTCCTGCCATCAGGAACTCCTGAAGGTCTCGTGCTCATAGCAGCTGTAGGCACTCAGATCAGGGGAAAACAAGAAATTCAGGATCTGGGGTCTCACTGCTCCCAACACACTGTGACAAGCCTTACTTTGCACGTCTGTCCTTCACACCCTCCCCTTTCCCTGGTGATGCAGTCACGTGACAACAGTGTGTCTTCAGCTGTTGCTGGAGAGGGGACAGACACGGTGTCCATAGGAAGACACTCAGGATGACCACTGCCTTCTAAGCCTGAGTGGCAATTTGTAACTATGCAAGAGTCATCAAGACTATAATCGAGGGCACAATTTTTAAAGCTTCAACAGCTACATTACGCAGAAGTACTCCAGGCTAGAAGTAAGCCACACCTCTACCAATAGGTCAAGAGGCCATTAACATGTGACATGTCTTTGCAGAGGAAGACCGTGTAATTAAAAGATAAAGAAAAGGAATGAATTTTAGGTATAGGCAAAAGCATCGAAAGAAACAAAAGAAGCCTCAAAGAACTTTCAGAAAAGGTAAAATTACAGAGGTCAGAAGCGGTTCAGTAACAGCCTTGGGTTGACAGGCAGGGGTTCTTCATGGAGCATTAGAAGCATTTAAAATTAATTTCTAAGGTGGGGTTCATGCCTGGAATCCCCATACCCAGAGGCTGAGGCAAGATCACCACCACATGTTCAAGGCCAGCCTGGGTGACAAATTCTACACCAGTCTGGATTACAGAGTTAGACTTTGTCTTAAAATAAAAACAAAAGTAGAAAAAGTATCCCGGTGGCAGCAAGTCCAAGACCGCACGGATTCTGTCTAAATCAGGTAAAATTCACATTGCGTGGATAAAGTTGTTCAGCTCGATTTGAGTGTTTTACACGAATAGTTTAGATGCTATATAGGGGCATGTATATATTTCTGGATTGTTGGTGCTTTAAGAATCTTTGTCAGCAGCAATGGCCAGAAAGGGAGGTTAAAAAAAAGTGCTTCCTGTAGCCCTGCATTTTAATGGGATGCTGTCCCCTCTAGCGCCCCAGTGGCCTTACCTCATTCAGAATGTCCGAGGCTCGCTTTGCCTTTTCCATCTCCAGGGACCCGAAAGGCACCCAGCCACAGCCCTTCATCCAGCTGTTGTAGTCCGCTTTGTACTCCACCTACAAGAAAGAGGAGCCATGTTTTCCTTCATTGTTATTGTTATACCAGCGACGGGCATTTTACTCAGGGTTTTAAAGATGTCTGGGCAGGCGTGTTGCTCCACACATGAACGTATTTTTGGTGATAGCTTGGAACGCCTGGAGTATTGCTTTCTAATGGTCATGTCCTCCACTTCCCCCTTACGGTGAACTTAATTGAAATGTGTAGAATTTTGATATTAACCCAGAAAATGATCGATTCCAGGCTGTATTTCAAAGAATAAATGGAATGATGATATTGGGACCATTGGCTGTAGAGGTTTGCACCCTGGAATGTTAAGTGTTGTATCTCTGTGACCAAATTAGGCCGGAATTGATGACACAGAATTAAAGGTGAATAATCTTGGTCATTTTCTATTAATGTTTGATGGTAGTTATTTGTCAAAGCCCTGGCACCCACTGTCCTTCATGTATAGCGACCATCTTAAAAGGGCTTCTGCATTGGCCAACAAAGCACTTGGAAATAGTTCTTGTTAATTTGCTTAAGGAGACAGCTATTATTTGGCACTGATATTATGTGGGGACAATCACCAGGTGTCATTAAGATAATGAGCTCGGGTGTCATCGGACCATAGATGACACCCGAAATTTATCTCTAGAAATCAACTGAAAATTCTTGTTCTTTAGAATGGATCTAAAAAAATAAATAAATAAATAAACTGAAGTAGAAAAAAAAAACCAATAAATCAACCTTGCCTCTGGGGACCTTCAAATAGAATTGTATTGCAGACACAGAGGAAAATTAAATAATTAGGAATCAAGATCTTGCATATAGTAACTGTCACTGGTAGTAAAGTGGAGATGAGAAATATATATATTTTATCCTCATATATGGACCTAACAAAATCAAACTATCACTCTGTATTTTGATACAGTCTAATAGAAATTCCTGCCTGGAAACTGTCGGACTGCTTAGAAAATAGAACAAGTTAAAGTTTTACTCAAGGGTGCTAAGTTCATTCTGCTCACAGGTTAAAGCCCCTTCCTCTTGCCTTGGGATGGCAAACACTTGCAGAAAAAAGCCTAAAAGAACGATTTTGGCAGCTCTCAAAGGTCATCTCACAGATCCTGGTCGCCAAGGAAGGGATGCTTTATTTGCTATCTGCGAGCGTTTGTGTATTTTAATTTCTTCCTGCGGACATGTCTGCGATGGAAATTCCCTGTGCTGAGCATGGGACTCAGAGACTGGCCTTAGATTGTTGCCCTGTTACCTGACCTATAAAAGTTGAGCTTTCCAAAGCATGAGATTTGGGTTTGTGCCCAGATGCTATCAAGCTGAGTTTGCCCTGTCTTCTCCGACTGCCTGCTTGGTTCTGTGCTGACGGGTAGGAGTGTAAATTCTTCAGTCACTGGAAAAATAGCTTCAGAGAAAACTAAAAGACTGTCATATGGCCTCATGATTTGACTTCTGGGGTATCCACCCAAAAGAACTGAAATCAGACATTGACAGGACAATCCATTACTCATGGTCACATGAACAATTCCCAGTAGCTAGAAGGTGGGAGCAAACCAAACAGCGGCCAAGAGAAGAGTGGATACACAAGACGTAGCATCCATTGATAAAGAAGACTGCTCAGCCTTCACAAAGAAGAAAACTCTGACAAGAGCTGTAATAAGTGTAACTGAGGACACTATGCTAAGGGGAAAAACTCAGTTTCCAAGACAAATAGTGTGTAACTCCACACATGTGATGTGTCTACAATAGCCCAACGTATAGCAACAGGTGTTTTCTGGGGGCCAGAAGAGGAGAGAAAGGGGGATTTATTGCTTAATAGAGCCCTTTGATTTTCTGGATCATCTCGCTGGCCCTTAGCATCCGTTTAAAAACTCAAAACAACTTTTGATTTACTCTAGTTTAACAGCCAAGGACTCTCAGCTCGGCATGGTTGCAAACGTTTCCAGAAGGAAATAGTAACAGCACACACCAGACACAGGTGTCCAATCCCGAGGACACGCGCTTCTAAGAACCAAGGGACCATTTCCCTTGGATCTCCATGCTTCCTCACGAAAGGCAGATGCTTCAGAGAGGACTAAAGGCTAGGCTCGGGCTAGATCCTGTCCCATCTCCCCTTCCAAAGAGGGGAAGAGAAGGCCTCTACTCACATCACTCTGCAGCGCGTACGCCTTCTTGGCGAGGTCCACGCTGACGCTGTCTGGTGGGTAGCTGTAGTTGTGTAAGACGTGCTTGTAGTCCACGTCGCTGGCGATCTCCTGAGATTTCTTAGCTTGGGTGACTTGGAGCATATCAAGAGGGGCGGTGTAGATCGTTTTCGACTTCTCGTAGTCTTTACGGTATTCACGCTGGAAGAAGAGAGCGTTTAGTCCCTCTCGCCCTTACTGAGTTCTTATGACAGTAGAGTAAGTGTAACTTAGAGTAATAGGTGCAAACATTTGAGTAATTATCTTGCCTCATATTTGTTCTCATAACTTATATCATCAAGTTCCGCTAGAAAAAAAAATCATATATGAATCTTTCCAAATTTATTTGACTTTTTTCTTCTGACTTTTTAGTCTTGCTGGTATGGCTCTAGCTGGCCTGGGACTATCTATGGAGCCCAGGCTGAAAATGAACTTACGGCAGTTCTCCTGCCTCAGCCTCCTGAGTGCTGGGATTACAAACATGAACTACCACGCCAGCTTCTAAAGTTTTTCAGCCAGAGAACAGCTATCAGTAAGCTCAGGGGACTTTACCTGCCTTCTTACATCTGGTGGGCTGTTATTTGCAGGGGATGAGTTTAAAAATTATAAAACCCAAGCCCTGAATGATAAATGGAAAGCTTGGGAATGAGCTGTGCCACACAAGCGCATGTTTAAAGCCTGTCCCGCAGGAAAGGGACGAACTAGGCGGTGCTGCAACAGCAGCTGCGGAGAGGGGATGCGGGGGAGCGATTTGCTGGACTGTTCAGATGCTCGTGTTTATGTTCTCAGCAGCGGACACACATCAGCATCCATAAAACGCTGCCAAAACACACCACAGAAATCCTTGCGCCTTTGTGTTTATTGCCGAAATATTATTCACAATAGCCGGGAAAGGCAACTGCCCTAGCTGTCCATCAGCAGACAAACTGATCCAGAAAACATGGTTTCTCTACACAATGGAATTTTATGTAGCCGTAAATAAAAATGAAATTAGGGCATTTGAAGAAAAATGGATACAAATGGAAATTGTTGTGAGTCCAAACAAGGCAGGCTCAGAAAGGCAACCTCCATGTTTGGTCTTCTATGGTGCTTAAATTTAGACTTCGTGTGTGTGTGTGTGTGTGTGTGTGTGTGTGTGTGTGTGTGTGTTGGTAGATAGGTCACAAACTTCAAAGGGAGTGAGAAAGAAGAAAAGTCCCTAAGGTAGATGGGAAACAGAGAGGGAAATGGAATACAGATGACAAGGAGGGGGAGCATGGTGGCTTGACAGAAAATGGCCCCCATAGGTTCATAGGGAGTGGCACTATTAGGAGGCGTGGCCTTGTTGGAGTAGGTGTGGCTTGATGGAGGAAGTGGCTTTGAGGTCTCTTAACCTCAAGCCAGTTCACTTCCTGCTGCCTGCCAACCCGGATGTAGAACTCTCAGCTCCTTCTTTAGCACCAGGTCTGCCTGCATGCCACCATGCTTCCCGCCACGATGAGAATGGACTGAACCTCTAAACTGCAAGTCAGCCCCAATCAGATGTTTTCCTCTGTAAGAGTTGCCACGGTTGTGGTGTCTCTTCACAGCAACAAACCCCTAACTATGTCAGGGAGACTAGTTAGGAATCAGAAGGAATGGAGCAGGTCAGAGGGCGAACATGGAGAAAAGGCAGTGGGGAGGTGACGCAAGGAGAACAGAGTCTAATGACACGGTCATGTGTGAAGATGCCGTGATGGACATGGTCAAATTGCTTTGTTTGCTAACCTAAAAAATCCATTCTAAAAAATCATTGAAGATGCACATGACTTTCAGGAAAAGCCTCCTTGCTAGACACAGCTTAGCATTAGCCTGGACTAACGAGACTGGTGATGTCTGTCGGTTGCAAATGTCAATCAATTAATAAGAATTCACAGGTTGGTTTTGCACCTAGTGCTCTAATGCTTTCAAGGACAGGATGAAAAACAAACCAGTAAGAATGCTGTAGGTGTCTGTGGCATCAGTGGAGACGTGGCTCTGGCTTTTGAACCTGAGAGGGCACACAGAATGGTGGAAACCCAGTGGCATTGCAGGAGCACTGTGTGATGCTCACAGTAATGATAAAGAAAGCACACACGGATTATTGTGTGCGCACATGGTTGAAGCAAGTAAACGGTACCCACATCTTCCTTCTTCACCATGGAAACCAGTGTTTGAAAGCTATGCCAAACACTGTAGCCACTCTTAAAATATCTTCTAAGCATTATGAACTGTAATTGGCAAGAACAGATGCTTGTTTCTCTATAGTAAAAAAAACTAGAACAGGATAAATGACCCACAGATCACTTTTATGGAATCCTCAAATCCCTGAAGTTAAGGAAATAGGTATGATGAAGAAAATGTTCCACAAATGTGGTATTTTATAAATCATATTTTAAAAAAGGCTTAATCATCAATGGAATTTTCTTCTTAGGTGGAGACCACTACCAATTATTAAAGACAATAGTAAGCATTGATAATCATACTTGATTTTATATTGGAAGTTCATTAGTTTCTTCTAAAGACAGTTTTCAAATCAATTTAAAAGCTATTTCTCAATTAGATTTAAACACCTTAGAGATTTATTATAGGAGGTTTTGAGAACAAAAACTGACGCTCTGTTAAATATTAATGCAGAGTCTTCAAAGTGGAATGGATGTCAAACACTGCCAATAATTTCTGTTCTCAAAGGTGAGGCACGCAAGAGACGGGGCCCACACGACCTCTAAAGCACTCAATAGGTTCTTATGAACTTGAGAGCCCAATGGGCACAAAACCATCCAAGTGGAATCCTTCCACACCCTGCATGTGGTCAGTGAAGCCATCTTGACAAGAGGGCAGACACTCACGTCGCTCTGGTTTTTGGCCGTCTTCAGGGAGTGCAGCATCTTGGGGTCATCGTTGATGCTGAGGGCGCCGATCATCTTGCCTTTGCTCTTCTCATAGTCCTTCTTGTACATCACCTGCAGGGACACCACACATGCTAACTGCTCAGCAGGGACATCCCAGGCCAGCAGCCCATCCCAGCCCAGTCCAGCCCAGGGCCACACTCACTTCGCTGGCATTCTTGCTGTTGGCCTTGGCTGCCAGCAGGGGGATGGCATCCACCTTGATGTCAAACTTCTTAGCTTTGCTCTTCTCCCAGTCTTGCTTGTAGACATTCTGGGAAAGTTTCAGAATTTTTTTTTTTTTAAAAAAGGACATTTTTAACAGGTTAATCCCGTGAACATAAGTTGAAAGTTTGTATCTATAAACCTATTTCATCTATGAGTAATTTATTAACCAAATAGTAGTATAACTATTGGTGTACTATATAGTTTCTCCTATACCACTAAAATTATAGATAGCATATTCTGTTTTAATTGTTTAAGAACATTCTAGAGCCCCTTGTCTATACCACCAATAACTATATAACCGACATCCACTTAGAAAGGGGAAAATGACACATTTACATGGGAGAAATCTCAAGAACTCTAGAGACTATCAAACAGACACCTGAGAGAATGCTTGTGACAATAACAGAGGCCAAGGACACGACATCTGATAATGAAGTAGGTCCCCAGAGCCTGGGCGACTGAAAGTCGTCCCACGTCCACTGCTGACTGTCTCCACAGCTAGCAGCACCGAGTCGAGCTCCGCGTCTTCCGGCAGACTTGTACCTTCTCCCCATACTTACGTCGCTCAGGTTGTAAGCGTTGACTCTGTGCTGGATGAACTCCGGTGCGTCTGCCGGCACGTGGCACTTGAATTTCTCACCTTCATGCTTTGCTTTGTAATTCAGCTGGGGGTGGGGGGGGGGAAGAAGGGAGAAGTTGCTGTGGGCCCCAAGCTTCAGGGAAAGAAGGGAGACATTGTTGTGGGCCCCAAGCTTCATGCAGTTGAAACGGAATCCCCTAAAGTCATGTGGGCGCTGTTTGACAGGAGGTACCTGTCAGAGGTGATTGGCTCACAAGATTTGTGCCCTCGTGAGTGGATTCATCCGCAGTAGTGGCTTTATTAGTCAAGTGAGCTCTGAGGAGGGCTTGATCTGTGTCTCCCCTAAGCAATATCTGCACCATGTGGTGATTCAATAGGACACCCTTGACTGAGCTGGCACCAAGTCCTTAGACTCCCTAGCCTTTGGAACTATGAACTAAGTAAACCTCTATTCTTTTTGAGGGGTGAGGAGGTGGTTTTAGAAATAGCATCTTACCATGTAGCCCAGGGTACCCTCAAGCTCAAGATTCCCCTGCTTCGGCCCCTCAAGTGCTGAGATTTCAGTCCAGGGTCACTTCTACTGTTTATAAATTACTTGGCCCCAGGTATTTTTTCATAGCAGAGAAAATGGACTCAGAAGATATTCAATACAGGTCAAAGCAGGGATTTCCTTGAATTTGTGTAGGACAGTATTGTGTCTTTTTAAGGAACACGCTTCAAAGAGCTTCTTAATCTTGTCAGCGTCTCATTTCCTCCCTCAGAAGGATTGTGGGAAACTGGACTTCACTTAGACATGTCGTAGCTGTTGCTATACAGTAGACGTGTTAATACATGCCTCACTGACATCACAAGAACGGGCTTGGAAGGCATGAAAATGCAGTTACGGAATTCTGTTATCAGTGCAATAACACCACCAGAATAATTCCCGGGGACAGCTTATAACCCAGTTCTAAAGTGCTGGCCACACCGTCGCTGCTTCAGGCTTTCCTCAGTTATGCGCCCACAGTGCTCTTCCGGTGGTTCCTCTCCTCGTCATCCTAACCTAGCTCTTTGTTAAAGTATAGTTGCTTTATTTCCCCTCTGTTCTTTTTCCTTCCTTAATCTCCTCCCATGCCCTCTTACTCCCTCTCAAATTCCTGCTCCCCTCTTCCTTCAATTCCTACTTTACATACACACATGCACACATGAACACACACATACACGCATACATAAGTCAGCATGACCTGTTGAGTTCATTCAGTGCAGCCTGTATGTACACGATTATTTCAGGGCTGAGCACTAGTACTCGATAACTATGGGGTTCCTCCCTCTCTCACTCTCAGCACCCCTAATTGTCAGTAGTTCTCTGTCTAGGGGTGGGGCTCCCAAAGAATCCCCCTTCACTTTAGCATGTCTGCGGTATCATTGTCCAGGTCTTGCATAGACAGCCATACTATTGAGGTGTCAGGAGTGAAGCTTGCCTGTCATTTCCAGGAGACACAGTTCACGGCAGATTTCACGGTCCTCTGCCTCTTAACTCCTTCCACCTACCTCTTCCTCCGTGTCTCCTGAGCCTTAGGTACAGGAGACACTGAGGAAGAGGTGATGTAGCTATTGGGCTAGCTTTAATTTTAAAATGCTTTAAATTACATTTTAAAACTATTTGTTTGTGTGTGTGTGTGTGTGTGTGTGTGTGTGTGTGTGTGTGTGTGTGACAAGTTTGACAAGAACTCAGAGGACTACTTTTGGAAGTCAGTTCTCTACTTCCACTACGTAGAAGGAGATTAGAGATTGAACTCAGGACATCAGACTTAGTGGCAAGCACACACTGAACCATCTCAGTGGCCCCCATATTTTAACTCTATGTTTCCTGCTAACTGCCTGGAATAAGGCTTTGTTATAGTACACCTTTTTCCTTTTGCAAAGTCTTTGTGACTTTACCAGAACAGGAATACTTTCCTTTCTGCCCATCAAACGGATACCTCTGCTGCAACTGTTTTCTTAAGGGGCACGAAGCTCTAGTGTGTTCATGGGGCACATTTTAATAAGTAATGCAATCTTATGAAAAAAAAAATCAATGGATTACTTAAAAACTCTCAGTTACTATATTGCTGCCTATCAGTCTGCTGGGGGCTGCAGCTCAATCTAGCAGCTTCACCTGCACTTTATTAAGCAAAATCTGAAGCGTGGCATTAATGGCATGACAGAAGAATCCTTGAAGACACTGAGATTTTCAGTAAGCCATCCCTGGGTCGCCCCCTCCGACGCGAGTCAGGAAACTTACATCACTGAGCTGTTTGGTGTTGAGCTGGGCCTGCAGCAGCACAGGCGTGTCGGTGACTGCTGTGAATTTAGTCTTATCAGGATGCACTTTGTAGGTGTGCTGGAAGAGAAGACAGCCGTCGCTGACGGTCCACACTGGAGTTTTCTATTCCTGTTCGTCCCACACCAATGCAGCGGATGTTTACATCCAAAACTTTGCTTTCGTTAGTTCTGAAAAACTGGTTCGTTGCTAGGATCCTCGTCTTCTCTTTTTCTCTTTCCCTTCTTTCGTCTTTCCCCCTCCCATCCCAGGGTTAAGCTGCAGAAGTGTAGCATTTATACTAAAATATAATAACATTATTTTCCTCCATTTCTTCTTCCCCCTCCCTCCCTCTTGTTTTTTTTCTACATTTGATATTAACCAAAAGGCTGAGAAAGTACCTAGTTTTCTGCTGCATCTATGCAGCTGGTATGCCTCTGCACTGAAACTCGTGTCCAGTCAGGGCTGTACTTTGAGCTATGAGTTCTGCACATCCCACCATCCTTTCCTGTTTGTATCCTCACTCATCCTCCCAGCACATCCCAGTCTCGTCTTCTCTCAATGTCCCTTTCTCTCAAGACTGTTCTTTCTGCCCTGACCTTGTCATGGCAGACCAGTCTTGCTTCAGATTGCCTGGGTCCGTCTCTTCCTTGCTCCTAAGTGTTCCTTCTTCACTGCCTGTCTCTTCCACTCTCCAACAGAACTTACTGAAGATCAGGTCACCATGGTACCCTAGTCTCCAGCATCAAGGACAGTGCCTGACTCATGCCCTGGTATTGCTTTGTTGGGCAATGAAGACTCCGATTATGACAAACCTGGGTAGTGTCCTTTTGCCCTGGATTAATAGCTGTACATACTAATGAAAATAAAGACATTGAACCTGAAAGAATTTCATAGCCAATGGACTTCTTCTTAGTAATTCTGGTGTTCTCCAATCCTACCCTCCAAGGCCCAATTTAAATAAAATATCCTATCCTGACCACTAGGTGAGAGCATTTAAACCCTATGAAAGATACCACTAGATGTCACAAGCATCCCACACCCAACCTGAGGAACTCAGGGCCGCTGACTTACTTCTTTACACTGGTCCAGCTTCTTGATAGCTTCGTATTCCTGAGTTATCGTCTGAGGGAAATAGCATTTCCCTTTGTCTTCTTCATACTCTGCTTTGTAGCTCTTCTAAAAATCACAAGGACAAAACCAATCAGGATGGCTGCTGCCTCCCAAACAATGCCACCGCCGGCCCGAGTCACGGGATGCAAACTTACGTCACTGTTTTGAGCTGTAACTTTCATGCAGTGCGTCTGGTACGGGTCCTCAAAGCTGCCTACATAGTGGCCCAAAATATTCTTTACGTATGAATCTTTATATTTTGCCTAGTAGAGAAAACACAATGCTTGGCGTTAGCAGTGATTTTTCAACGGGCAGGAAAAGCCATCCCCGCCCAAGAAGTGGGCGTGGCCCTTTGCACCTCACTGAAGTTCTTCAGAAGGGTGTCGAGTTGATACTTAGGGGTCTCACAATAATTCATACTCTTGGCCTTGGTCTTCTCATAGTTTTCCCTGTATAGCCTCTGCCAAAAGAAAAAAGAAAACTGAGCAAAGAAAAATACATCTCACACACCAACAGCCAGACTTGACACAATGTGACGGGATGGTGATGTTTTATTCCACTGTTTTCCACCATGAAGAAAGGACACCCTTGAGGCTCATGTCTTGTATGATATTAGGTGTTAATAGTGGCAAGTGCTCATATTGCTTAACTCAGTATTGCTCAGACCAAAAGAGAATGCACCTGCCACTCAAGAGAAGTTCTGCCTTGAAATAAGTGCCCCATTTCCCTATGCTTGAAAAACATGAATTACCTAAAAAATTGGAGTAAAACGAGTCCCGAGGCCTAAGCAGGGCCGGAGGACACAGGCACCTCCACAAAGTCATGAGCTCGGCACTTGGTCCAAACACATGTCGTCATACTCCTAAAAGCGGGCCTTCCCAGCTAACTTATGTTTCTTGTATAGCAGCTGTCCTTGAATGATGGCTTTAAGATTTTTTAGTTCTTTAATGTGTATGTCTGTCATATGCTTTCCCCCCACTCCCTTTTAATTTTCTCATATAGTAACCCCAAAATACACTCAATAAGACAGGGAATATTGTAAATGACATGAAATGTAAGAATTTCTTTCCTATTAGGAATTACAAACGCAGTTTTAGTAGATTTTTTTGTCTAAAGTAAGGATTAAAGTCTTCATAATGAAGCCAACATTTATAAAATCCTCAAACTGAAATATCTTGCTTTGGCATTCATGCTTCATCTGGCGCTACCGCTTTGTCTCGCAGTTGGTCTTCTCACTTCTTGCTGTTTGTTTTCCGCGTATCCTTGCAAACACCTTAGTTCAGGGCACTGAACGGGTGCGCGCCCACACTGATACTAGGAACACTGTGTATACTTACATACTTAGCCCACTCCTGGGAAACGAAGAAAACAATGTTTCTAGGGTTTGTTTCCTCCTCATAAAACAAAGGCAGAGAGGAGATGAAAGAAGCAAGCTTCCCAGGGAAGAATGATGTCACAAAACAGTGAGTCTCAGCTAACCAAAACCTCTCCACATTTAGTTATGTGAATCAGATTTGAGTGTAGGCTGACGTCCAACCCAAGGTTGTATTAATTGGTAGGGTACCCACATCAAAACATAGCGGTTTTGCAAAGACACTCACGTCGCTCTGGTTTTTGGCCGTCTTCAGGGAGTGCAGCATCTTGGGGTCATCGTTGATGCTGAGGGCGCCGATCATCTTGCCTTTGCTCTTCTCATAGTCCTTCTTGTACATCACCTGCAGGGACACCACACACGCTAACTGCTCAGCAGGGACATCCCAGGCCAGCAGCCCAACCCAGCCCAGGCCAGCCCAGGGCCACACTCACATCGCTGGCATTCTTGCTGTTGGCCTTGGCTGCCAGCAGGGGGATGGCATCCACCTTGATGTCAAACTTCTTAGCTTTGCTCTTCTCCCAGTCTTGCTTGTAGACATTCTGGGAAAGAAATCAGCAAAAGAGAGATGCCTGTCATCACACCTGAAGACCGAGGCTAGGCTAACTCATGGGTGTATCAGCGGTGTATTCCTAACAGAAAATAAATAGACCTGTTCATGGTCTCGCAATTGTGCATATTTAAGCTAATTCCCTTTAAGACGGAGCTTCTAATTCTAAGACTAGGTTTCTTGTTCTCCCTCAGAATCTTTCAAATTAGCTCAATTCCAGGGCCACACTAATATCTGAGCCCGGAACTAAAGAGTAGAGAGTGGTCCAGGCATGCAGTTAGCTCACTCTTGGTGGTTTCAGGTATCGCTTTCGTTTGTCCTTTAAATCCACTCAGAGGTCATTTCATGAATCATTCTACTGCCCAGATAATCGCAGTACTTGTTTTGGGAATTGTTGAAGAAGCTAAGAGGATAATTTAACTTTTCTATGAAATTTAATTTGGAAAATGAAAGCTGGCAATGGATTCCTGGCCTTCTGCCCTTCAGATCCTCAGTGTTATCATTAGCATAAGCTTTCTTACATCTAGACACAAGTCTAATTTGTGTAAAACAGGACACTATAAGCCTGGGGAATAAAGGAAATCATTCCTAAAAAAGATCATATACTAGGAAAATTGAATTATGGCGTAGTACACATAAATGCTTCTGGCAGATGTAACATTAAGATTTACAATGAAACACACACTCATGGTGACATCCTAGAGGCCGGCTAGAAAATATTAAGGTTACTAACAATTAAACGAAGCTACTTACAAAACGACTACACAGAGGCAGCAGGGATATGCAAGGTCAGCTTAAAGGGACGCTGACAGAAAGGTAGACACGTGACGTGAATGTCACGGGTGCTTCCTAGCTTCACCACTGAAGTAGTCACTGAACTACAATGAAGCAACTCAACACTAGGCACATGGCTAGCAATGTGCCCCCCGTATGGGGCAGTCCACGAGGCACTTACGTCGCTCAGGTTATAGGCATTGACTCTGTGCTGGATAAAGGCAGGGGCATCCGGAGGTATATGACACTTGAATTTTTCANGGGGGGGAGAGAGAGAGAGAGAGAGAGAGAGAGAGAGAGAGAATAAATCATTAAATTCAGAAGAAAAAGATTTACCAAATACAAAACCTCCTTCATTTTTGTGAAATAACTGACAACCGTCACGAGATCGAGCGCTTAGGAAAGTCACTGTGCAGTGCGGAACCTGTGTCCTCAACCCTCGTCAACTGTCATCATGTCCTTCACAGTCACCATGTCCTCCACCACAGCAGGTGACAGAATGAGGTGGCTCTTCGTACACATTCCTCTCTCTCCACGTCTTTCACAATTGGCCCCTTTGGTTCAGACACACTGTCCTGGCGTTCCTGTCCTCGCTGATGCCACTTACTGGAGACGCCTTCATAAGTGTCACCTTGCATATACTGTGTTTACTGATACTGCGGTTGAACTGTCATTTTGGCCATAAAAATATACTGCGGCCATTTTTATTTTTATTTTTTTTTAGGCCAAGACAGGCATGGAGGTTCATACCAAAAGCTCATATAATAAACTTTTCTCTAGGTTTCAGTTTTCTAGAAAGTTAGTAGGCAGAGAGAAGCCTGTATGCTCTCTGGCCTGCGCCTGACTGGATACTCAAAATACATCTACTATGTTGAGTCCCAAACATCTACAAATTATGTAAGAGAAAGAGGCACAGAAAAATTAACTCATTTGAATACCTTGTCACAAGAAGCTGGGTTGTGAATCCAGTTTTAGAAGTTGTGTTCCCTTCAATAATTTAAGTTCTACCTGTGTCTTAATTCTACACTAAGAGTTGTCTACTCAAAAAGCTTCAGCCCATCCAGATAGAAAAATATTTCAAATGATTATAACTATACAACCATATACTAAAATGTAATGGTCTCCTAATCAATGTAATCAAATAAGAAGCTGGATTTTATCAGCTGAGAAGGTAGAGGTAGAGTATTACTCCCAGCGTGAACAAAGCTTGAATGGAATACATTGAATTTCTGCATAAATTTATGAAATGCCTCCCCACTCCCACAACTGCTTCCCCCAAGATGGGTACTTAGCAGGACTTACGTCACTCAGCTGTTTGGAATTGACCTGGGCTTGCAACAGAACAGGAGAGTCCGTAACTTGAGTGAACTTGGTCTTATCTGGGTGGGCTTTGTAGGTGTGCTGGAAGGGAACAAAGTTGTTTGGTTTAGTGGGGTCTACGACGTCCAAGGTGGTCTCTGAGCCAGGAAAGAACCTGTCCCACCCCACCCTGAAGAAACTGTTGGCTAAGCCGGGCTGTGGTGGTGCACTCCTTTAATCTCAGCACTCGGGAGGCAGAGGCAGGCAGATCTCTGTGAGTTTGAGGCCAGCCTGGTCTACAAGAGCTAGTTCCAGGACAGGCTCCAAAACCACAGAGAAACCCTGTCTCTAAAATTAAAAAAAAAAGAAACTGGTGGCTAAACAAACATTCAAGGTGTTTGTTTTTAGCTGGATTGCAGTTTGTCTGAGAGGTGCTCTTCTGTGAATATGAAGACCGACCGCATGTTTTCAGATTCCTGACAGCTCTTCACAGCAATGAGCTAGAATTAGCTCTTGAGACATGGGATGCCAGCAGGAACAGAAGTATATCTTCTACAAAATTGTTTCTTACAGCTGCCTTTCTTATACATATTTGTAAAGCGGTCAACATTTTAAAAGCATCTCAGCCTCTAGATGCCACAAAGGGCAGCAACATCTGGATCAGTGTCCCCGAAGTAGGAAGCATCTGGGCTGAAGGGGGATGAAGGACTTTGTCACAAGCTCACTGTGTGAACGTACATCTTTACACTGGTCCAATTTCTTGATTGCCTCATATTCCTGGGTGATGGTCTGGGGGAAGAAGCCTTTGCCTCTGTCCTCTTCATATTCCGCTCTGTAATTTTTCTATGAGGGAAAATAATCAGATGTAACGATCCAACCATCGTTTTATGCCTTAAACCCACAGCATCTTATTTAGAAAGTGAAAACAATAGCCTTAGGACTTACGTCACTATTTTGGGCTGACACTTTCATACAGTGTGTGTGATATGGGTCCTCGAAGCTGCCTACATAGTGTCCCAAAATATTCTTTAGGTAGGAATCTCTGTACTTAGTCTGAAAGACAAAATGTATTCCATTTGTTAATTGGCCAGTGGCTTATTAAATAAGTGAGCCTTAAAAGAGTGGGTGACAGGGACGATACTTACATCACTACTGAAGTTCTGCAGTACTGTGTCAAGCTGAAACTTGGGGGTCTCGCAGTAATTGATGCTCTTGGCCTTTGTCTTTTCATAGTTTTCCTTGTATAGTTTCTGCCAAAGGGGGGAAAATCAGTTAAAATAGATCCTGTCACTCCCACGCTGATTATAACGCTCATATTTTCCAACACCAGACAAAAGAAAAGATACCGTCTGCCAACTACTTTAGAAACCTACAAACACTCGGTGTCATGGCGTTATTAGCAATGATTGTAAAACCTGAGATTTTGACATTTTTCAGAAACTTAAGAAGCCAACATGCTACCCCTAGCTGAGCCTTGGCTGGCATCTCTGAGCTGCGCTCTCTCTCTCTCTCTCTCTCTCTCTCTCTCTCTCTCTCTCTCTCTCTCTCTCTCTCCACACTTACTCTCTCATTGTGCCCCAAGTACACAGAGGCTATGATAATGGCTTTGTTATTTTTCAAATAAACTTTTATAAAAAGTTAAGTAGAAAAACACAATTAGGCTTCATAACATAAGACCCATCTGAGAATTTGAAGCATGAATGAGTCACCACCAGCTCTCCTTCACTGCTAACATTTATGTTTAGCCTTAAGATAACACAACCAATCAGTGGTTGGTTTCAAGGGCACGGATGAGAAAGTGGACCATGATCACTTTTTCATGTTGAGTTTTCAAAGTGTCAATACATCCCTGCTTCTAGCAACAGTGGATTTGAGATGGTTTGTTTGGTAAACGTGCCCGTCATTGGAAAACAAAGCACTTGGTGTTGAGGTTACAGCAGAGCCACTTGGACAGATGAATTAACACCTTATCCCTTGCCCTCCTGCTCCCCAGACACATGCACCCCAGTATGCTGACGTAGTTCAAGGGTAGAGAAGCATTAACCTATCCAGGGAGCTATGTAAAATCTTTGAATCTTGGAAAAAATTTTCATATTAATCTGTCCATATAAAACCTCAATTTAGCCTGTGTATGTTTGTTGTGTATTTTGTGTGTGTTTCTTGTACATGTGTGCACTTCAGGTGTGTGCTTGTGTGTGTATGTGTGTGTGTGTGTATACATGTCAGTGTGTGTGTTTTAGTCAAATTGGTAAACTGATCTTGGACCCTTAGTTTTCTAATACCAAGCACTGGCTTATTTTATCTATTTCAACCCCAATAGCTTACTTGGGAGAAGTAGTCAGGGACCATGTCAGGGGACATTTTCTGAGTTAAGTGTCTGCAGGTGACAGTTTCAAGTGTTAGCTCTGTTCTTGAAGGTCTCCCTTTGCCTGTTCAGAAGCCCAGCACAATATGCCCATGCCCAGAAGGAGCCCCAGATGCTGGAGCATCTTCTAAGCAGATAAGGACTTCCCTGCCCTTTGAATTCACTCCACTGGCTACAGATAGTAAGGTATGTTGTGTTTAAGAGACCCTCAGCTTTCTATGGCTAGTCAGCTGTGCTGTGACTCTTCCTTCAGAACCTTAAAACACTAGCAAAGCTATACAGGTACACAGGCATACAGGTACACAGCTATATAGATATAGAGGTATACAGCTATACAGGTATCACACAAGGAGAAAGACTCCATCTCATAAAGTTACGGTTATTACAGATCTGTGAAGAGAGTTGACTTACGTCACTGAGGACGTTTCCTGCTGCCTTCAGCTGCCTGAGCAGTGGGTTCTCTGATGCAGGAAGTACATTATAATCTGCTTTTCCTTTATTCTTCTCATAGTCTTCTTTGTATTTCACCTGTGGGAGGAAATAAAATAATAAAGGAACTCCCCAGGTTATTTTGCCCTAGTCTCCACGATAGCAATGATGACATGGTGCCCCAAATCAATTTCCTCTTTAGAAAAATGGCGGCTTGACATTTTATCACCACAACACCCGGAATAACTCAGAGCAGCAGTACAGAAACAGCATGAGTTTCCAGGAAACCTCTTCTTTTCATTCATTTATTCATTCAAAAATATCAGAGGGAGTTGACTGTGTGCCTGGCTCTGGGAAAGACACAAAAAGGAACAGCATATGGTCTCTGTCCTCGAAAGGAGAAAGGCATGTAAATATTGGGGGGAAGAGAGAAACACACAAATAGTGACAGCACATCGTGCCCCAGATGTCTGCTCTTTAGAGCCTCCACTCCAACTTCCAGCTGCCATCTGCCTGCACATCTGAAAGACAAGGAGCTGGGAGCACCAGCGCCGCCTTGATGCCTTTCCTACAGCCATGCATTGAGCAAGCACATATTTAGTACACAGGCAGGAGAAAAAGGAGCCATGGGATGAATGGTGGCAACCTCAGCTTTCTTTTCCCTTCCCATTTTGTACTTTAAATCCCAACCATGGCAGACGCTGTAAGTTTAAGATGGGGAAATTAAAAAACTCTGAAAAGGAACCTGTCCACAGCGATCGAAACAACATGGTCTTGAGGCAGACCGTGATCTCGAGTCTGCCTTTCGCTTGGGAAGTGGAGCCAATAAAGTCTGAGGAATCCTAAACCATTCACTACTGTTACAAACTGCACAAAATGAGGTCAATCAGTTCCGTAGACAATGACAGATAACGCACAACTGAAACCCAGATGCTCCAACCCTACTGTCTACCCAGAGTATCATAAGGGCTACTCTGCAGGCTCTTCAGGCTGGGAGACCTGCACAACCTTTCTACCTCATGGGATTATAAAGTCCCTGGGAAAACAGAATTGCGCAGAAAGGACATTCACAAACCCCTATCATGCCACCTGCATCTGTCACTAGGGCTTATGACGATGTCATGTCTCCTCTTACAGACCAGATCTCCCCTCCTTCAAGGACTTCAACCCAGCAGTTTGCTCTCAGCACCAGCTCAGGGTTACCTCTCTGTTGGATTTTCCCCATCAGCGTAGCAGCATGGAATTGTGTGTTCTATCTTAAAACATTCCTTATTATTTTCTTTTCCATCAGCTGCCATTAATTTTCATTTTCATTTAAGAAAAATTCTTGAAAGAACGCAATATACTCTGACCTTCAGTGGTTTCTTCTTTATTATTCAGTTGTGAGCCTTCTCCAAGCAAACTCAGCCAACTTATTCTTTGGGCTGCCAGTGACTCTGCACTAGCAAACCCAGGTAGTTTGCACATTGGCACAAATGATAAATCCATCTTCCCCCTTTATTAATTGTGCACACTCCTGCTACCTCTCAACCGTGCTCCTGTCTCAGCTGGGAGCATGTCAGGGTTCAGTCGGTGGAGCTGTGATGTAGGTGAATCTTCTGTTTCTTTCATTTGTTAATTAATAAAGAAAACTGCTTGGCCTGATAAATCAGAACATAGTAGGCGAGGAAGACAGAACAGAATGCTGGGAAGAAGGCAGTGAGGCAACCGCCATGGAGCTCTGGCCCAAGATGGACATAGTTTAGAATCTTCCCGGTAAGCCACCACTTCGTGGTGCTACACAGATTATTAGAAATGGGTTAATCAAGTTGTGAGAATTAGCTAATGAGAGGCTGGAACTAATGGGCCAGGCAGTGTTTAAATGAATACAATTTGTGTGTTGTTATTTCGGGCGTAAAGCTAGCCGTGTGGAAGCCAGGCGGGATGAAAAGCAGGCCTGCTCGCCTCATCACTACAGGGCTGTCTGCCCATCCTATCTCCTTTGTGCTGTCCAGTCTCAGGACATTATTTTCCACACACTAATGTCCCCCAATTTTTATATAAAATTCCCGTAAACATTCTTTGAACCTCCAGACTCATGCAGTCAACCAACCAACTTCATACTTCCACCTGAGAATCTAAAAGACATCTGAATCTAACAGGTTTGAAGATGAACTCCGGTTTCACTAAGAATCACCTCCTCTTCCTGTAAATCATCCCTGTATCCTTCAGGAGAAACCCCATCCAGTGAGCTGCTTAGGTGGAAATCGTTCCCTTCTATCTCACACCCAGCCACTGTCTCACACTTTCTAGGTGGTGGAGTCCTGCTTTCTAACCTCTGGCAGAACCAGGGCTCCAGGAAAGGCAAGGATCAAACCAGTTTACTTGACCTCAAAGTTCATGTTTTTATAAAAACCATACCACTTTAAAATGTCAAAGCATAACCTACATATCAAAGTCACTCTACAGGCTATCTGAAGATGTCCATGGACTTTTGGGACATAGTCTTTTGGGACTAGGTTTTTCGCCCGTCAGTCAGAACACAGGCTGGTGACAGTGTTGAGCATGAGGCACATGGTTTCATATAAAGCTGCCAATCATTAGTTTTTTCTGATAGAAGTTCTGCTACCTGAGATGATTACCTTCATCCTTCGGGCCAGCAAAAGGCCCTTCACTCCGTGAAATAATAAAAATGGTGATTAGGCGCCATTAAGGCTTCTAATTGTGATGCCAATATAATTTTCTGTTTTACTGCTTTTAGGCAATCTATTTTACACTGGTCTCAACTTCAGTAACTTCGCTCAGAATCTACCCGGCATCTTTTTTATTATATTCAAGAGCCGGAATGAGGGCAAGCTCACCCCACTAAAGACATTAAGGGATGGGAAAACGTCTTCATTTATACCTTGCTGGCTGCAATTCCAGCCTGCTTGTTCATTTTGTACTCAGGCGTTTCCGTCTGCATGAAGTAGATCTGGTCTTTCAAGTTCTCGAAGTCTTCCTGATACTTCCTCTGTGAGAGTAAAGACACGGGAGAACAGCTGTAGAGACAAGCTTCAGGACAGAGCCCCTCAAGTCTACCCCCACCCCTTGGGTTTAGGCCAGTCAGGTCACAACTGGAGACCGGTGGCATCGCCAAAATGTCTTATCAGCTTAACAGAGATCTGGACAATTCGAACAGGCTTGGAGAACAATGGGAAAGGCACAGTCTTTCCAGCCCACTGAGGGAAAGCTCTGGAGAGCCAGGGCAGATGAATGAAAGAAATTAAGTCACTCAATGTTATAAATGCACAATTTTGTCCAGCAGGGAAGAATAAACTGCAAAGAGCCTTTCTGACTCATGCGAAGTGTATTCTGTCATTACTAAGAGGGTTTCACTAGGTTGTTCCTATGGAAATTGAGGTAGAAATCATGCAACATGGTCAAAATAATATTTAGCATTCCAGAATTCCTCGAGCTGTTGCTAGCAGCTAGAAGCTGTCAAAGACAGGGGTCCTCTCCCAGGACATCTGGCTCTCACTCCCTACTTACTGTGCTGAGATTGTCGGCGTTCATTCTGGCTGTTGCAATTTCAAAGCAGGGCGTCTCACTCCATTTGCCTTTGACTTTCTTTTCATAGTCTTCTTTATATTTTTGCTGGGGGCAGGAAGAAAAGAAATGAAGCAAAGACAAAATCCAAGAGTTGACAAATAGGAATTGAGGAATAGTGTGACATTAAATATCTTTACCAGGCTCATGCTAGAGTCTCCAAGTAATCTTGCAGAGTGGTCACCTTACACATCAAGAAAGTTGACTTGAGGGGAACAGAGAAAGTCAAGGAGAGGACTCTCTTTGCTGACTTTAGGGACATAGAATTGAACCCCACATGTGGTGTGTGGAAGTTATCTCATAACTGAACCCAGGTATACTGTTGTGAACTTCCTTGACCCATGTATTCTTAGAACAGAATTAACCTAGTCAACCCCGTATCTGGGCCCATGAGGCAAAGCTAGAGCAGGGTTAGAGCAATTCTCCTCCTTGGCTCATAGAGCTACGCTAAAGACATCATTGCCGACTCTCAGGTGGCCTGTATCACCTATACCTCCCACCATATTCTTCATAGAAATATAAAGCCCTTCTTTGTCATACCATCAGCACAAGCTCTAATGTAAAGAACCAATGTGTCAGAGTAAAAGGAAGTACAGTTTTCCCGTAAATGTCCTATTTTCCGTCTTTGCAATGGTTAATATGCCAATTATTAGCAGCAATTTTTATACCTGTTCATTTTAGACCTCCAGATCTTTAGTGCCTATGACTGAACACTGTCATTACCAAAGATTTGACTTAGCACGCCAGCAATTCAAGTTTCTCAACCGAAAGGATGCAGGATTTTTACACAGAACACTGCTAGCAAGATGAAGCAAGATCACACGCTTTGTGTATCTATGACAGTAAACAGATGAATGGTATAATAATTATAATAATGGCAATACTGAAGAAAAACTATGTGAAATGAAAGAGAGAGACAGAGACAGACAGAATGAGAAAATGAGTCCTGCTAAAACTCCGATTTGCCTTGTATACTGGGGAGGCAGATGCAGGAGAATCTTGAGATAAAACCAGGCTACATGGAAAGATCCTACCTTAACAAAACAGAGCAATAAAATATGGACTACTGATTTAGCTATCTTCCTGTGGTGGTTTGAATGAAAATGGCCCCTGTAGGCTCATAGGGAGTGGCACTATTATGAGGGTGGCCTTGATGGAGAAAGTGTGTCAACTGCAGGTGAGTTTTGAGGTTTTGGATGCTCAAGCCAGGTCCAGTGTCCCTCTCTCTTCCTGCTGCCTTCCAATCCAGATGTAGAACTTTCAGCTACCTCTCAAGCACCGTATCTGCCAGCATGTCACCAGGCTTCCCATAATAATGATAACGGACTAAATCACTGGAACTGTAAGCCAACCCCAATTAAATGTTTTCTTTATTAAGAGTTGCCATGGTCGTGGTGTGCCTTCACAGCAACAGAAATCCTAAGTAAGACCAATTACTTGATGTGGGAATAATTCTCTTGTACACTGTAAAGATTTGTCACTCAGACTGGTATGATAAAAAGCTGATTGGCCAATAGATATGAAGAAAGTATAGGCAGAGCAACCAAACTAAGGATGCTGGTATGAAGAAGGGTGATGTCAGAGGAGGTGCCGGCAGACACAGAGAGAGCAAGATGGGCATGCCATACTGAGAAAAAGTATCAAGCCACCTGACAAAGCATAGACAAGAAATATAGGTTAATTTAAGTGTATGCGTTAGCTAGTAACAAGCCTGAGCTATCGGTTGAGCATGATATAATTAATATTTAGTCTCTGTGTCTGTTAGTTGGGAGTGGCTTGCAGGACAGAAACTTTGGTCTACACTTGGGGACTTGCCAAGACTGTAGAAGTACATCTAATCTTTTTGGGATTAGGCTTCTTAGGAGTCTGATAAATAAATAAAGTACCCATAAATGTTAAAACTTCAGAAGTTCAGTTTGGACATGGTGGCAGATAATCTGTAAACAAGCACTTTGGAAGTGTGAGGCAAGGGAACCTTGCTAAAAACCAGCCTGGATTTCACAGTAAGACTCTAAAGTCTCAAAAAACCAGAACCAAACCAAATAAAACAGTGAAAATATCCAAAAAATCAAAAGCAAAGAACAAAACAGGACTTTGGAAGTCATCTCAGCTTTTATCCTCAAGCATTTAAGTTGTTGTCATGGGGTTCTGGGTCTCCATGCAGAAAACCCCAGGAAGCTCAAGACTTCGGGCAAAGGAATCAAACCTGGTGCCATTGGAAAGTCAAGACACAGAGATCTTTGTAGGATCAAGCTGAAAAGCAGCAGATGCTCGTACTGGTCAACCCTTGGGTTATAACCGAGAAATAGGTACTGTGTGTATGGCTTGACTAATGAGAACCGAGAAAGGGTGCAATTCTCACAACAAAGATAGACACGGGATTTTAAGAAGATAGTTAAACAAGAAGAGCAGAATACAGAATCATCCAGATGCCTCCTTCAAAGTCCCTCCTCCCTTCTCACCCTCCAGGAAGAAAAACCTGCTATTTCCTCCTGCAACAGGTCTGGCTGGGGATCGATCACTCACAGTCTGTTCCCAAGTCCTCCTGTGTTGGTCAGGGCTCCCAGTGCATAGGAGTGGAGGTGGCTGGCTAACTTCGCAGGAGGGTGCCCTTGTTCCCCTTTATGGGCAGGTAGCAAGGAGGTCAAAGGAACAGACTTCTAACACGAGTGGAGGAAAACGCAGGCAGTGTCCATGCACAAAGACATATCAAAAGCCCAACATCCAACTTCCTGTCTGATCCTAAAGCTTTCTCCTTAAACTCCTCCCCCTGCTCTGCTGCAGCTGATCAATGATAGCCTGGAGGAAAGATGTGATTTAACTTTCCCTGCGACTTTCATTTAACAGAGAAAGAACACTGGGTCAGTTCTGAGCTCTGAATAGACTCTGTTGGGGGAGGTGACCACATGCTAGCAGGCACAGCCGTTGCTTCTCTAAACCATAGCCCCTCCTAACCACCAGTCGGTCCAGGGAACTGGGCTACAAATTAGGCTCCCTGGTGTCTTGTTTAAACTCATGGCTTCACTTTCCAGATCGGCACCTGCAGTTTTTATGTGGTTATCAAATGGAAAGAACATGAATTGAGTTAATCACATCTCTTCTGCAAAAGGTACAGAGAAACAAAAGGGACTTCCCAATGTTGTGTGCAGAATCCACTTCCCGGTCATGGTGAGTCTGTTCCCTCTCCTGGAATATCTGTTATGAGAATAATTCTCCTGCTCCACCTCAGTTAGAACCACAAAGCACACCTGAGCCTGGAAAGGGTGCTGGCATGAAGCTCAGGATTTTGGCAAAGACAAAGGCAAGAAAATACACTCTGAAAAGGATAGCAAGGAAGGCTTAGAAAGAGAATGTAATGTCAATACAACCATAGCCAGCATGTGATCTTTACCAGCCGAACAGGAGGCTGCAGGACAAGCAATGGACATGGAATATATGGTTGGCAAGGGTGGCTGGGTCAAGGGTTTAAATGTCTGAAAGTGAGACAGTGGAGGAGACATTTTTTTAACCTCTTTGTGGGGGAAAAGAGGATGCAGTGATACTGACATGGGGATCCAAGCAGCTTGACAGTGGGGACGACTCGAGGAAGGGAGCACCACAGAGAAGTCACCATTGGCAACCTAGACCTCTTGGGTTGGATGTCTGGTCACTGGATGGACAGCTACAATGAACAATACTTCTCTCTAGACAGGCTGGAATTTTGATGCACAGTAGATACTGAGAACTTGGAATCCGAGTAAAACTAAGATAAATCATGTCACCATGGCCAAATCCAGTGACCTTCATCTACAGCCGCTCTCCCTCAGCTCTTATTATTCTACAAGGTCAACCCCGGGTTGGCAGCTTTTTCCACACACCCAACAGTGTGTCACCCAATCCAACCAGAGTGTGCAGTCCCAAATACCTATTATGAAAGCTATCCCAGAAGCCATATTTCTTAAGGCGCAAAGAGACAGGTGGGAAGCTAATTTTAATATATTTTACTTAACTCAGCAGACCCAAAACACTATCATTCTAACGTGCAATTGGCATAAAAATGATTTTACATTCTTTTTAATTTCATAGTAAGCATTTAAAATCCAGTATACACTTCTGGTGTGGAAGACTCTCGGGGTTAGGGAAATGAATACATGGATGTCCCCTTCCAATTCATATGCTGGATCCTCAGCTCCTAAGGGGATGGCCCTTTCTGTTGACTTTCCCTTTTCTGAAACTTTGAGTCCGCTATTTAAGATTCTCTGCATATGATTTTCTATTGCAAGTCCAAATATACTAATAGTCTCTTTTTTTCCCCCGAGTCACATTTGAAGTACTCGGTTGTCAGGTTTGTGTAAAGTCTGCCACACTGAGAAACATGACTTGAGTTTTATTTGTTAGCCGAAAGTGTTGGGAGGGGCGACTACAGAAAAGTTTGATAATCACTTTCTCCACACCACATGCTCAGATTAAAGAGCTCTATCTGAACCGAGACATTCTTTAAATAAAAATAAAAAAAAGATTAATTTTAAATGACCGCTTAAACTTAACTTCTTTTCCCAGAGTTAAACTATCTTTCTGTTCCATCTTTTTTTTTTCTGCTATGAACACACCCAGCTGCCAGTCCATTATGCACAATCCTCTACTTAGTCTCTGCTTATCCTTGGGGGAAAAGTAGGTTGCTAGGATTCTCATTACTTTTACTATTCTTACCCTGAGTTTTACAGTAAGCATTCTGCGAGATGAGTAGCTAAAAATACCGCAGAACAGACTGCATCATTTATATCTTTTCTTTCTCCTCCTCTATTAAGAGCCCACATCTACCCAAATCAACCAAACAACAAAAATAAGAACCCTGAAGTTTAGCAAAAACCAGAAAGCAGAAAAAAAAAAAAAAGCAGAAGACCAAACTGAGTGTCAACTTTCAGAAGGGGGGGAAAAAGCAGCCAGGTCCCAGAGAACGCATCCTTACTGGACCAATTTGCCACAGGACTTAGCCCGGCCTATATACCAGGCGAACACTTGTCTCTCCGCATTCCTTGCCACAGCTGCGTCCTCCTGGACTACTCTGTTTGGCTAAATATAGGCTAAATAAGCAGCTTGCTAGGGCTTCAGCTCTCTGAAGTGCTGGCCCCACCAGTGCCCACTGAGCTGTGCCCGAGAGCACACTCGCACAGTCTCGGGAGTTCCCATCTCAGAGTGTGAGGGCAGAAACGGCACAGTGTCTCTCCCCGCTGCACGAGTTAAACCACAGCCTCCACAGAAGGAAGTAGAGTTAGGCCGTGACCTACGATTCTGTCTCAGAAATTAAAATGTCAAGTGGCAGTAAGTCGTACGCTGTCTTATCAAGAGCTGACTGTGACATTTAAACTCACCGAGTCATCGAGTTGGCTGACCACTGACATCACTGATGCTGGTGGTGCATGTCCTGTTTTTGATGTAAAAGACTTTGGGGGTGAGGCACACGCAAAAGTACCTCTAGTGCTTGCCATTCTTCAAGCTCACCATTGGTTTCTCTCCCGAATGGCTGAAAAAAGCTGAGTAGGTTTCCAAGAGAGACAGGATCACCTCTAAGTGCGTACCTTGCTTACTTGGTTGGTTACTTTCTTGGCAAATTCTACATCAGGAGGATCAGGAAGGGACGTGAACTGAGTTTGCTGTTCAGTGAGTCCTTTTTTGTAGGCAATCTGTTAGAAATAAAAGGCAGGGATGTCCATCAGCGTTTGAAAAGGAACCCTCCTTTTCATGTTCTCTGCATTTGTTGGCATTTTATTTTTTTTTTATTTTTTATTTTTTATTTTTCGAGACAGGGTTTGGTGCCTGTCCCGGAACTAGCTCTTATAGACCAGGCTGGCCTCGAACTCCCAGAGATCCGCCTGCCTCTGCCTCCCGAGTGCTGGGATTAAAGGCGTGCGCCACCACCGCCCAGCTTTGTTGGCATTTTTAAACAAGACCAATGTCTGTTAATTGTCGTGCACCATCTAGCCATGACTGGTTTGCATGCCCTGCCTCTCAGGACTGCCATTCACTTCTTTTTCTGTGGGTCTTCTCTCCTCTCAAGGATTCTTGGTCCTAGACCTGTTTCTTTGCATCTGTCTTAGTGCCATCCTTGGTAAGGGCAAGTTTTCTTTTCATTGGCATCCTCAACTCTTAACCACATGCCAACTTAACAGCCTCCATTTCTGGACCACACACACACACACACACACACACATATTATTTCTTTTGCCCAGGATGCTGACTGGTACAGAGGAAAATTACACACAATTATTGATGGGACAGTGCTAACATTGTCAGTGGGGTTAAGAAGGACATATGAGCAAAGTTTATGGGAGTAAATCTTCAAGCCACAACACCTAGCTTGAACCCTATAGGTCATCTGCCCAGTTTTCTTCTCGGTGAACTGTGACTTGCTTAGGGCTGTGTGTCTAACATTCTATGACTTTATGATGTACAATCACCACTCTGTCTTCAGTGAAATTTGAATATCTCATGACGTGTCCAGATTCCTGGAAGCAGGTCTCAACTCCAGCCCTTCCGTAGGTCCTCCGTAAACTCTATGCTACTCTGATTTTCTCTTTTGTAGAGAAAGGAGAAGGCTTTACAGTTCAAGCTTATCTCTGTCCCTGTGGTTCTGACCCCGAGGACAAGCAGCTCTCACAGGGCATGGCTCCTGCACTCTCTGCCGTTCCCTCACTTGCCTTTTGTACCAAGCTCCATCCATTGTCGCTACTATGCGTCACAGCTTCAACCTCTTCCCCCTTTATACCTCCTTCCTTCCCAGCCCATAAAAGCTTCTATCATCTTAAAAGTCTGGTATGCATGAATCATGGACCGCTTCATCCCTTCTCTCCTTTCTCCCGGTCTTCCTGAATCTTCTAACTAGAGGGAGGGGTCAGTCACTGACTCCAGCAGAAGTCCCAACTCATCTGTCACAAAATATCTCTCATTCAACATGACGGCATTTTTATTTATAATAAAAAGGAATTCTTCAAGACCACAATCATGTTATACTTAACTAGGCCTAAGTATGTCTTTTAATAACATTGACCTAGTATCTGTAACAAAAGCTTTCACGAAAAATCAAATTAACTGGGATATAAAAGTTTTTTTTTAAAATCACACAATATATATGAATTCCCATGTTTAATTTAAGTTCATGAAAGCCTTATTTTAGCCAAAGGGCAGGTGGAATTTTCCATGACTTAGGGAAAGTCCTTAGGGAGAAAGCTGTATTCAAATAGAAGAAACACTTAGTAAGAATGACAGCCTGTCAAAAACTGTCTGAGAAATCATATCACCAAGTTCTCATATTTCAGGACCCATGCTCAGAGTTCTGTCTACTTAGAATTCTGCACTCCCGATCAGTCTAAAGATATTCTTAGTCTTTAAAACTGTTTTCTCTGTCAAATAGAGAAAAAAATGCTTGTCAACTTCACTACACACTTGGAGGCATTTAAAGATTAAAGAAATTAATTTTTTGTCTAAAAAAAAACTGTTTTCTCTGTATTTAGATAACAGGAAAACATAGTAAATCGTAGTGAGAGAGACGCAGGAATAAGGTACAGAGAAAATGAGTGACTGTAACCTAAGCCCCTGGCTTGAAGGCTATGTGCCCACACAGTGATATGCTCCATGGACAACAGCTTGCTCTGGTGTCTGAGCTAGGGACTGTAAAACTCATGTTGCTAACAATAGTATTAATAGCCGCACTAGTAATGTGATACTTGGTGCATACTTGGTCAGCAACAAAAATAAAAGCTATGTCCCAACTGCCAAGCATTGCGGAGTTAAGAGTGGAGATTTTACTTCATTGTTGTGAGTTTTTTCCTGTGTGTATCCTGTGTGTATTTCTACAATGTCTTAAAGGCAATTCTTAATTGACTTAAAGACAACTGTCTTAAAGACAATTCTTAATCTTTATTTCACGGGTAAAGGAAGGTGTTCAGAGAGCATCTTCTTGGACACCTCTCCCTAGGCCTATATGACATGGCATTTCCAGACTCCCCTTCAGCTTCTCTGTGCCCTCATCTTGTGCTGGCTTCTTCCAGGTGTCCTGAATGTCATCCAGGACTCTGACCTTGACCATATTCTCTTCCACACTTCTGTCATTTCTTGTCTTCAGCTATCACAATTATTCTGATGACTTTTAAACAATAAGTGCTTATCCTGATCTCGCCACCATGAGGATCTCACACCCTCAATCTTTACTTTATCCATGGAATGTTCTGGTCCAAATGCTTTCCCTATTATTTCAAGCCCGTTTCTTTCTCCACAATACCTAGCTGTTTGAGCCCCCAGACCACCTGTGTGTGGTAATAAACCCCATCCCTCCATTCTCTCCTTTGTCTCCAGTATCCAGTGTCGCCAACACTTACTGTTACTATCATGGAAACTCCTTTCTTTTCCTTTGCTCCTTTCTCCACTGCTAAGTCAGACACTGCGAGTACTCACAATTTCTAACGTTTCCTGGATCCAATCCATCGTCCTGAGTTTCTCCAGATTCTACCTTTGTCCCACTGTTTTCCTCATTTGCATCTTGTGCTGACTTGTTGCCCAAACTCTTATGTCATGCTGGTTCTTAAGGTCCTGCCCTGGCTATTTAATAAGCACCCTGCCATTGAGGCCCCCACTGTCCTTGTTCATTAGCACCCCAGACTCATGTCACTTTTTCCTCTTGATCAGAGAGGTTGTGTACCCAAAATGCGCTTTTTTCGTCATTACCCAGCTCTCTGTCATTTCTTATATGTGTGCTTCCTCACAGCAATGACTAGGTCATTCTGGTCCCTTTCTATCTTTGTTTGACATATGATGCTTTCTTTCATCCTGCCGGCATGATAATGGACTTTCAAGGGAAAAGATGAAACTTTCATAGCCTGCTAGATATTCATACACAGCCAACTTCCAATAAATATTTATGACTTAGCCTCTTCTCAAGGGACCACCAAGAGGCTCTCTCAGGTTTCCAGAGTCCCCAAGGGGAGGAGAGAAACATCCCGTTCAGACTTGACTCGGATGGTGGGACAGAGCTAAATAACACCACAGGACAGCATTTGCTTAGTAAATTTGCAAAGGGAGGGATGTGATCCCAATGGCTGTTGTGCTTTTATTTTTTTATTTTTTATTTTTTTGTAAAAAATGCCACTCTAGTGGCACAACACAACTTTAGCAGAGCCAAGAGGGAAAATGACACATGGTTTGGTGGGAAGAACGTTAGTCCTGGGATTTAAGTCCAGATTCTGCCACTACCGATGGGAATGTAGGTTTCTCACATAAAGGAATCGGGCTAAATTATGTCTAATATAATGTGCTAATATAAACACATATATAATAAGTTTTGGTTCTGAATGAAGTCCTCTGTAATAATACTGGATACTGGATCTTTTTTCAAGGACCTATGGACCTGGCCCTGGCTTTCCCCGACTCTAACATTCAGATGGTACCAAGTGTGTATCACTTACGTCACTGAGCGCCTTCTGGGCCTGGGCGACCCGCCTCAGTTCCGGACTGTCATTATAGGGATAAAACAACCCTTTGTCTGCTTCCCAGTCTTCAGTGTACAGTTTCTAAATCAGAAAAGGGTAAAAAAAAAAAGTGAAAAAACAAACTATACTCACAGAAAATACATAATTCTAAGCTTTTATGGTGATATAAGGCACCGAGGACAAGGTGCGAACCACCGTCAATGACATTCCTAAACAGCTTCCCCCTTTCCATCCAATTTATGCTATTTTTGTTAGTAGCTTGTTTTACTTCTGAAAAAAAAATCTTAGTTTTAGACATTGTCTTCTGTCTGTGACTTTACCTGTCTTCTACCTAAGGAACAGAAAATATTTCCCCAACTTCTGTCATAAAACAAACTTCTAATTAGAGTGACAGCCGGGGGCATCCAAAGCATGACTGACTTTTTTTTGTTAAAGATTTATTTATTTATTATATATACAACATTCCTTCCATGTATGTTTACATGCCAGAAGAGGGCACCAGATCTCATTATAGATGGCTGTGAGCCACCATGTGGTTGCTGGGAATTGAACTCAGGACCTCTGGAAGAGCAGTCAAGTGCTCTTAACCTCTGAGCCACCTCTCCAGCCCTGACTTTTTTTTTTTTAAATGATGCTTTATCAATTTCCTCATCAGTTCTCTGGTGTCTTAATTCTCTCCATGTTAGCTCCCACCCACGGGGTTGCTCCAATTCTCCAGGTACTTTCAGCCAGTCTGCCCAAGAGTCCCCCTCAACAGAACCCGAGGGTCCTCCCTGCCAAGTTCTAGCCCTGTACAAGCCCCAAGGCTATTCCCCCAAACACCGAGAAACTGTCCCAAGTTGTCAAGAGTTCAGCAGTGCGGCTCGAAGTGTGCGGTTGGACATTGGAAAGAGCTAGACCTCACCTTACTGAACATGGCTGTGTTCTTAATGGCTTGGACAAGTTCAGGGGCATCAGGGGGAAGCAGGTACTTATCCTTGGTGTCTTCCCAGTTCTGCTTGTATAAAACCTGGAGAGAAAAACAGATGGACCTTGGCTTGACCTGTCACCCCAGGTGAAACAGTCAAGGCGTGGCCTCACACAAAAGCTGCTGAAGGCTACCAGGAAAATGCTGACCACGCCAACATGCCAGGACACCTTGTCAGCATTAGGAAGCTTTCGCAACAAACCAACCAACCAACAAAAACAACAAGACAAAAAACCCAAGAAACTTAAATTTAAAAAAATACTTTAGGATTCTGATTTTCAATTGATTTCTTTCAAAGGTTGCAATCAGTCAATGAATTAAATTTTCTTTTGTCTTACATGACTTCTATTAATTAGCTGCCCACATGTGAAATTTGGAATTTTTTTCATAAAAATTTCATATTCTAAATTCCTTAAAAAATAAGACATCAGGACTGCACAACTTTGTAGTTCCGTCCCCCGCACCCCACCACCACCGCTATTCGGGTAGCAAATGTCTCTTCAGGCAGATTAAGAGATATTCACTCCACTCCAGCCATCTATAAGCCGTTTCAGTCCTCTATGAGTGACAGTATGGCCGTCAATCCACCTCTAAGACACAATAAAGCGGGCTGCGCGAGCTGTTGAACACCCCAGCGCCGCCCACAACGTGGCCTCACCTTGCTGACTTGCTGCGACACTTTCTTTGCATGTTCAATGTCTTTTGCTTTTTCATCCACGTGACAGATAGTTTTTGCAACATCTCCATCCATTCGATACTTAACCTGCAGAAATGATACACTTATGAAGTTCCTGACATTCGTGGACACAGTATCTAAGCCTGTTGTAACCCAATGGCTGTATTTCCGCATCTCAAGGCACTTTAGCTAGGAGGATCCACAGGGCACCTGTGTGGACTACTTGTCTGCGCTGCTGGCTGAATTTTCAGCCTGAGGCTTCTCCGCCTTGCTGTACTCTATATGTGGAGGACCTCCATGAGTCGGAACACAAAAAAATAGTCCCCTATTTGATTGTTAAGCCGATCTTTTCGAAGTCTCTCTGGGTTCATTTGCATCAAATACGGTTCATGATTAACACCGTCTCTAGAAGTCTGGACTTGCTCAGAGTAATCTGACTCCTCATTCCCATGATGCTTAGTGCCACAGGACTCCAGAGCTAGGCATACTTCCACAATACCTCCCCCTCTTCTACGTTAGGGATGCGGCCTACCTCACTGAGTTGATCCTGTACTTTCTTGATTCTGCGAAGTTCTGGAGTATCGCTTGTGATAGCATATGGCTGTCCCTTTGCTTTCTCATAGTTCTCTTTGTATTTATTCTGAAAAGGATAACAGATATTAGTCTGGAACGTGACCAGACAACAGCAGAGAGTTCAGGCAGCACACACATTTCCCCATCTGATTTTTCCTTAAATCCTCCAAATCCTCACAATTATCAGTTGTGCCATCTTTCATTCTACTCCACATCCTTTCAGCAAAACCTAAAATAGATCTGTTAATTGACCCCCCCTAAACATGCCAGGAGCCTGAAGACTTGTTACAGACAATTGTCTTGGATATGCCCTAAAATAATTCTCTTGTGTTTTTTTTTTTTTTGGTTGCACACATAAACAAAAGCCTGGCTATCAATTATTCTAGAAAATGAGTTAATTCTGAAAAGATTTAATTGCTAATACAATGCAAAACTACTCAGCTCAGAAGCTGCGTGCAGCTGCGCTGCAGTGGTTACCCAGCTGCGATGCCAGCTGAATTACTGGGAAGCCTGAACTCGAATATTTCACGATGGAATGCAAATTTATCACCTCTGCCAGCTATACCACGGATCCTTGCTTTGGTAATAATCTGCATCTTTTGTAATTATCAGGGCCTGAAAGAGTATTCGTGAGTAATCAACAATTGGAATTACACTGCTGATTCAGACACTAACCACTGGCAAACTGGGGGAGGGGGGGCTTGCCAACAGTCCACTCAGAATATCATAAATTCTAGGTTCATAATGTCTGAATTAATGAGATTAAATGGCCATAAATTAATGAGGTAATTCTGCCTTTACTGAACGCTATAGCCAGGAGGCAAGAAAGTCTTGTTTAGAATCCTACATGTGAGATCATTCGAGGATTCGAATGAGAAATTTACTCCACAGTCTCCATGGAAACTGACGACTCAGATCCACCGAAACAGATGCGTCTCTCTGGCAGTCGCCGTTAAGTCCCATTGTCGTGGACCGTAAGGGACAGAGAACACTGACTCTTCAGTCATTCTCTGGCTGGGGTGCCTGTGGGAACACCTGGGCAGCTTTAAAAACTCCTCTTGCACAGGCCCAAGGCCTTGGATCACTAAACAAAAGTGCCGTGAGTACTAGAGTAGGTAAAAATATTAAAGGAGATTCCACGGTACAGTGGCCCTGGGCTACCCTCAATCAAACACTGTTGCCCGGTTTCAGATGAGTTTAGTCTGAGCTCGGTCTTCTGAATTACAAGTTTTTCACCCATCACCACGTAGGAAATCTTTTGTACAGCTGGCAGCTATAAGAGACCGTTCCCCTCAGGCACAGTCTAACTATATGACTTAGCATCTATGAACAGACTTTCAATAAATAAATAAGTAAAATATTTATGTTTGTGGTTTCATTGCTCTGGATGGGCTATGCAGCAAGTATTGTATAATCAATCAGGCTCCCGTATATCTTCCAGTAATGAGGATTTGTCTCAATGCTGCTATGGCATGGGTGAATGAATTCCACAAGTCACACACAAAAGACACACTTTGACAAACTAGTTGTGTTTCCTACAGGGCCGAAAAACAAAATCAGCCAGCATCTCAGAGCTGGTTAAAATCAGTAACTTCCCCATCACATAACCAGCATAGGAGGTGGCGCTCAATACTTACGGAGCTGAAAAGATCCTGCATTTTCTGACTGTGTTCAATGTAGGGGGTCATGAACTTGGAAGAGTCCACCTTCTTTCGGATGACCTTCTTCCGCTCCATCGGTTTTGCTGGTTGCGGCTGCACCAGCGCTGGGGTGGAAGGCTCCGACTGACCATAGTCAGATGTCCTGGTTGTCGTAGTTTCATAGACTTCTGTGATTGTCTGAAAATGAAACACGGATATGAAGTAAACACCAATACCATGACCTTGGTGTATACTGCTCCAATGTCAATCACATCGACCTTCCTTGGTGTTGTTTTTCCAGTCACAAAGCCAGCCAAAGCATGAAGCTGCACACAATGTCCATACATCCATTCGAAGACATTTAACACACGTCAGCCTGGATAGATTGTGACATCATCTGTAAACTGTATTTCCAGAGAGCTAGTCAAATACCTCAGGACTGCATAAAAATTACAAATAAAATCATCTTAATCATGTCTTCTTAAGTGAGTTTGGCTGTACCTCTACAGTAGACCCACTTGCTTAGCATGTACAAGGCCCTATGTTCCACCACCAGCACCGTTAAAATAAAACAAAATAGGAATCTTTTCAAGTTGTCTAGATCAAGAAAAAGCAAATGTGACTGAGTAATGAAATATTAAAAATAATGCTTGAATTCTTGATATTCTTTTAAGTAAATAAGAGTAGTTGCATTTTCTATAGCATTAGTCATTCTGTATAGTTTTGAGACAAAA
Source organism: Alexandromys fortis (assembly GCF_014885135.2). Classification (NCBI taxonomy): domain Eukaryota; kingdom Metazoa; phylum Chordata; class Mammalia; order Rodentia; family Cricetidae; genus Alexandromys; species Alexandromys fortis. Next base: position 2,472,460 of record NW_026067917.1, on the reverse strand, counting down.
AAATTAATCATATCAGTATTGTAAGTATTAGTCTTTTGGATTAGCTCACTACTGTGAATTAGATTTCCCTTCACACTGGCGGACCAATGGTGACAACATATTGGACAATTGTCTGCTCCACAGTCTTGTCTGTGCAATAGGTAGGAAACCATTAATTCTTACAGCAGGCTATTATGGAAAAACTATGATTCAATGTTTGTACTCCAAGGATAGAAATATGGCAGGTATACAAGGAAAGAGGACAAGCAGCAGAGGTTCCCATGCCCTGTGTAAGATCATGTCTTTCAAGGCAAAGATCCCCGGTCCCCACGGCAGAATTCTAGCATCAGTGTGGGGAAGAGAAACCGGCTAAGGCAACTGTAAACTTGACAAGTCCCACTGTAACTGACGGCACTCCGCCTCTTATTTCAAAAGTGTGACTCACTGTGAGAAACCAATCAAACCACCAATGCTAGTTTTTATCCAGTCCCAGGCTCCTTGAGCAAGCTGCAGAGTTTGCCACTTTTACCAATATTTGTCAGACTCAATGAGAAACAGCTCTTCACTGATAATAAAGCATGTGGCTGGGGGATTCCCAAATTGGAATTGTTACAAAACTGCCTTCTCTTGAGATTCCTAAAGTGGCATGTCACTGTTATGGGGGACAATGCCTCGGGAGCAGCACCCAAAGTGGCAGTGACCTTACCCTACAAGCTACAACTCCATGCAATTCAACTGCTAGACTGTGCCAATCAGAAGTCCAAGGCATCCTCCTGTGGCAGTCAAGGAGGGAGGCAGCCACTGATGTGCCCTTCATTCGCACTATCTATACAAAATTGCTGCGTGAGCAGCAGCAAACCATTCCTTGCCCTCTTGCATAAAGCAGAGCATAAAGACTGTGAGTTAGCCTGCCAAATGCATGGTCTGCTCTTTTACCACCAGCTTCTAGGCACAGGCAGGCAAGTGAGCTTCCTAAGTGAGTTTCCCTTTCTCCATCTTTCTGGCTCCCAGAGTAGGAGGGGAAAAAGAGGCTCTTTTCTAAAGAGAAGCAGAGTCCATGCGCACGTGGGCCAAGTCTTACCTCACCCGGCACCTCCTCGTAAACTGTCTCCTCCGTGTAGTACTGTAGACAGAGCACAGGGTAGGAGGATCAATGTGACAAGCAGAGCAGCCCACAGTCAGCCCTCCCCTGCCTCTGCTGACCCTAGATTCCCCAGGCTGAGGTGGCATGAAAGATCGGCAGGAAGGAAGGGGGTGAGGGTCTGTCTATATTCTGGGGCCCACTGTCACTTAGGAAGGCGGAGGAAACCTAAGGTGAATGAGTCAGGTCTAAGAAAAAGATACAAAGTGTCCAGCAAGGAGAGGGGTCTGAGGCGCCTGCAAGCACTGGAAGCTATTTTCCCAGGAGCAAGAAACAGCTGCCCCTTATACTTTCTGTCCTAGTTCGCTTTCCGTTGCCCTAATCACCACCACAATTAAAGCAGCTCAGGGAGGAAAGGATGGATTTGGCTTACACAGCCCATGACAGTCCACCCTCAAGGGAAATCAGGGCAGGAAGTCAAACAGGAGCAGAGGCATGCACCATGGAGGAAGGCTACTTTGGTGTGCTCTCGGGTATCTCTCAGACCGCTTTCTACTACAGCTCAGGACTACCTGCCCAGGGCTGGCTCTGCCCACAGTAGACTAGGCCCTTCCATATCAATTATTAATCAAAGTAATGTCCTGCAGACTTGCCTACCAAACAATCTGACAGGGCAATTCCTCAACTGTGGTTCCCTCTTCCCGGGGTGGCTCTACTTTGTAGACAAAAACTAACAGCCACAATATTTGAGAGAATCTACTTAGGAAAGGGCACAGTAATATCATCCTGTGGATGCTGTCTGTGCAAAGAGAAACTGTGCTAGGACTCACGGTCCACTAATTATAAAAACAAAACAGGAGCCTCCCGGGAGCAAATTGTATTAATAGTCGCTTCTCCGTTATTCCCATCTTCCCCGGACTACTAGAGTCCTGTGGAGTGATGGCCACCCCTTTTCAATAAAGTACAGCCTGCATCCTGTTCACCACTGTCTTCCTGCGCCCACTTGAACAACAGATGATTTCACTAGCCAAGCTGGGGTGGCCTTTCTGTGGGAAGGAAGGAGGGGCGCTAAGGTGACCATTGGCAAAGGTTGTGGGAAGGAAGGGGAGAATAGAGACTCCTCAGAGAATACGGGGCTGTGAGTTTGCTACTTGGGCCTGCAGCCTGGTTCTGAAACCCACTCTAGTTTCGTTCTCTGACATCACGAGCAATAAATAGATACAGAGAGGAACTGGCTGACATTTTGTCTCTGGTGCCTAAGGATAGAGTGGAATCCGGCCCCAGGCTCACCCAGCTCTGCTGGGCAAACAGCGGGAACAGCTTCTGCAGGTCAGCGCACACAAGAGCGGGATAAAATGGAAGCAGCTGGCTCAGGTTTTCTCAAGTCGAGAAAAAGCATGGAACTTTATGCTTTTCTTTTCCGCTCACACTGAAGGCATTGTGGGTAGGGATGGGTACACGGATGCAAATTTTTCCTCAGTGCCCTACTTCCTTTTGTCCTTAGCTCAGCAGGCTCTCATTGCCACAGGCCATCTACCTAGTCACCAAGGTTATAGCTATATAAAGCTCACCTAATGTCTAAGCTTGTACTTAATTCCATTGAAAATGTAATTTTTGCGTGTACATATCTTTATGTATAGCAATAAGCAGCGCCTGCTCTTTCAGGACAGAGGAGAGCTCTTTCACCCCTGTGACTTCACCACAGGACAAAGGCCATTTAGACACTTTAAGAGATATTGTTTGGCACTGAGGGCAAATGGAGCCATTCCCCTGGTCACACAGACCTTGAGTAGCCTACAAAGAAATCTTAAACTAAAATAAATGACTCCCATCAATTTTAGATTTTCCTAGCATCCCAGCAGAAGCAGCTTTTGTGAGCAGCGCGGTTTCGCCTTTAGCGGATCTCACCATTGGGAAATCAATCTTGGAAAGAAGCTCACAAAAAAAAAAATGCCGGGCGATGGTGGCGCACGCCTTTAATCCCAGCACTCGGGAGGCAGAGGCAGGCGGATCTCTGTGAGTTTGAGACCAGCCTGGTCTTCAGAGCTAGTTCCAGGACAGGCTCGAGAGCCACAGAGAAACCCTGTCTCGAAAAACAAAAAACAAAAACAAAAAAAAAAAAAGCAACATTGTTCAGTGACTTAGCATTAACTTGAACGTTAAATCTTATTTCTAAGAGTTATGCTAATTGGACTCCTTTCTCCTACGTTTCAGTCTGTATAGACAGAACCCAGCAAAATGTTATTTCAGGTATCCAAGACCCCTAAGAGATACATATTTGAGGCTGGCTGTTGTTTCAGAGACACTTCTCTTGAATCTGCCACCACCCCATTCTTGTGATCTTTTCTGGAACCAAAGAGACAAATGGTTCAACATTCCCCGAAAGGCACCTGCTGGTCAGACCAGCAGTTCTAACGGGGACAGAATGGTGAGGATGGAAGGCCAGAAACAACCCCTTCCCTTTGTGAGACTGGTTGCCTCAAGCAAGCCTTGACACTAGGCACAATGGCCAAGGTCACACAAACACTTAAAAGCCAGGCGTAGTTCAGCTGGAGGCTTGAAAGGGTTCCTTTTGTTATCACAGTAGTAAAGAAATTAATCATAATTATAACTTAATTTGTAGTGTTTAATACACTAGTTCTGACTTTTAGGAACCTACATTAAAATGTGCACGAGCGATGTACTTATCCATGAGAGGACTAGCCATCAGTATACAAGCCAGGGAGGTTAAACACTACATCTGTCAGATACATTCTGGTTTTGTATGTCCCAGGTAATTTTATTTATAGAACAAAATTTTTTCTTTGCCCACATAAAGACAGATTAGCAAGGGTAAATTTTGGCATCCCTATCCCACGTTTTGTTGGGGGCAGTCATTAAAAAATGAACACCGATTTTCATCCATTGAGATGGCTGTTAACTGGAACTTTCTAGGCAGACTCAGTTTCATAGCAATGTATTTGCGCAGAATAGCTGCAAGCCTTTGGGTTTCTGGCCTCAAACAACGCTGAGGGCAAGAGCAGATAAGGAAAAGTAATAACTGTGATTACAGCAATGAGATGCTAGTGTGGAACACGCAATAATTCTGTAAAACCGCCAGGTGGCCACAAACAACTGGGGGGATGTTTTCAAGATACCTGCTGTGGTCTTAGTGCTCAGGCAGGATTCAAAAGCTAGTCTTGTCTGTTTGCTTAAATATGATGGCGTCAATGGGAAAGATGCTGTAGCTGTAGCCGTGACCTTCATGAGTCCACACATGTATTTATGCTATTTATGATCGTGGGCACACATTCACACACACATACATGCCTGGTTCATAGATGGCTGTTCCTGTGCCATCTATGACTCCCCTTTGCCAGTCAACTAGCTGAAGCAGAAGTTGCCCATTCCCTATCTCCTGGTACAGATGTTGGGAAGAATGCCCTGTGATCACCGGCCTTGGAGGTGGGAAATCCATCAGTTTTAAAAGGCAAAACTGACCCGCACACATACCCTGGCTTCTGTTTGTCTGTCACTGTTTGTGAAGGTTTTTTTGAGCGTTTAAGAAAAAGTAAAACTGGGAAGTAGTGGCATTTCCTTCCCTTCTCCGTCTCACAAACTTACTGTCAAACGGAACAGAAAATACACCTTTCTTGACTTTTAACAGTGACTCTTTGGGAAGTTACAATAGATGATGTGGTTTTTTTTTTTTTTTTTTTTTAAACATTTGCCCGCTGGCTGTGGCTGTCACGTACACGTACACATTGCTGCCGAGCGGCCTTCCTTCTTCTTACCTCTATCACTTCCTCGTATTCCTCCTCGTCCGCCATTTTTCCAGAGTAGTAGCGGCACCTACAAACTGCCCGTGTTCCGTACAAATGAAAGTATATTAGCAATTTCTTATAACACCATAAAAGAATTGTAAAACAAGCCAGCCCACACAGTTATATACTTTTGTGGGTTAAGGGGCTTTATAGGCTACCAATGGGAGCCTCAGCCTCCCCCTCCTAACTCCCTCAGTGATAGGCTACCCATACAGAGTTTACTCAGTTTAAGTTTTAAAAGGAAGCGAGGCAGTATGGACCCCAGAGATGGAACTGAAATGGCCAAACATCTAAAAAGAAAATATTTAAGCAATTAGCAATTTTTTTTTTTTTTTTTTGCAAAAGGAGCGTTTAGTGTGGCTTTCAAATAGTTGGAATTTTGCCTCATAAACTCCAAATTCTAGGAAGGGCTAACTTAGTATTCTGCCTCGATCTAGAATGCTGTGTGCAGCATATCTTATATTATTAGAACATGTAGAATAAATCCGCCCATAATTTTAAAAATAAAAGTAGAAACCTCAAGGCAATGGGGTTATTTTCTTCGGAAAATCATTGGTTTCCGTGGATATTTTTTTTCCTTTCTGTAGCTCGTGTGCAAGCCTGAAAAAAAAAAAAAAAACCCGTATTGGTTGAGGTACATGCAATCTTGCCAGTCTCTGGCCTACATTTCTAATTCAGGAACTAGGGAAAGGCTGAAGGCCCTTGGGCCTGACGCCATACAGTGGCCGCTCCATACAAGCTGGGTGATGTCTGCGAGCAGCTGTCCCTCTCCTAGAGACGCTTGACTGTAAACCAATACCCTGGGTGGCTGGTTTTGTTAAGCTAGCGAAACTGCTGGTCCTTCTGAGGCGAACGAAGCTCTGTAGGGTGAGATAAATATAGGAACACAGAGAGCCTTCTTCATCGGAATATATTTAGGACAAAAATGAAAAAGAAAGTTGGTGTTCGATCAACCCGGTCCAGCAATAACTGGTGAGGGCCGAACTGAGTCTGCTAATCCACACGGGCCGCGTCAGAGAGAACTAACAGGGTCTTCCTAGCCATGCCTCATGGCTGTTTTCCCCAGTTAGGTACTCAAAACTTTGGAAAATAATGCAAGGAAAGTCATGGAACAGTCTCAGGAGAACATTCCAGGAGATGACAAAAAAAACGGGCCTTACCTTCGAGCTACGCGAATAACCCTTGGCCAGCAGCAAATCCTCCCCCAGCTCTCCCCTCCTGAGAAGCCCAGGCAAAAGCCACCCGGGTGCCTGCGCTCCCAACTTATCATGTGGCGGGAGCGGCCAATCAGATCTCGCGTTGCTCAAATTTCAGAAGCTAAATATACTGGGTGATGTGCAGACCACCTGTTTGTCAATCCCGCTAAAGGAGAAAGGGTAACAAATTGCTAGCTTAGAACTATCCAAATGCCACGGAATTTTACCTCACCGCCAATCTGCGAGTCAAGTTCAGGCTTAATTCACCATTTTCTGAAGCCGTTGTTCAACGTCCCCACTTGTACAAAATGATTTAGACTAGGAACTAGGAGGGACTTTGAGGCCATGACGCTTCTGTTTCTGGCTTTACACCACCTCATCTTCAGACATCCATAGGATTCCTTCGGACTGCTCACTTCGGAAGGACAGCTCACGCTCTCACCGGTGTGGCTGTGTGAGAAACTGAGGAACACCGTCCAGGAATCATCAGGCTGACAGAAACAAGGCTTTTTTTTTTTTTTTTTTTAATGCAATGCAATAATAGGTGACAATACTTGGTTGTAACCCTAGATGACATATCCCCAAGTGTAATCAGAGTTTGACCTCATTGATTTCCTGGTTCTAAGGCAGGGGGCATGGCCAGTGGTGTTCAATTTCTCCTTCTCCCGGTTGCCCAGCCGCTGGGGTTACCAGGCTTCCCCTCTTCCACGGTAATCGAGTTTCTGCTTTT